>NW_020539726.1:27521614-27580357 GCF_003426905.1 Ctenocephalides felis
TTTTCTATGATATATCAAAATCATCTTCAAAAATAAATTTATATGCAGTTTTTGTAAAATTCAAGAATTTATCGTACTGGATGTTGATAAATCATGTCAAAAACCTTTTGCTATTTAAAATATTTAAATCCCAAAACTATTTCAACGACTCCGGTGCTTTCCATCTCCGACGACATCATTTTGGAGCACATTGCTCCACATACGACAAGGAATTCATATAGTCATTACCATAATATTTTTTATCTATTTATATTCTTATTTAATTGAATCGTTATTGTTGCAGGCAAATACAAAAGATGACTTGCAGACGAAAGATACGGGCATTGAAATTATGGACTTAAATAGACTGCCAAATGTAAGTAGTATGTCTTTATTTGGTATTCAGAATTTCTGGGATGGTTATTATGGCTACCTTACAATGGTGAATGTATTTAAAACGGTCGTATTGAGTTGTAACTGGTCTAATTATAAATAAATTACAATCGGAATTATGTAGATAAATTTAAATAGAAAATTGGTATTTTTTCAACATCAGGAGTTTATACTACTGATCACGTTGGTTAGAAGTTATTGAAAAATACTGTATTTTTTTTTTAATGATGAAGTTTTCTAAATATTTGATTCATTCAAAATGGAAATAATTTTTTGTATGTTTTTTTTTGAATGCAATACTCGTTTAATATTATATTTTTATTCGACTTACAAAATTATTCAGTTTTCAAAATATTATTTTTATCTATTGATGATATATTTAGGTTTGTTCTTAATTGACATACCGAATAAATGAAAATTTAATTTAATCATTTTGCACGAAATTCAGGAATGATATGTTATTTGTATTTCTAGTTCTGTTTTTTTCTGTTAATGATAGAGATATATTTTTATCATAAGACGTTTTTGAATACAATTCCTTCTAGCTATATTCTTCGTTGAAATTCAGAACAAATAAAATTTCTTTCAAAAACTAATTTCGAATGTCCTTTTAGTGTATTGTTTTTAGTTGGCTTGCCCAATGTATAATAATTTTACAATCGACTGTTTGCATAGCTTGAAAAAAACATTGTAAATAAGTGGACGTGGATGTTTTTTTTTACTTATTATATAAGTATCGAAATTATGAAAATAAATTTAAATTAATAATAGGTATTTTTCTCAACATCAGGGATTTTCAATCACTTGATGCGGGTTTTTGAAAAATGCAAGCAAAAGTATTTTAATGTCATTTTTTACCAAATGATTAATAATGCTTCAAGCATTTTGTATAAAATTTAGTAAAAATATGTTATTTGTGGGATTTGTATATTTCTATTATTTTAGAAAAATGTATGTTTTAAATTTAAAAGTATTTGGCTCTAATACAAAATTTAATATTAAGCCTACATCATACAAAAAGAGTTTCATTCTTCAGACTTGTTACGTAACTTTCACTTTTCTATTTGTTATTTGTATAAAATTTTGTCTCTATATATGATATATAGAATTTTTGTCTTTATGTATGATATATAGAAATACTTTTTAGTATTGTTGAAATTTCTAACATTAATTCAAATTGTATACATTTTTCCGAATAAATTTGCTCAAACTCTTTTGGCAGACTTTTCAAAATGACTTTTCAAAAATACTTGAATACTATATCTCTGTTGAATAAATTTATTTTTATATATATATTTTTATTTTTATATAGAAATTATTATTCAAATGCATATTTGCTTTAAAGTAGAAGTAATACTAACCAATTCAACTCAATGCTGTTCAATTATTATATTTGTTGATTATGATACTTTAAAAATCTTGTATTAGTCCTACACGATAAATCGCTTATACAGTCGCCAAAGTATTGAACAAATATAAAAAAATCGAAAGTTTTATAGAAAAAAATACTAAAAATAATAATTGTTCATACAAAATTTTATCCATCTTTAGAGCTTTTAAAATAAAACCATAATTTTCTGCTTTAATCGTTCGCACGCAAATATTAACTAGTGGGGTGGGTGGCATCGTGCCTTAAGGCAAATTGCTGGAACTTCCCGTACCGTAACGAAACGTTTGAGGAATATTGAATGTTTTCAAATAGATTATTATAAATATTGTATTATTGTCTAATATTTATAATATTTATATAAACTGAATTGCAGAGTTGAAATTATTTGTTTAAAGTATATTAGAACTATAGTCAGAATTAAAATAAAATCTGAATTATTTTCGATATACAAAAAATTTAAAAAAAAAAAAAAAAATTGTACAAAATTTTTTTTTCCAAAATCAATTATTTTGTTAAGACAAGCAGAAAGTTCTTTGAATCAATTGAATCAGACGCTTAGTTCTCTCAAAAACTGCCATTTTTTGTACATTTAGCTCTGTATCTCCGAAATGGCTGGGCCTGCCTTTGCGAAAAACTAATAACCCTTTCTCCCAATCATTACTAATGGAATGTTTTTTAGATCATTCAAATCGGATGCTCCGTTCTCTCAAAAACTCGATTTCTATTTTCTGCACTCTTTGCTCCTTATCTCCGTAACTGCTGGACCTGTCTTTGCCAAAAACTAATCAGCTCTTCTCCTTATTAATAGGAATCGAATGTTTTTTAAACCATTCAAATCGGTTGATCCGTACGCCCGAAAACGTGGACGAAAATTTGTATCCATACATACATACACACACACACACACACACACACACACACACACACACATCCATTTTTTCTGAGGTATGCCAAAACGTTCAGAAACCTTCAAAACGTCGAGAAATGTAAAAATTTTCAATTCCGATTTTCGGCCCATTACAATAACTTACCCTACGGGAAGTTAAAAATCCATTTAATTACTGACAAATATTTTATGCATATAGGATACTTGTAATACTTTCAATATTTTTATCTATGTAGGAAATAAGTAATTATAATTTCGTTCAAAAAAATTCATGTTTTTCGTTATAAACATAAAATTAGTTTATGGATATTAGAAATTACTTATTATAAATTTAATTAGTACCTACTAGAATTGATTGATCAAGATGCCGAACAAGTTTTCGTAAACTATATGAATTTTGTTATATATATATATATATATATATATATACACATATATAGATGTAGTATATGGTCATAATTAATCGAACTCAAATACTTTAGATTAGTATCTAATTAGATTAAATTGGATCCGAACGGCGTAAGTCTCAGAACATTATTATATAAGAAGAATGTGTCCGAATAACTATCCATAAATCGTTCGAAATTCAGTCCGTATATGCAAATGAACCGAACTAAATTATATATATATATATATATATATATATATATATAATATAGAATTTTTTAATTTGAATATATAATTAAACAAGTTCATTTTTAACACGCGTGGTATATGGCCTAAGATGTTATCGACCTTCGGATCGATGTTTTGTCGACTTTTAATAAAATTATTGATTTCATATATCACGTTTTTTTATTGAATATTTTTTATTTAATTAATGAAATAAATTATGGAACTGGATTTGAGTTTTGAATGTGAGGGAGTTTTGTTACTTCATTATAATTTAGAAATTTTAATACTCATGATTTATGAGGGATCTGGTTGAATTTAATTAAATTGAATTTATCTTCATTATATTTTTAATTTTTATTTTATATCACTTTAAGAAATATTTTATGATTTGAAGTCAAATCAGTCAGAAATAAATATTCATAATTCATGAAATTTCTGGATAAATTTAATTGAAATAAATTTATCTTAATTAACATTTTATTTTATTTTGAAGTAAAACTTCTTTAGGCGCGACTAGGGAGTAAAACTGTGCAAATGCAAAGGAAGAGCGTTACGCTCGAGGATAGTACCAATGATTCCTCATTCGCTCTCGATGAGATCATTTCGATATCGGTCGATTGTGATTGATCGTCGTGTCGCGTGAGTATGATTGCTTTGATTATAGTGAAAATAATAAAACAAATGAAAAATCTGGCGTGTAAGAAACTTAAGTTAAATGAAGAAATTGGTATTATTTGTGGTTACTATATATTTTGAGGCTATTAAAATGGAAAGAATTTTTATAGGCGAGTCCTAATATAGTTTGTTCATTCTATTAATCGGACTAAACTATTATTTATTCTTTAGAATTTGCTCTATTTAAGTTATTGATAGTTGTTTTATGCAGATATGAATACTTGTTACATATAAAACTTATCAAAATAAATTGAAAAAAATGGAGCAAATCCAAGTGAGCAAGTAAAACAATTTTCGTGAAAAAGTAAAAATAACGACTTTTGAATTTTTGCAAACAATATTAAACAACAAATTTGTTAGGTGTGTCTGTTAATAAATGCACGAAAAATGTTAGAAAAAATTGTATGGACTATTTTTATTATTATTGAACTTAGTGCAGTAAACGGAGAGGAAAAAAGGGTATAACCTCTGAATTTTTTTACTGTGCTCCGAATTGAATGAAATTTTGGAATTAAGTTCATCTTACCCTCAAGTTCAAAAGTGAAAACAATTCGGGTTGCGCCATCACCCCCCGGGGGGGTGACACCCCTTCTAAATTGTGTAATTACATTTTTTCAAAATAACGTCGGAAATCGATAGAAGAACTAATTATAAGAAAAAAATGTCTCATATAGTTTTTCAAAAAAACTAATACTTTTCAAGTTACTGGCCACTGAAGATTCATATATTTTTGGCGTTTTTCTTCGTTTTTTTGCAAATATCTCCTAAAATATACATTTTAACGAAAATCATGTAATGAACAAAATAATGTCAATAAAAATCTTAATAAATCGGTATTACATAAAGTGTTCTAGGAAAAATATTAAGCAAGATTTAAAAGAGCAAAGTCGTTTTTTATTTTGTTCAAGATTTAATTGTTGTATTTAAAGCCATCTAGTGTCGAGGTTTTACATTTTATGCATTTCGGTGAAATTGGGTTTTATAGTACTCAACATAAGCTTTAAAATGATATGTTACAAGTTTTTTGCGTGTAAAATGAGTGAGCTATCATGCAAATAAGAAGCATATACGAAGTTTTTTTCTTTTAAATCATATGGTTTAATGAACGCCATTTCCACCAGAATTGAAGTAATTAACATTCCATCTAGAATTGACTTCATTATAGACATCTTGATGGATTCTAGCAGATTCACTACTTTAGTACAAACTATTTTCAAAAAACTCACAATTTTATAAAAACTTTTTTTTCCAATTTTTTTAAAAATTGAACTTATTTTCATTATATCTCAAAAAGAATAAAAGATACGTATAAAAGCATATAGATAAAAATCAAAGAAATCTTTCTGGCTTATTATTGTTTTTTATTATTTTTCTTTCACACAAAAATTGACAGAGTTATGAATGTTTAAAGACTGCGCGGCCGCGCAAATTGGAAAAAAAAGTTTTTATAAAATCGTGAGTTTTCTGAAAATAGTTTGTACTAAAGTAGTGAATCTGCTAGAATCCATCAAGATGTCTATAATGAAGTCAATTCTAGATGGAATGTTAATTACTTCAATTCTGGTGGAAATGGCGTTCATTAAACCATATGATTTAAAAGAAAAAAACTTCGTATATGTTTCTTATTTGCACGATAGCTCACTCATTTTACACGCAAAAAACTTGATAAAGCACTCATTTTAAAGCTTATGTTGAGTACTATAAAACCCAATTTCACCGAAATGCATAAAATGTAAAACCTCGAAACTAGATGGCTTTAAATACAACAATTAAATCTTGAACAAAATAAAAAACGACTTTGCTCTTTCAAATCTTGCTTAATATTTTTCCTAGAACACTTTATGTAATACTGATTTATTAAGATTTTTATTGACATTATTTGTTCATTACATGATTTTCGTTAAAATGTATATTTTAGGAGATATTTGCAAAAAAACGAAGAAAAACGCCAAAAATATATGAATCTTCAGTGACCAGTAACTTGAAAAGTATTGTTTTTTTGAAAAACTATATAAGACATTTTTTTCTTATAATTAGTTCTTCTATCGATTTCCGACGTTATTTTGAAAAAATGTAATTACACAATTTAGAAGGGGTGTCACCCCCCCGGGGGGTGATGGCACAACCCGAATTGTTTTCACTTTTGAACTTGAGGGTAAGATGAACCTAATTCCAAAATTTCATTCAATTCGGAGCACAGTAAAAAAATTCAGACCTAAAACGCTCCGTTTACTGCACTAACTACCGTGCAATAGCATTATTACAATTACTTCAATAAATCATCCATTTGATTACTCTATATATCCATACAAGTTGTAAAACTAGTATGTGAGTTATATATAGAGCGATAATTAGATGTTAGATTATTTTCTCAAATTTAACTGTAGATAATAATATAAGTCGATATCTGAGAAGCATTAAAGTAGTTCTGCAACAAATAAGTAATTTAATGAGTTCAGGTAGTGATGTAGGATTCAGTACTAAATCTTGAAATGGATATTGAACTTGAAATATATATTAACAATGCAGTATTTTATAGTAATTACATGACAAGTTAGAATTTTAATTGCTATTACTCATACTAATTAAAAAGTAATCGCAGCATGTTAGAAAAAATCGTATCTTCATAAAAAATCTGGGTGAAATTAAACTTCATTACGAATTGACTATTTATTATAAATTTAATCGAATATCCATAAGATTAGCATGAATTTTTATAAATTTATTTTGGACACTTTTTGTCAATTTGTCCCAATTTCACATTAGATCTACTTGTAGTGAAAAAACATTCTGCTTTTCTTAAAAAATTTTTTATTAATTTGTTGTAATAAAACAATCATTAATTCATGTTGATCTCCTCACATTTTTCAAATATACCTACAGCTCGATATTTAGCTTAAATTCAGCTCGTAGATTTACGTTAATAATTTTTTAAAATTTATTATTGTTTTATTAACTTCAGTATTAAAAACTTTATTGTTGTTAAAATTATTGAGAGTACAATTCGACATATTTCGCATCTTAGCAAGAAAAAATTATAAAGGTTTCATCAGATCATCATAAATCATGAATATTAAAAATTTTAAATTATAATAAAGTAACAAAACTCCTTCACGTTCTAAATCCAAATCCAGTTCAAAAATATTCAATAAAAACGTCATATATGAAATCAATAATTTTATCAAAAGTCGACAAAACATCGATTCTTTCTTTTCAACATTTTCTCAACGAAATTAAGCAAATGTTACTAACTAACTTGGTTATCGTATGTCGTTTGTACGTATAAATAATTTTTTAAAATAAAAATTAATGAATGTTAAATTTATTTAAATTTTATTAATTTTCTTAAAAAGCAAAAAGCAAATATTAGAAGAGATTGCTAAAAAATTTTCATTTAGCACTTAGTTTTCGACAAAGTGCAAGTGATGTATCAAATATAAAATATTTAGATTTTGTACTGTGTTCCAATGTGTCTATAAAGTTAAAAAAATGATATGTTTGTAAAGAGCTGTAAGAAAATATTTTTGGACGCTCAGTTTTTTTTTTAATCTTGACTATTTGTGTATTATGTATGCATATCAAAACGTCTATAACAGATTTTGAGTATCGAAATCATTATTTCTTCTTGATAAGTTATTAAAAATATGTTTATATTCATGGAGCTTAGGCATTTATGGCTTTTTTCATAACAAATTGTAATATGGCAAATTGAAGATTAGAAGTCAATTATTTCAGAATTTGTAAAATAGAGTCATAGATACAACCATAGTAAACATTTTGATCTAGTATTGAAAACAATTTACTCGTTTGACATCAAAATGTAATAAAAAATTATAAAATATACTGGATTTAGTGATGTCAGTAAAAATAACTTAAAATTAATTAATATGGAATCATAGACCTTATACTAACACAGACTGCTAGTCCTCATATGTTTTCCATATTATAAAGTGTCAAAAGATTCAATGAGACTGTGACATCACTATGTGATCGAGCGTTGCCGACAATCGCGGAACACTCCCTATTGATTAAATGTCATATGTCACGTGTTTAATTTAAAAATAAATCTTTTATAGTATAAGATCTATATATGAAATGTACTTTAGCTATTAAAGCATGTTTTCAATAATTTCTAATAAACTACTTATTGTAGGCATTATGGCTTTTTCATAGAAAATAGTATAGGCAAAACTTGGTGATTTGCGTAAATTGTTCCAAAATTTATAGGGGTGAAGTAAAATTTAAATCAAAGTAAACATATTGAGATTATTCGTTTGATAGTAAAAATTCATCCAAAAATTTAAAATAAGTTAAGCATTCAATTTCTTTTACATATAATATCTCTCATCATTTTTTAAAGTGTCAAAAGAAAGAAGGGAACTGTGACGTCACTATATAAACGAGCGTTGCTGATAATCGTGGAACACTCCCGATTGATTAAATGTCACATCTTAGATAATATATAATAATATTCTTGGTAATTTGAGTAAAAACTGCTATCAAACTATATTTATCACTAGATTTACGGATCAGAGCCAATTTGACTCAATAAAAATTTGATGACTATATACATTGATACATACAAGAATGGCGATGTCACTTGATCAAGTGGTGGAAAATGTTTATTTAGATTTTTTTGATAGTGAACATTTCATTTAAATTACCATAGATCTATTTTTTTTTTCAAAAAAAATCAATTTTTTATGAGCCAAATAGGCTCACTTCAGCAAAAAGTGGTATATAAGCAGCATCTGTAAATCTAGTGTTATGTCTTATACATGTACTTCAGCACAGACTTTTAATAAATTAGCCCAACAATATAATAGAAAGCAGTAATTGAGCATTCATTTTACCTTATATAAATTAAAACATATTTATTATATTTCACTAGAACTTTTGTAAATATTTCGAAGCAATATTTAATTTTGTACTAAAAATATTTTTTTAATGCGATCAAAATTTCTAAAAAAATATCTAAATCTAAATTTAATTTACAACTATGTCAATCTTATAACTAGTCGATTCTTTAACTAACTTCTGCTAAAATCACCCAAATGCATTTAGAATTCATTTCTTTTACCTTTGACTACCCCGAACTTATAGGAACGTGCATAGGTCTTCGGGCAACCAATGTTAAATCCAAAGGAGCAGCTTTGAAAGGCGCTTCCGTAATTAGCAGTTTTTTTGGCCGAGTTGATAAATCGATAGGTTCTTCCTGTTCCGGACAAGGTGTCGCAGGAAGAGCTATAGGAATTGCTAGGCCGGAAAGAATACTTTCGGATTTAATTCTTGTGGCACTTATGATGGAACTGTCGTCTCGCTCGTCTTCTTCTTCGGGGTCGCCGGAGGACTTCCAAGAATTACTTGGAGAACTGGACGTTCGCGCCGGCGTGAGGGCATCCTGGGCAAAATAAAAATATAATTGTAAATGATAAACTGATCAATGCAAATCCTTATTGAGTTTCCTCAAATGACTTATCAATTTTTGAAATCGGTGCAGAAGTTTTTGAGAAAACGTCGACGTTAAATTTTTGCTTCACCTATCCGATCGGCAAAACTATCATTGCGAGTCCTTATTGAATTTCCTCAAATAGCTTTTGATTTTTTAAAATCGGTACAGCCGTTTTTGTGAAAACGTTGATGGTAAATTTTGGCTTCACACATCCGAACGTCATACAAAGCTAAATCATTGGGAGTT
Organism: Ctenocephalides felis; assembly: GCF_003426905.1. Classification (NCBI taxonomy): domain Eukaryota; kingdom Metazoa; phylum Arthropoda; class Insecta; order Siphonaptera; family Pulicidae; genus Ctenocephalides; species Ctenocephalides felis. The sequence continues at coordinate 27,531,251 of NW_020539726.1, forward strand.
TCTATCGAGATTTTAATTTTTTTTAAAATCAGTACAGCCGTTTTTAAGAAAATGTTGACATTAAATTTTGACTTCATATATGGTTTTACCAATTTTTACGTCAAAGACTACATTTTTGATGCAAAGTTTCAAAGTCTCTACACAACTATGGAGTATTAAAACGATTAGGATGGTAACTAAGTAAGTGCGGATTTTTTGTTAGAATAGAGATGAATAACTATTCCATAATGTATTCTGCATTTTGATCAATGACTTTTAGTCAATTTTCGAGCAGCATTGGTATCCAACTTTTATGGATTTTTTGTTTTTTTATTAGCAGAAAACTGAATCAGGTACAATTTGACATCATCATAATCAATGAATTGTTTAACATTCAAGGAGTTTTGTAAATATCTAAACTGAAACTACATTATTTTTGGATGGTGAAAAATCAGGACTATACAATGAATGTGGCAAAACATCCCAATCAACCTCTAATCACGTAAAAAGTCATCGTTTTAATTTGTTAATTTGCATCAATTTTCTTTGAATTCATTATTTAAATTTGTTAGTTGTCCAATGTAGATATCAGAATTTTGATTGTTGGATTAAGTGATAAGAGTAAAAGTAGACAATTTCTTTGTGATAAACTGGACAACCAGCATTTTCCATCTCTATGTGCAAAATCACCAGAACTCAATTTAGCAGACCAATTTTGACACTGTTTTTGACAGCTTTGTCATCATAAACAGCTCATAACTTTTTGTGAGTTGTACATGCCATTCTACCTAAGCAGACATAAAAAAGCAGAATATGACAAAGTGTTCTAGCTAGATTTTGCATTTGTTTCAATGAACGTCAAACGAAAACTGCGCAATTGATAAAAAAAACACTTTGACACCGAAATTGCCTGCTTAAAAATTAATTGAATTCATTAACAAAATATATTTTTATTTGGATTTTATCAGCAAATTCAAAAATTCAATAGAATCCATCTAAGTTGAAAACCGCACTTACTTAGTTGCCGCACTTACTTAGTTGCCACCTTAAAATTAATATTTTAGAAATCATAATTGTAATGGATTTTTATTCAAATTGATAAGATGTATCATATGTGTTATAAGAGTAAAATAACTTTTACAAATCTTTGGAGACTATTATTAATTGTGTCAAATGTATTTTTCGAAAACTTGATGCAAAAATATATAAGAATAATAAACAAAACATCAAAACATCATAATAGTATATAAACATAGCCGAAAATATATAAGAATATTCGTCAAAACATCAAAACCCGATATCGGATATCATCATACCCGGACGCCCAATTAGTGAATTGGCATCCCATTGAGACATTCAAAGATGTGCCCAAAAATTTGCTGATGCTTCATAGTGAAATAGGTACAAATATATAAAACAGAAAAAAGAGAACATTTACGCACATGGGTTTATTATCATTAAAATTTGTTTAAAACTCCTACTTAACGAGTATCATGATCTATATGAAAATAACAGAATTCTTTTCGTATTTCAATTTACCTGCTTAGCACAAAGTCCTAAAAAATGCGAAGTCGGTATAAATGCTCCTCCATTCGTAAACATTTGATGCTGCCCAAATCCATTCCTCAATCCATCACCATTCAGAAGCGGACTACCTATTTGCCTATCGTGCGTCGCCATCTGATTACTTTGTTGAGTGTCATTATTGTTATTAATATTCCTGTTATTGTGACTATTGACTTGTTGCTGTTGGTTTTGCTGATGTTGCTGCTGCTGTTCTTGCAGCAGACAATGTATTTTGAACCAATTGCTTCTTCTGCCGTAGCGGGAACCGCTTTTGGACATTCCTACTAAGAGACATTTGCGAAGGCGGCACGCCTTGCACGCGGTGCGGTTTTTCTTGTTGATCACGCACTCGCCGTTGTTCTTGCATTCGGAGATCGAAGACAGGTTGTTGTAGGTTCGGCCGAAAAAACTCTGGAAGAAAAAAATTCAATAAATTAGTAAAAGAATCAAAAGTAATCCTAATACAATTTTTACAATTTACGATATGGGCAGAATATTTTTTTTTATAATTTTGCACATGTTATTTCAAAAACTAGTGGTGCATGGCACCTGTGCTGAGGCAAATTGCTGAAATGATCTGTACCGAAAATAATTTTTTTTTAAATTTTGAAACGTAAAAAAAAATATTTTTTTAAACTTAACTAACGTAAGTGCGTCTCCCCATCAATAGGAATCAAATGTTTTTTGAATACTTAAAATCGGTTAATCCGTGTTCTCAAAATTGTCGACAAATATATGTATCTAGACACACACACAAACACGCTCAAATATGCATACATATTCATACATACATACATTTTTCTAAGGTATGCCAAAATGTTAAGAAACCTTTGAAAATGAAAGATATGCAAAAATTTTCATTTTCGATTTTTTTTAGATTACTATAACTTACCCTACGGGAGGTTAAAACTAGTAGTGCATGGCATCGTGACTTAAGGCAAAAATATCTGGAATTTTTCGTACCGAAAATTAAAATTAAAAATTAAAAAATTCAATTGAAAACTGTAAAAAATAAAATTTTAGAATTTACTAAGTATGTCTCTAGGAATAGGAATCGAATGTTTTTTGAATACTTAAAATCGGTTAATCCGTGCTCTCGAAATCGTCGACAAATATTTGTATCTAGACACACACACACATGCACACACATTAACTCACACTAATACATACATACATTTTTCTAAAGTGGGTATGCCAAAATTTTCAGAAACCTCTGAAACGCAAATTTTTGTTTCGCTTTTTAAGGATGTCTTAAGAAACAGGATCCTTAATTACAATTATTTTTTGTTATTATCGTTATTAAATAATTGTTATTATTATCGTTTTATTAGATAATGTAATTCTACAATAAAAATCACTTTCTATATTATAAAATAAACAAATCGTTAAAAATTAGTATGATTTTGATTACTATAACTTACCCTACGGGAAGATAAAAAAATTATTCGCCGTAAATAATAAAATTTTTGAAACTCCATTTTTGAATTTGTTGGTTAATATTATTTTTCGATGATTCCAAACATAAATATTTTAAATCCTTCAAAAAAAATTAAATGAAACTGCAAATTACGCATTTTTCACATATTTATATGCTATAAGTAAGAGATAAGTTATTTGGTATAAATAATTTATTAATTTTTGTATTAGTCAAAACAATTACTGAATGTCCTAAGTGTGACAGAGTGTAATTAAAAAATGGTATGCATATTACATTATATTACTTACAATTTAATTACAATTCTATATGACATACTAGTTTATGATCTTGATTTTGTTTGGTACACAAATTTCTAAATAAATTATAGGGTTTGGAGAGGGTCTTAAGAAGTGCTTGACCTTCGAATCAAATATTTGTAAAAATGTCTTCAAAATTGTGAATTTTAAATACACTAATATACCCTAGGTGAAAGAAAGTAAGTGATTTGGTACATATAAATTATTACAATTATATCCCTTATTGACAATTTTGAAGAAAAAAACTGATTTCTGATCTTGATTTTACGAATGATATAATTTTTAATAAAAATTATGTGGTTTGAGACGGATTTAAGGGTGTCTTAAGAAACAGAATCCTTCATTTCTAACAAAAAATCGCTAAAAATTTTAGTATGATTTCTGTAAGTGAGGTGATCGATCTGGAGATATCTGAATGTTATATAGTTAACTTTAAGTTAAATAATCTTCAAGCTATTTTTTGTTAATATAGGCTATTTTTCTTATTATTTCAATTCCGCAAGTTGAATAGAATAAAGTCTTTTTTTATTAAGATTATTAAGCTTATTTAAATGATAATAAATTTGCATACATGCAAATTCGAAAGTAATTTTAATGGGTGAGAGTATACTATTGGACTAACTATTGTATGATCAAAATCTGTTTAATACTAATGAAGCACAATATTGTACATAATATTTTGAAAATTTATGGTGAGAGTGATTCCTATGTATTTATTTTCGCACTTCCATCTTTTGATATCATTTATTTTTGAACATAATTATTCAACGATAATCTGCAAAGATTTTATATTATTTTCAAAGAGCGTAGTAGTATTCATAGAAATAGTAGTTTCTAAGAATATTTTAAATACCATGTTCAATTTTGCGATTCCTTAACTAAACCTAATTATTCCATCACTTACTCTCCTCAACGATGGGTATTTTGAGTCAATTCTTCTTGATTCGAGGAACTGTGAAATTACATATTGTAAAAACAGGCAACGTGTGAATCTGAGAGGAAACAAACGGTAAAATATCTATCGCGATGAAGGGAAAATACTATTATTTTATTTCTGGAAGAATCTGTTTTGATTGGCACCAAACGTGAAGTTCACTCGCACGTCGGTCGTGTTCTTTAAGATCTCAAATAGAATAGGTAATAAGACGTTTGCTGTAGACTTCCTATGAAGGATATGTGATGTTTATAATTTAAAGAACTAAACATTGGTTTCTGGTAGATGATGGGTTTTTGTAAACTGACATAGCGATATTGCCGTTGTCACATATTAGTAAAGGAAATAGATACGAGAAGAATTTATATTAAATAATTGACTTGATCAATTCTAAGGAAGATTTAGCTATTTTCAAAATATTTCTAACTGTATATTCCAAAACCAAAGTTTTCGCTTTTACCTTTATTAATATTTGCTTTCAATTATATTGATCGCCGATTTTTATTCCACAGTACAAAGCGATCAATTTCTTTCGTCCGTTCAATTTTACTTTTCATTTTTTGATAATATATCATTGACTCGTATAAACGAGCGCAAACGTAATTGAAAATTGCGCTGTTGCTCGATTATTAATGGAGAAATTTTTATTTCTGTCATACTAACATATGTCATTTGGATTGTTTGGAAGATTCGGTAACGTTTGCAAAAAATGTTAATTCATTTACGAACATATGAATGAGAATTGAATTCGGAATTGCTCCATCGCTGGGAAAGAACGCGGCATGGTAAACAAATTTATACTTTCAGATTGTTTTGTTTATATTTTGTGAAGTTGTACATAGATTTTTTGTCATTCTTAATATATGATATAAAAATAATTAAATATCATTTTTTTTAAATCACATTTTATTTCATATTGATTGATATCGAGCTGGGCGAGGTTAGGATCTAACCCAGTACAAGTTAATGAAGTGTCTTGGAAAAATAGTTACAATAAAATCAAAATTCCATTATTATATATAATAGTTTTGACGTATATATGCTACAGCAATGCCCACGAAGGACAATTTACTTCAGATTTTATTTGAAATCTATAACCTCAAGCGAACATTTTATTTTATGCTGCTTGATATCGAGCTGGGCATGGTTAGGATCTAACCCAGTACTAGTTTATGCTAGTGTCTTGAAAAAATAGTTTCAAAAAGTTAAAATTTTATTAAAAATGATAAGTATTCATCATCGAGCATCTTTGAAGTCGTTGGACCTCTCTGTCCAAAAATGTAGTCAGTTATTCATTACATCAAAACAAGTAAAATGTTTTTTGAATCATTTTAATCGGGTGCTTTGTTTCCTCAAAAACTGAATTGCTATATTTGCTCCGTATCTCCAAAACGGCTGGATCTACCTTTGCCAAAAACTAACCAGCACATCTTCCTATCAATAGGAATCGAATGTTATTTGAACCATTCAAATCGGTTGATCCGTGTACCTAAAAACGTGGACAAAAAACTGCGGACACACAAAACACACACACATCATCCAATTTTTCTAAGGTATGCCAAAATGTTAAGATACCTTCAAAACGTGAAGATATGCACAATCTTACAATTTCGATTTTTGGACCATTACAATAACTTACCCTACGGAATGTTAAAAATTGTATCCGCACATACATACACATACAAGCACACACATGCACACATTTTTAAGGTATTATAATGAAGCCGAATAAAAATTGTGAATGGATACCTTAATGAAAAAAAAATGAAAGCAAAAGTTGCATTAATATTAGCTTGTGAAATAATTAAACCAGCCTCTCTGTTTGTAATATATCATTCCGAAATGTTTCAACGACACATTTTTAATAAAGCTGCTGTCATCCATATGAATTATCAGATCAGTGTAGATTGTAGCAGGTGATAATACGAATATAAATATACACATTTAAGATCCAAATAATACATGTATGTATATAAATGCACACATAAGACATTTTTAACTTACTTTTATGATGAGTGTTTTTAAGAAATTTTAATTATCCTAAGAGAAAGCTTGTTCAATTCTGTAAAACAAGCTCGATATGTCACCACCGAGTGATTTACGAATGAACATGTATTGATAACAGTCACAAGCCATATGTTTGCTTAAATACGAAATACGTCAAAACAAAAAGTCAGGGAAAAGATTAATATCGAACACGATGAAAGGTGTAGACATCAGTGATTTTCGATAATAATTAAATCAAATATGAAGAAGATTTAAATAAAAAAAGAGTGCGCGTAAGGTTCACAGGCGATTGAGGTAAAACTTTTTTGCAATTCTACGAGATGGCATTTAAGTTAAAAATAAATACATCATATAACAATTTTGAATAATGTTTATTAGTAATATTGTAACACTCGTGATGCACACATTTATTAGTGTCAACCATTATACGCTTTTATATAATGATAAATTATAAATTATATATTTATGATAGCATTAAAAATATGTATAATATTTAAAAACAAAAATGTAATTAAAGTCATACTTCAAATTTGAGATGATCGGTTTGTCATTGTAATTAGCATTTAGGATTTGAACCTTCATTAGAGAAATGAAGTAATTGCTGATCAATAAATTCTTTAATATTTGTTCACACAGTGGATTTTGTTAAAGAACGTCTAAAGGAATGTTGTTTCCACAATTTTACTCATCATGTAATTGTGTTTGAAAAACTTCAAGTAATTAAAATTAGCATACATTCATTGACTGCTTGTATTTTTTTTTTGCTTTTCCGCTGGCGATACAATCTCATTCTTTGGGCAGCTGTAATATCTGTCTTGCCTATAAAAATACTTTCCATTTTAATAACTTTTATATTTTAGATTTATAGAAACTACGTATAATATAGAAATTATTTCAATAAACTTACGTTTCTTACACGGCACAAATGTTTAATTTGTTTTATTATTTTCATTATAATTATTTACGGGGGACTGGGTAAAATATTCTTTTGATTCAGGCATTTTTTATTAAATCAAGATTTGTACTTTGATGTAACCTTAAAATCTAATTGCATTCCGATCTCCATACAAAAAACATCTCTATTTACTCAACACGACGACTAATCACAATCGATCCGTATAGAAATGATTTCATCGAGAGCAAATGACGAACAGTTTGGGCGTAACGCAACTTCTGTTGCATTTTCACAGATTTACTCCCTAGTCGAGACTGAAGAAATTTTACTTCAAAAATACGAGAACACTTTTAATATTATCTATATAGTTTTGCTGGTATGTGACAGTTTTTTTTTCTTAAAGTAATATATCGGGGGATCTACTGATTGGGGCCAATTTCGTGGTAAAATGGCGTTGTTATGGCAACGCTTTTTTATCGTTCTTTTTTGGTACTAAAACTGTGAAAATGCTATCTATTTGCTGAACTATCGAACGAATAATTTTGTGAGAACCTATTCAAAAATGTCTGATACTTGTTACTCCTGTTACTATAAGCCCCTAGCTTCCCCACGTTATTTATTACATGGTCTGTTCAAAAGTTACATAGTTTTTAATAAATCATCTTTCTTCGAAAATTTTCCATAAATGTATCTAATCCCTAACAACAGTATTAGACGTATTTTTTACATAAAATATACAATTCTCAAACTTCATTTACGGTATTAATTTTCCAAACTTTCTCGTCCCTGCTATCGTTCTTCGAATATCTAAGATCTTCTGGATCTTTTGCGAGATCTTGCTCCGGATGGGACAAGTCATAATAAAATAAATGTGATGGTGTTATTTTTTATGCACTTTTTACAGTCATAAATATCATTTTAACGCGAGGTGCATCACTTGATGGAACGTTGACATTCCGGTCGGATTTTCGCTGATTTTTATAAGGAGAATTTACTTTAATGAAGCTGGCGACTGACTGGTTTTTATTGCTTAAAATTTTTGGATCGTCGGATTGTCTGACCAGCGACCGGTCAATAAATGACCATAGGTTAAGATCGCATTTATATTGTGAAAATTACAAATATAGGAAAACATATTAATAGAAGTTGGAAAGAATCAAGACATTTTGCAGATGCTACTGCTCCTATTTATCCCTAGTTCAACCTATAGTGAAATATTTCGGAGCAAAGATTAATACAGAAAAATGTCGACATCAGTACAGAAAACCAGTACGTAATGTAGATGCCGTCCATGGACGACATTCGTATACAAATGTAGTCGAGTAAATATCGTCTATAAAGGACATTCGTAACGAAAGGGGTTTAAATTCTATTCACTTCTTGAATAATGTGCAACTGATCACAAATTTGCATACTGTAAGACGTCCTCATCTAGAACTAAAGTGTTTGTCGTTTACCAATAATTTATAATATTTCTTGTTTTCTTCTTGAACGTCCTAGATAAAAACATCATCCTAGTTTTCAGAATATAATTAATCATAATCTTTTTTCATGTTTACAGGTAATTCTAGTTGTCTATTTGCATACAAAATACGGTCGCGCGTACATCTAACACACCTTTAACCCGTGCGAATGCAAAGTATACATATAGCTAGGGATCACATATAAAAAAATTAAAAAAAAAATTTTTAGGTCGAAACCAACTCGATTTTGACTTTAGTATTATTAGTAATTTATCTAGCATGAACTATTATATTTGTAAATTTAAATTGTTTTGTCAATTAAATCTTGCTTGATTTGTCGACAACTACAATTTTCCGATAGGATTTTTTATGCCATTAACAACATGTATTATCACTTAACAAAACAAATTAATATTTACAGTCAATTTTTTCCACCCTTCAGATATGTTTTAAGTGAAAATGGCTCTTTCTTGGTTTTACTGGATTGAATTCAAGGACTAATAACAAATTATGTCAAATATATCAAATAGAGTCACCGTCGCGTTGCCTTCTAAAATGGACAGTAGCTGAAAGAGAATATTTATAATAAAAAATTGTAAAACTGTCAATTTCTGATTGCTGTTTAAAAATTAGATCAAAAAACGTTGATTCACATATATTTCCAACGTAATCATTTCAACACATTTCCTGAACTTAATTGTATACATTCAGGATTTAAGATACATTCAGGATTGTTGGTATTAAAACTACTTTATTTGAGATATTTTATAGAACGCAAATTATAGATGGGTTATGCTAATAGATATAATTTTGTTTAACCTTTTTTAAAAACAAGTAACAAATGCCTTCCGAAATAGGACCCTGTAGTATAATGCAATTGGTGACCCTATTATCGAATATCTCCTCTCTCCCATGGTAAGATCGCATGTTCCAAATAAAAGTATGTTGAAGATTTGATATTCTACGTCAGTCTATCATATTTTGATAGATCTGATTTTCTTGATATTGGCTCCCTATGTCTTGGTCAAATTAAAATCCTTTGGTGATTATATGAAGCTTTTGATACTGTCAACATCTAAAAAAAAACTAAATCTCCAAATAGCAGAAATGCGAAAATAACATTAGTTGGACTTCACGTATATTTTATTTATATATGCAACGCTTCTGTAATTTTAGATATAAGCTCCTTAATGTTATTTTTTGTACAATTTCGGATAAAACTGGTCACCAAGAATAGCACTTATAATAACATTTTGAATAAAATGAGGGTTACTTTTGATATGAACTTATTGATGTTATCTTTTTTGTACCATATGATGCAAAACTAGTCGCCAAGAATAGCTATTACACTGATAATAACATTTTGAACAAAATAAGTGTGACCTTGCGGTAAGATGTGTATCAGATCCATGAGTCCCAATTTTTCTACTTCCAACCTTTGTTTTATATTTTCTACTTTGTGCAATATTCCCGGGACACCAGATATCTGTCTATTATCATTCTGGGGTCATACAGTTAAGTTCCATAAAGCAAATTTTATTAATTTCTTCGTGTCTGTCCCGTTTTCCAACAATTCCATCTCGTTCTTGTCGTTATGAGGTGCGCCGACCTCTGAACCGCAGACATTCCTTTTGAACTGTGTCCATATCACCATATACCCATATAGATAGCCGGAGATAGTAGGCATTTATATAAGACAAACTTATTTTAAATACACATTGATAAATATACGTTTTAAGACTGGCACTGGTACTGGTGGTGGTGGTACTGACAACATTTCATTTGTTAAAGGTTTAAGTATCATTTGCCATATAGTTAAGCGTAAACAGTTACAGAAATTATGAACAAACGATGCAAGTTTTGTTAATTCGGAAATACCAGGATGATGACTTAAGACATTTTTTTGTATATATATATATATATATATATATATATATATGAATATATATAAATATAAAGGGTGTCCCAGAACTCTACAACATCCACAACAGGAGGATAGTATCGACTATAACTATCTAAATTTAAAAAAAAAATATTTCACGTAATCTGAAAATGATGAGTTTCTAAGTGTATCGTAGAACTTTGGTGAGAATGTGATTATTTTCTGGTTACTGTGGTAATTTTTTTTCTCAATATTGTTCATTTCAAGTAAAATTTACTAGCCACATTTAAATTCCCCAAATTTGTTAAATGTCCTTAACTGGTCAGTTGTAAATAAAATAGAGACTAAAAAAATTACTAGAAAAATCTATGTTACTTTTTGGTTTCTATTTTTTAACCAGTTATATTGTTTTTTATTATGATTATTATTAAATATAGATTATTTCATGGCATTGGAACATTGTTATTCACCTCAATATTTGTAGAAAATCTGATATTACTACTGCTCGATATCTGGTCTTGCAGGATTTGAACCTACAATCTTGTGGTTGCTCTGCCGAAAATCTTTATGGCAATCAAATTATTTTATTATCCTTAAAGTAGCGTTTTGGTATTACTATTTAGAAGAAATATATTATATATCTCAGAAAAAAATAACTTATTTGTTTTTATTCAAATAAGTTAAAAAAATATGTAACTCAAGCTTGAAATATAATAAAACGTAAATAAGAATAAAACAATTAATTATTGTAAAATTTTGTATAAAAAAATGCAACTTTTATTTTTATTCAAAAAATTTTGCGTCTATTTATAATAAAAATTATAAATAAAAATAAACTCAATATAGAGGCTCTAATTTCCAACTTTTTATACCTATTACACATATTATTTGTTTTATGTCAATAAATTATAATGAAAAAAATGCTTTTTTTATTTTAGATCTACAATATATTGTTAATTTTTCATACTGTTCATAAATCCAATTTTAATTTAGCAAAATCAATTTCATGGTTTTTTATCAAACTATATATAAATTTCTTTCTTCCGATATTTATACTGTTAAACAAAAATCCATTTAAGCCTTAAATTTTTATCTATATCCCATAAACGTTTCTTTCTACATCTTATTTGGAAATTTCTTATGACACGAATAAGACTTCGAAATATTTGTTGTTCGTGCTGGTCATTTTTGGAACATTTGCGAATTTTTATGTTATTAGGAAGCAATATAAAGAAACACACGTGCCAAACGACATTATAAAAACAATATAAAAACTGAAATGAGCACTAAAGATCGATATTAATCGCAATGTTGCCATACCTTGCGCCATAAACTTTCAATAAATTTTTAATTTATGCCTCTTTGAATATGTGTATGTATAATCTGTGGCAGTATACCAAAAACAAATAAAATAAATACATACATTTGCATAATTAGACTTTATAAACCTTTTGTATAAACAAAATTACTATGGATACTATGGATTATTGTAATTAGCTCACCGTAAGGATGCTTAGTTAATGTGAGGACATAAGTTTTAATATAAGGTCATAAGTTTTTTGGGGATATAACAAATATTAAGTTTGAAATTAAAATCTATATATAATTAACTAAAACTGTAGTTATGAGTTAAATATATCAATATTTTTTATTATTAAATATATTTGCATCAAAATGTTATCATTCTTCCTTAGAATCCTCAATCCTCATGAATTAAAAACTTCGGGCAGATTATGATATAGATTATTGTAAAATTGAGCCCGTCGTAGTGAAGCTAATGGTTAAAAATGTGAAACAAGCAAATTCTAGTCAAGGGTTAGATTCTGACCTCGGAGCAGTATGATATCCAAAGGTTATATATCCAAAGTAAAAAATGCTTTCCAGGGGCATTGCTACAACATGTAAATATACATATCAAAAGATGAGTGGTTGACTGTTGGGTTGCCCTCTCAAAAATTACTAGGTAACGATATGATAATATTATGATATTAGATTTAAAATTAGTATACTATTCGTATAATTAAATACATAATTATTATAAAACTAAATAACGGTCAGAATACAAACTACGCATAATGTAGTGAATCATACACTACAATGTATGCTCAATATCCTTGACAAGCTTCGCACGTGTTGATAAAATTTCCTCCAGACCACAATAAGGAATAATCAATTAAAAAATTTGAACAAAATTTTCAAATCCAATCATGGGTCAATTACCATTTGCTTGTTTTCGTCGATTTATGTAAGAAATGTAACATTTCACGTGATTGAGAAAGTTTTGGTATTTTGATCAGAAAAAAACCCATTGAATAAGATAAAAACAAGAGGTGAGATAAATTGGGTACATATTCGCTGACAATGATGCTTACTCGAATATCACGAAAACAAAAATATCGCCCACGTAGAAGTCAGAGGACATACGATACGGACAAAAAACTACGTCGCCCGCTCCTTAATTTCAGTGGTGGCCAAAAGGCGGCTTCAATTTAATTGTAAAATAATAATTGTAAAAATTAATAAATCATTAATTTATTAATATAAATTAAATTAAATTTTGTAATAAAATTTTTGCAAATTATGAACCTAATACGGACATTTTTATAAATAAAGGTATTTTGAATGGAAATAGGTTTTTATGAATGATTTTATTAGTCACATATCAATAGGCATTTAGTTTAGCACTAAGTTTTTTTTTGCTTTCTATATACAATAATATATTTGATGAAATACATTTTTTTAACTAATTTATTTATTTTCAGAAGAAATCCAATTCTGATAACAGATCTGCACGAAAATATTTCAAAAAATAAAGCGGAGAACTCGCTAGAACAAAGGGTCAACGTCACAAATTGTGAAAAATTAGCATTTATAGGATTTAGATGTTATGATCCAGAGCAAGTGAACAAAGACCATTTAAAAACTATTACAAGGACAATAAAGTTGTGATATTAAATAAAAATAATTGGACATTTGGTTCGTTTTGTGAACTAAAAAGTGTTTTATTTGTGTTGTGCCAAATATTGCAACTATGTTTCACCAGGAAAACCAAGAATTTCATAACTGAGTTACTAATTTTACTAGATGTTTAGAAATACAAATCAGAATGATGGACTTAAATTGAAAAAGACTTCTTAGTCGACATTAAATTGTTATTCATCCATCTTCATCCATTTAACCAGTCAAATGATACAAGGCTTTAAAGGACCAACCATAAAACCAGAGCTGCTACAGAAAAAGCAAATCTCTATGTATTTTGTCTTCATTGGTGACGTTTTTGTTGATCAGAAGAACATTATTATAAAAATCCATCCAAGTTCTATTAGTGATAAACAGTATTTTAAATAATAGGTCGTGATCAAATAATTTGCTTGGTGTCGACTCGTAGTGATTGTTTTTCTCGATTTTTGAGCAATTTTTCAATCCAATTTTTTTATCGTTTTTCTAGTGTTTGTGTAGTGCTTTATAAAGGCCTTTATAGTATTTTAGTGCAGTGAAAGTGTCTGGTTCCCGGTTTCTGGTTCCTGGTTTCTGGTTCCTGTTCAGCTCTCTTCTGGAAATCACGAGGTAATGCACAGATTTTTTCAGCAGAAATCGATAGTTCATAATATATTGAAATAATGGTTAATTTGTTTTTATTCTTTAGACAACAAATTGGTAATCGGGATGTTCCAGAAGAATCGGTGATTTTGAACAAAGGTCAGTGTATTTTCATTTCTAGGCATGTTTTCTAAGGGTACGATCACACACGTCTCGATGTGCGTTCACAAAAAATCCGTAAACTAGGTTATAGTTAGAAAGTTATCAAATAATTATAGTTAACTGATTATATAATTAAAATTTCTCAGTGTAGGCAAAATTGTGATCGTACCCCCGACTAATCCACAAATTTCTTTCAGTCTAATAAAATAATTTTTAAATTAGAAGTGAGTGTAGTAGATAATAAAATTCGCGTAAATTAATTATTAAAACAAAAGTGCCAATTAAATAAATTTTGCATAATTTCGCGTAAAACAAAGTGTGTGTGAGTGAACAATTTGACTCTGTGCAATTTTGCGAAGAAATGCTGACATCTATGAAACCAGAGGTAAGATCAAGCATATGTATAAGATTTGAAATTAATGATTTTTTTACTGGAGACCTGTACGCATAATGAAAATTGTCGAACATATTGAGTTATAAGTCGTAAGAAATTTTAACCAAAACGCATTGGCAAAGAATGCAGTTAATAGTAATTCAGTTTTTGAAATAACGGAGCGTCCGATTCGAATGATTCAAACAACACTATTTGTATTCATGGAATGAAGAGCTGACTAATTTTTTGGGAAAGCAGGTCTAACTCTGTAAAAAATTCAATTCTTTCAGTTCAATTTTTTCATTTGCTTAACTATGTTAGTCAAATTTTATTTTTTTCGATTGTCTTGCTAATTATATTAATTATATCTTTTATATTATTATTTTATTTTTTATAATTATACGAAATCAAAATATCGTTCTTATTACTAAATTGAAATAATGAGCAAACAGTAAACGTACTATTTTTTGCATACTTTTAAAAATATTTTAGTTCTATAATTTATATGTAGAACAATTTGGAAAAATATTTATTTTTGCTACTTACATCATTAAGTTGTTATGTTCAAGCAACACTTTCAAAATCATAAAATATAATAAAAATTAAATTTGCTTTGAAGGAGTAAATTTGATTTGAAATTTACAAGTTTTAGAGAAAATTACGTATCCAATTGGAGTTAAAAGTGTCACTTGAATAATAATTAAAAGTAAATATTAATTTAAGTATATGATAATTTATCGTTAATTCATTATTACTCAAAATAAATCGTTGACCATCACTGTTCTACCCGGTTACGTTATAATTGATATTCATACACCCAGTTACATTTTTCTTTCTCGAATTTCTGGGAACGGTCATTCGATTTGCGATGGATTTATGGCAGAAATGCGATATTCCAAAAATACACGAAATAATCATAATATATTATAAAAACATTGCAATCACTGCTTTGTATAAATTGTGTAGATTTCGATTTCGATTCCGGATTCCATGTTCACAGTTTGTTTTACAAGAATTTTATTGTAGAGGATAGAGTTACACGAAATGCCAACTTGTGCAATGATACTTCTGTATTAGCTTTATGACTTGTAATGGAAACGTTTCGTTTAATGTTATTATTGAATTGTTTAAGTGAATATAAACTTCCTAACTGACGATGAGTCGTTCTGTTTTTATTCTGAGAATTTACACCTGAATTTTTAACAACTATTTTGTTATTTTATCATTTGTCTTAAAATAATATTACTAAAAAAATGTTAAAGTTGCTACATATTTTTAATTACAAATTGATATAAATTTTCTAAGAAAATGCTGTGGTAGACCAAAAATCCGATATATTATTGGATGCTGAACGAATTGTTTTTATTATCAATCTTAATGTCAATTTACTGGCTCATGTTTAAAGTTAGTTAAAAAATCCGTAGAATTGCTTTTTGAGTTTATTGGTTCATCCATATGCCCGAAATCATCGACGAATTCAGTTCAGAAAAAATTCAGTTTCAATTTTTGGCCTATCTATAACTTACCCTACGGCAAGTTAATAATAAAAATTGTGATGTACATTTATTTATTTGATCATAATTAATTGGAAATCAGTAATAATAAATATTATTTCAGACTTATTCAAAATATGTAAATGAAATAATGATAAAATAAATTTTATAGTATACAACTACCTGCTTGATTAATTAAATTTTTGTTTAGAGATTTCGGATTCACAATCATCACTTTTTATTTTATTTATCTTTTCATATTTAGTATATCATTAGTTCTGCAAAAATACGAAATAGAAAGGTTTAAAACTTCCTTGTAAAAACACAAAAGATATAATGTTAGTTAAAAATTCTGTCTGAAAGAGCTTCTATCTCTGATTTTAAATGAAAGATTAATTTTAAATTTTGTCATTCAAATTTACTGTTTTGTTATTTATTATTTGCGTTTTATAGCAATAATATAAATTAATTTTCAATAAAAGGAATGCAAGAAAACTTACATGATTATAAATCGTTCCAAAGGTATTTATTTATTAAATATTGTGGATATATACGTCTTTGTATTTGTTGCATCAAACTAAATTGATTTTCAAAGAATCAACACAATTTTTGTTTATTATTGTTGTTTTGATGAGCTGCTCTCATCGAATAATACTGTAAACCAAAAGAAAATCTCTGAAGTAATTCTTTACGAACATTTAGATTATTGATTGTACATTGTATTCAATTTTTCAAATCTAGTTCACAGAATATCAAACAAGTATAACATTCTCATAATAAAAAAGTCAGGACTTTTTAGGTAAAAGTATAACTTAGGATATGTCCGTTATATCGACATGTGTAGATCGAATGTCTCTGATACAATCATGATTTATTTAGAAAAATAATTATTTTTTTTTTAGGACGATTTAACAGTATTATGTTTAACAGTATATGATTCTTTCATTGTCAAATTCACATTTACTTTTTATGATGATAAAGTCTGTAAAAAGAAAATTATATTAATCATTTCCAAGTTTGATTTTAATTCCTCCTTTAACGATAATATTCTAAATCCTTTATTTGCAGTCATATTGAGTTAATATTAACACAAGTATTTCAAACATGTTAAATACCAAAATTCCTGCAAAAACAACTTGACAGCTCACGTATTGAATTTCGGGTTATCGGTCAGGTCAATGTATTAAAGCACTCAAAACTCCAGCTTATGAAATGGCATTTTAATTAAAGCGTACGCTTGTTCTGAGTAATACTTTCCGAATCACGAAATTTTATTATTTGTTCTTTCAAAAAATGTGTCCGTGTGTTTTTGTGTTTATTACCGGATCAACGCAACTGGGCGCCAGCAGTTGTCACGACAATTGAAAATGTATACTTTTTATACGGTTTTGTATTTTATACGACGGGATCACCTGAACTCTGATCCGGAAAATATTTTGCAAGAGAGGATGGACACGAGCGTGGGCGTGCCGGACATGATAAAACAGAGATGGCAATCTTAATTTTTTTTACACATTTCTTTTTTTTACACAAACATTTTTAACAGAATTTTTGGAATTCTAGAAGCTGGTCTGGTGATTACTAATGACTGCTATTAGGCAATTCAATGATTGACCTATTATAAACTTAATATTCATAGTGGATGGTTGTGCACTCGCCCTTTTTTATATGATTTCTTCTTATGGTCAATCTATTTAGGAACAATATATATTTAGTTCTGCGTAGACAGCTAATTGGTAGACTAACAAAATTATTGCTGACCAAAACGTGACACAACCGTACAGTTTCGCCAACTATACTACTGCTGATATACTAATTTTTTATCAAAAAAATAACAATTTCCCAAACCCTGCCATGCAAATTTCCTACATGCCTGGCACAATTTCGTATATTTTTAATTAATACAGGACCCGAACATGGTCCGGAGTCAATCCGAATCAATCACGGTCGTCTTGGTCAGAATTGACATGTCACATTTTTGGTACGGACACAATCTTTTAAACGTTTCCAATGTTGTGACACCCGAGTACCTTATCGTTCAGTTGATTTTCTGATCGACCGATTATGAATCAGATGTTAACAAAACCAATTTGAGTTTGTAAGAATGAGATGTTTTAATAAAATGATTAATAAAAGTTGCAGGAGTAAAATTTTGAAGTTGTATTGCGGAGCCACATTATTGTCTATAGAAATTTATCAGTATAACATTTTTTTTTGTATAATATAAGTTTTCGTCGAGGCAGAATTGATTAATTAATGTGCCTATATTCGGATAGGCAACTATGTTAAGTTTCAAATAAAAGTATGTTGAAAATTTGATAATTAGCCTATAGCAAAATGTATAATCGAATATAGGCCTATAAGATCATATTCGAATATATTATTTAACTTTTATATAATTGTTGTACATGTATTTATTTAATGTCATTACTCCTCATTGTATGGTCATACATAAGCGTATTGCAATTTATTACAGTTTTATTACGTCTTATGCAATCAATGACATTATGATGTATATGAAAGTGTAAAGTACCACTTGCGAATTTATTCTAAATGTAAAATACAACAGAAAGTGCCTCAAAATTAAGTATTTATCAGACAAAAATCCAATTTTTTCAAATGAGATATATGAATTGAATATTGAGAAGTCATTTAAGCTTACCGAATTATTCTGTGGAAAAAAATATTTTTAACTATTATTATTAATTATTAATTATTGCTTAGAAGAATGCAAAATTAGTATTTAATACTTTTAAATAAATATAGTGTGGTTATGTTAATATTGTAGATAATTATAAAGTTAGTATATGTGATTTACTCTTATGTACTCGTATATGGCTAGTTTGTGAAATAAATTATACAAAAAGGGCTAATCACATGACCAAATGAATTCAAAATGAGTACAAATGATTTTTGTTAAACATTCAGTTATTTAAAGAATTAGTTTTTTTCTGACATATATAAATACTACTGCAAATATATTAACTAAGCTGTGATTATTTTTTTGAAGCTAGACAGGTTTCGTCTTTTTAGACAGGTGAAATCTTAAAAATTTAATGTATCAAATTTGTTAACTCAATATGATAAAAATTAAATAACTTTTATATTTTGAATAATCTGCTCTAGCTCTCTTCTAGTAAAATAACACGTGTGCAAGGAACAATAATTTACCTTGCGCAACAAAATGCGTGTACCGGCATATTTCAAACACAATATAAAATGCAACGGGCAATAAGCTTTAAAATGTATTTTATCGATTTTTCCTATAATTGCGATGCTTTTGATGCCGATTTCTGATCATTTAGTATCGGAGATATGATTTACAACTTTACGCCTTTTGGCTCTTACAAGCCGCGTTGAAAGCTCTTACAACTTTCTTTAGAAGGGATCACGCATGAGCTTATGATAAAAGTGCGATTGATCCAATAGAGATTCATAGAGGAATTGTATGGAAAAATAGGGTCGTTTAATAAAATTTTTGAAAGTAAACTATAATGCTCTATCAAAATGAAATTGAGATTATATTTAGAAGACTTATCTTAAATCTTGTTATTTATTACGTACTTCAGAATTATTTTGCATATTACATTGTGCCTTGAGTCAAATTAGTAGAACTTTCCGTATTGTAATTAAATATTCAAAGACTAAATCAATAATCAAAAAAATAAAATCAATGATTATTGACAATTGTTTTTAATATTTTCAAATAATTATTACAAACTAAATGTCAATATCATCGTTTGTATTTTGTAGATTTAATATAAGTGCTTATATTTGGGCGACGATCTGTATATATGTTAATAAAAGACGAAAAGATAATAGATAAAATCTAGTTAGAATGCATAGTACTATTACCGCTTAAGACCTTAGCGGATTTCTTATTTTAATAACATAAACATAAAAATTTGGAATTTTGAAAATTTTGAAACTTTAAGAAAATTGTGAAATCTTGTGAAAAAAACATTTGAATTTTGAAACCGCTGAACATGTCTTTCTCAAAAACTAATAATTTCTTCCTACTGTCAACACAAGTGCAATGTTTTTTGAATGATTCTAATCAGATGATTTATTCTCTCAATAACTGATATTTTAGCACTTTTTGTGTTTTGTATCTCAAAACGGCAGGATCTGCCTTTGCCAAAAATTAATCAGCACTTTTTGTATTTTGCATCTCACGGCATTAATCAGCACTAAACATTTTGGAATTTTAAGAAAAATCTAACATTAGAGTTTTGAAACTGCAAAACCCGTCTTCCCGAAAAACTAATATAGCCTTTAATCCATTTTTGAATCATTCTAATCAGATCAATCATTTTCTCAATAACTGATATTTTTTTCACTTTTTGATCTGTATTTCCAAAACGGTTAGACCTGTCATTGCCAAAAACTCATCAACACGTTCACCCAATAATAAAAATCTAATGTTTTTTAAATCAATCTAATCGGAAACAAAATGTTATTTAAATTATTCAATTCAGATGATCCACTCTCTCAATAACTGATATTTTAGCACTTTTTGATCCGTATCTCCGAAACGGCTAGACCTGCCTTTGCCAAAAACTAATCAACACGTCAATAAAAATCGAATGTTTTTTAAATTAATCTGATCAGAAGCAAAATGTTTTTAGAGTCATTCAAATTAGATGATCCATTCTCTCAACAACTACTATTTTGTGCACTTTTTGATCCTTATCTCCAAAACGACTGGACTTGCCTTTGCAAAAAACTAATGAGCACGTCTACCCGTAAAAACACAGCAATTATCAATAAAATAATTTTTGAATCATTCAAATTGATCCAACTGTGCTCTCGAAATCATCAACTTTTCTCATTCTCGAACCTATTTGAAATTGCGTGTTTCTTGATGACCTCATTTATTTTTGAGAGTTACTTAACGACTCCAGGCAAATATAAAGGAAAAATAAATTAATATTTTTAAATGATTTATTTATTAGGTATTAATATACATAAATATATAAATATATGAAAATATATACTATTAGAATTTATTGTAAATCATACAAAAATCGAGACGTAAAATATTTCGCGACCCCAGAATTTCTCTACATTTCTCCAAATGGAGTCGTGTCGTGACTCATACTTTGAGAAGCCCTGTTCTAAGGTATTCCAAAATATTTAGAAACTTTTAAATCGTAAATATATTCATATATGTTTTATACCTTTATTTATTATTTTGTCAACCGAGACCTATAAAGTCTTATAATACAAAACTGCTTGCTTAAAATCGTACATATATGAAAAAAATCGTTTTCGATTTTGTGCGATTACTCTAACAAATAAAACAGGAAGCTAAAAGTGTAAATTTTTTATGATTTGAAATAAAATTGAACGTTATTTATCAACAAATAACTAATTGATAAAAAATCATCATTATTTTGAGTTTTCTGCGGTTCCAATTTTTTATTGGTTCGACTCAAAACTTCACGATCAAATCTACATTTAATAAGGTTTGATAAGTAGGCAGATCATAAATCTAGCAAATATTTAAAGGTGATTACAATACAGTAGAATACTAATAAGACAAATAAAATTATATTACTATCGATTATTCTACCTCACTACAAAAACCTCGTACGCAATACCAACAAGTTCCATCCAATTCCATCTGACAACATTTAATTCGTGAGCCAGAATCGTCCATGAAACAAGAAAATCGAGTCATCCGTAAACTATTTTAAATATTCAGCCCATACATCACCGGATCTATATTAAAGTCGTAGTAATGAAATAAATTAATCCGGGAATCGACTCGCTTGACGCTAGATATATCCGTCTAAAATTTATAGAGCAATTAATTATCTACCTGAGACCGAGAAGAGAATAAAGATAAAAAAATCTCGCTCGCAGGTGCGCGCGTGGTGTCGGCGAGTTGGTTTTTTTATAGGTAATATAGGTACGACGAGTTCGTAGATTTGAGATTTAAGATTTGTGGGAGATTATATCTGGACCATTACGCATATTGAGTGTAAAATTGAGTGAATTTGAAATGTTCTTCACTTGGGAAATGAACATGACACAGTTTAATGGAGTCGGAATTAGATTAGGTGAACCATGAGCATTCTAATAATTTCTTCAAACAATTTAATTGTTATCAAAGTTTATTCAGAATACAATATTCAAGTGACTATAATAGTTTTATTTATATGTTTAGATTTATAATTTATTTAAGATTTTATTATTTTAATCTTAAACATTTTGAATGTTGAAAATAAATTGATACGAAAAATGTCAATACATTTTCTTTAGTTTGAGTTGAATGAAATAGTTGTGAAACGAACTCTACTTTGGCTAGAAGTACATTTTTGGCTATTTACTCTATTTTGGAAATATACTCCACTTTCGACATTTTTTCTACATTAGAAATAAACTCAATTTTGAGCATGAACTCTACTTTGATAATAAACTTTACTTAGGAAATGAACTCTACTTCGGTAGTGAACTCCATTTTGGTAATTAACATCATTTCGGTAATGAACTCTATTTTGGGAATGAACTCTATTTCAGAAATGAACTCTATTTCAGAAATGAACTCTATTTTGGGAATAAACTCTACTTCGGCAATGAATTCCATTTCGGTAATGATCTCTATTTCGGTAATGAGCTATATTTTGGGAATGAAATCCATTTTATCAATTAACTCTATTTCACAGATGAACTCTACTTTGGACATACCTACTCTGCATTGCAAAAGAACTCTACTATGCAACTTACTTTACTATGAAAATGAACTCTACTATGAAAATGAACTCTACTATGAAAATGAACTCGACTATGCAAATATACTGTACTCTCGAAATTTACTGTATTTTGGAAATGTACTCGACTTTTAGTAATGTAATCTATTTTGAAAATGAATTCTATTTTGGGGATGAACTCTATTTCGGAAATGAACTTTATTTCGAAAATGAACTTTATTTCGCAAATGAACTTTATTTTGGAAATAAACTCTATTTCAGAAATGAACTCTATTTTGGAAATGAACTCTTATTAGAAAAATACAACTCTACTTAGGAAACGATTATGACATAATTTAATATGGAATACGTGAAAGTTTTTAATGTTATAGATAATGTATGATTTGGGAATTTAAAAATTTAGTTTTTGAAAACAGAACTCATTTTGATCACTTTGATTTTGAAAATATATTAAAATGGTAGATATAATTACAAATAAAATATAATAGTCAATTTCTTCAAAATTAACATTTTTCTTATAGTTTTATAATTATAATTTTTCTAATAGAAATTGCATATGCTTTAGATCTGAAACTATTATATTCAACCTTTTGCAAAATATTATTTATTTAACCACTAGAGATTCTAAAGAAATTATTCATACATTTTGCTCCAATCATTTAAAAAAAAGTTATAATCCATAAGGTGAAGAATTTATACATAAAATTAATACAAGGAGGATTAGAAATAACTTTATATACCATATATTGCAATCATCGTGTAAAAGCTTTGATTATACTGAATTGAGTTATGAGCAAATTATTTTAATTTGTTGTTATTGATATCAAATTATTTACAGTGTACGACTCTTCGGGATGAAGCTATGTAATACAGCAACTTCAGTAGCGCCTTCATTGCTTTAATTTTAATTATGTAAAAAAGTTGTAATTTCCAGAAATTTTAGCAAACCATCTCATCCTCCAAGTGAACATGTAGTCTAAGGCTGGCCAGTCATTTTATTCCGAGAAATTCCACCATTTCATTGACAAAGTGTTCAAACTCCCTCTCATTTTGGTATCTCACCGCAACTATATGGATCTCTCAATATTGTGGTAATAAAGACAAGAATTTTGATTGGGAGATCTAGAAGTTATATTTTAAAGAAGAACTCTTCTAACCGTTACATGCGGTTATGGGTCGTTCAACCTTATATTATAATCGTATATAATGCACATTATTACATCTGTATCTGCTCGTGGCATATGTTTGAGTCTTATTAAGAATAACATTTTAATTACCTCAATTATATCGATCGATGATAAATAGGTATAGATTGGTTGTAAATTAGTTTAATATATGTTGTGCAATACGTTTGTAATTACCAGGCTACGGAAATTAAATTTAGATGATGCGATTAGTATGGATGGACCATGATTGTAAAATTGTTTGCTATTTATGCGAATTGGCATTTATGGTTTATTTGTCATTGATATCCTATATTAAAGTCCGTTTGCTTATGGTAATAGTATTTATTCATATATTATGGGAATTATAAAATATTACTGCATATTACTGATCGTATAGTTTCTCAAACTTCCTAATAATTAATTCACAAATATGAGAATTTATATTAGCTTAGATTGTATTAACGGTTAGAAATTCATAAATAACAGAATTCTGAAACATGTGCAATTTTTTCAACCATTCAAATCAGTTGATCAGTGCGTCCTAAAACGTGGGTAAAAAATTGTGTCCATACATATAGGCAAATACATACACACACACACATCCATTTTTTTAGGGTATGCCAAAATGTTCAAAAACCTTCAGGACGTGAAGATAAGCAAACATTTCGATTCTTGGACGATTACAATGATTTACCCTACAAAAATTCTAATTTTTAAATCATTTATGATGATCTTTTTAATAATGAAATAAAGATAAAATTTGTAAAAAGAAAACTCACAGTTGTGAAAAAATAAATTTTAAAATTATTGGCATATAGGTGCATATTATTTCAATTTTTAATTGAAGCAGTAATGCTAACATTTGATATTGAAATATCAACAATAGTTTTACAATTGAACAAATGCTTGTCAGAGTAACTTTTACATAAATCCTATTTAATACAGAGCTTTTGAGATAGTTTAGAATCTTGCTTTGTGTCATAATTTTTTTTGCAAATTTATTAACTATTCAAAATTTATAACGCTAAAAGAATATTAAGAGTTAATTTATCGTAATTAAACGTGCTGACGAAAATTTTCCAAATTACATAGTTAATCAGCATAAAAATTATCTCATTGTTTTTAACTTGATTACTCTTCATCACCTTCTGTTCATGTTAAAAGTTAATTAAATTTCAAGTACATAATTGCTCATTAAGACGTCTAATATATACTATGATGAATTAGAACATAGTTTAAATTAGAACATGTTTGTATGAAAAAATTATAATTTGGTGAATACTTTTTTGTAAAAAAAAATCGATATATTTTTTTTTACTTAGTTGAAGAATATTACATATTTAATATGTCGATGAACATATTAAAAAAATCCATTTGTGATTGGCTGATTCAAGTTAAAGGATTTTTTCAAATTTATGCTAGTGACATAATTAGAATTTCAATTTACCTACTTACCAAATTTATATATATAAAGCTTCACTATACAAAAAATAGCTTTAAAAAGCATGCAAAAAATTGAAATATTGGTGCATAAAATCTGTAGCTGGTAAAAAAATGTTGTTGAGTGTAATCTACCCAAATTAAAAAAATAATTTTTTTTTTGTATAGCGAAAGATATGCTTTTATGGTGCCAGACTGGTCAATTTACGAAATTAGTAGATTTGATCACAAAAGTGGATTATGTGGGCATAATTGCTGTCACAATACTTTTCCTTTCGAATCCAATATTTCAAAAAAACTATCTACAAATGTAGTCCTATTACTCAACTTTGTACATCATGACATGTGCTTGACATCATTCATTTGTCTTCAATAAACTTTTATCTACTGCAGTGGACACTCTTCAAAGACCGAATGATGTATTAGATGTTTCTAAATTACTTTATATTAATGCAAATGTTATGTCAACAAGTCGGTCTTCTATAAACGCCTACATATAAAATTGATGGTATTGTTTTAGTCCCAGAAACCAGATCAGATACTGTGTTTTAGGTCGATGATGAACAAAAATGTACTTGTAGTTTTTTTCGAACAATTTGTCAGTTTAGCATGGAACAACATTTTTTGTTCATGACAAAATCAACTTTATTATTTTTTATGTAGTTTTTTAATATTTTCAATATTTTGGCATATGGTAATTAAAAAAAAGAATTTAGTAATTAATGTTTTCATGCTTAACATCAATTTATAATCTTATGGAACGCCAACTTAATTTCTTGCACTCTAACCTCTCAGTATGAACAAATATGGATACGAATTTCTTATTTATAATAATTGCATATTGAAAGTGACCATTAATAAATCGTGGGTGTCAGAGGCAGAGGTGACCAACCTTTTTATTTTAAATAATAATGATCTAGAACTTTATTTTAAAACATTACATGACATTCCAAATTTAGTCTTATTCAAGTTATTCTAAACTGAATGAGAACACATTTGGGAAAAGTATATGTGTGTATATGTACGTGTGATACGATTTTTGACTTTTCTTCGACGTTTTTTCAAAATCTTCAGGACCGATTTCAAGAAATTAAAAGTAATTTTGTCCTCGAAAAGGACTAGCGTCGAAATTTGCACAACGATCAGCCAAGCCGTTTCTTTTTTATTAGCAGAAATATGTGCAATTTTTCCTCCACAATAATGGTTGAAAATCACGCTGGGTAAACATCGGCCCGACCATTTTTTCGTGTTGAAAATTTTCTTTTTGATTGAATTTTGATGACACTTTGTAGAACAAAAGTATTCGCAGTGTAAAATAATATACTAAAATATTATAGGCCTACGATAAGCGTTTGATTTATAGAAATTCGTCAAAGTTTAGCTTAGTTTAATTTCGCCGCGCACTTGGTGATTCTAATAAGAATCTATGCGGAATAGTTACGTTTTAAGTTTCGTAGGCAACTACTGATTGCAGTTGACAACGCGGCGCTTACGCTTTAAAATCTAGTAGTGTGTATGGCATCGTGCCTTATGGAAAATTGCTGATATTTTCCGTACCGTAACGAAATGTTCAAGGAATATTAAATGTTTTCAAATAGATTATTATAAATAAATACTGTAACACTGTCTAATATTTATAATAATTATATAAACTGAATTGCAAAGTTGAAAATATTTGTTTAAAGTATAGGTATTAGAACTTAAGTCTGAATTACAATTTAAATCTGAATTATTTCCAATATACAAAAAAAAAAACTTTTTTTTAAAAGAAACTTTATTGAAAAAAAAAATTTGAAACAATTTTTTTTTTCCAAAAGAAACTATTTTGTTAAAACAAGCAGAAAGTTCTTTGAATCATTCAAATCGGACGCTTAGTTCTCTCAAAAAACTGCCATTTTTTGCACATTTAGCTCTGTATCTCCGAAACCGCTGGACCTGACTTTGCCAAAAACTAATCACCACTTCTCTCTGTCATTACGAATTGAATGTTTTTTGGATCATTCAAATCCGATGCTCAGATCTCTCAAAAACTCGATTTCTAATCTCTGCACCCTTTGCTCCGTAACTGCTGGACCTGCCTTTGCCAAAAACTAATCAGCACATCTCCTCATCAATAGGAATCGAATGTTTTTGAAACCATTCAAATCGATTGATTCGTGCGCCCGAAAACGTGGACAAAAAATTGTATCCATACATACATACACACACACCACACACACACACACCAAATTTTTTTTAGGAATGCCAAAATTTTGAATGCCAACGTTTTGAGGTTTTGAAACCTTCAAAACATGAAGAAATGTAAAAATTTTCAATTTCGATTTTTTAGTTAAAAATTTAAAAAAATCAAAATACACAAAAAATCCAAATATAAAAAAAACTAATTTTTCAAAAAATTCATTTTTTTTTCAAAAATTTTAAAATTTCTCAAAAATCTAATTTTTTCAAAGTCTTGCAGAGTATATAATTTAGTATTCGGTATGGGAAGTTTCAACAATTTTCTTTAAGGCACGATGTCATGCACCACTAGTTTAGCTAAATGTTTCCGACACCTGAAAATCATTACATATACCGTACGTATTTTTTTTTCCAAGTAAGTCGAAACACATTTTCGTAATAACCATTCCATGCCCCGAAGGTGACGAATCTTTTGTTTGGCAATAATTAAAATCGCTTCGCAGGCAAACTGCCTGTGAAGTCTCAATTAAGACCCGGTCTTGGAAGAATATCTATCTTAGATTCGAATTAGATTGAATGAATTTTGTTTAATCTAAACTCGGCCGAATACAAAAGAAGTGAAATTTCATCATTAATATTTCGTACTTCGGTACAAAGGTTTAATGATTCGGCTATAGATCATTAAATTACCGAATAATAATGGGATGAGTTTATCATGCTTTAATTGTGTGGGAACACACGCAGGAATTGCTTTTGAAAAAAATTAACTCAAGATGAAGAAGTTAAGTTGGGTTTAGAAATTCAAAAGTGAATCTACGAATTATTATACAAACAGTTGCATAAATATTTATTATTAACAATTATTTCTTTGTATTAATTCATGACTTTTTCAAGCATAATTTGATTAAAAACACTTACATAATATTGAAACTATTCCTAAATTATTGGTGTTTGGCATGAATTTTATATGTAAGATA
Source organism: Ctenocephalides felis (assembly GCF_003426905.1). Lineage (NCBI taxonomy): Eukaryota > Metazoa > Arthropoda > Insecta > Siphonaptera > Pulicidae > Ctenocephalides > Ctenocephalides felis. Next base: position 27,559,756 of record NW_020539726.1, read on the forward strand.
TATATATATATATATATATATATATATATATGTATAAACATTACAAGGTAACATTTTCAATCGTATCTAATATGATATCTTCGTTCGACACAATAAATATATCATAACAATTATTCCTGATACATCTTGATAAATCTTTGTATTACAAATGGGATAGTACCCGATTTCAATTTCTCTATTATAAGTTGCATATCATGATGATATTCTTGCAGAATGGGACTCAACATCATATAACAACATTTAATAAACCCCCGTTGCTTTATTTTCTGGGTAAGAACAATACATGTCGTAGTTTTGCTTCGATTTTTACCTTTGAGTTCGCTAGAGTAGTTTGATAGGTAATGAATCGATTATTCGATATGATAATACATATATATATATATATATATATATATCTATATATGTATATTAGGGTAGTACTTAATATGGACATTTTCAAATTTTCTTCCTCCCACGGGCTCAAATGCTTTCAAATTGATAAAAAAAAATCTCTAAAAGTTTTAGCTCCTAATATTAACTTTTAGATAGAGCGCAACTCAATCAAAGTTTCGTATGTAATTAGCATGGAAAAAATTTCATAAATATTTAAAATGCTTTTTAGATGTAACTTAGCAATAGGGGGAAGTCTCCGAGTGCCGGACATTTATGGTTACTTATAAATAAATCAAAAAATATTTTACGAAATGTTTATTAAATTATGACTTATGTTAAATAACAAAGTTAGAAATCAAACTAAATTAACAAAAACGCAATCTTTGTTAAGAAATAATTAATACTGTCAATCAAACTTTAGTAACAATAAATATGATTTTACAAAGTGGCACCTAGTACCGGACATTTCAAAATAACCAGCATTGAACACGTATGTACCCATCTCCACACTCTGGAATGTCTGCACATTTGTGTTTGACGAATATTTTTAGATATTGCAAAAAAAATCACTAATTATCCACCCTTTTGGCTGGGCCATACCGATGCTCTCAGCTGGAGCATTCATCATAAGATTTTCATTCTTTGGCTATGAAATGCAAAAAATGGGGATATGTAGTGACCGTTAGCACTCATACAGAACAAAATTAAATAATCAGAATAAATTACGTCCATTCTCACAAGAATGATCAATTTGTTTACTATCCGGCGCTAAGGGACGACTTAGTATCCGGTGCTAAGGGACAGACATTTTCGTTCATTTGGTGGTACATACTAAAATTGTTTAATATATCTAATAATATAGTGCCCGAAATGGGCTTATTAGAAACATACTTCTTATTAATATTTTCAAGCAAAAATGGACATCGCTGCTGCCCGATGTCAGATTGCCAGAGCGGAGACTAGAACCAGCCTGGACGGTATATAATAATTAAAAACAAAACCAAGAATGATCACTTTTTGATATTTTATTTGCGTTTAAGATAATAACGGACAGTAACAGTTTTAACAAGGTACAAAGATTGATAGGTGATATCCGAAATTTGATTAAACACCGTTTATAAGGTTAGTCATGTTATTATATTTTAATCGTTATATACGATGAATGCTATAGCATCTACGTCAAGTAATATGCTTTTATTTAACACAATTTGCTTCTTCAAGCTAATTAGTGACTACGAAAAAAGATAACATGATGAAAATACCAGAAGACTAGTTAGTCATTACCTTAACAGGTGTGAAAATTGCAAAAACGTAAACTTATATAAAATTAAATTCAAAATAATTGCATTTCAAAGTGGAATGCTATAGCATTCAAGTCATTCTGCATCTCAATGAAAATGTATGCTATAGCATTCACGTTCGCAAACGTGATAATGACATTTGCAGAGAATGGTCATTACTATGGTTCAACTCACAGAGCACCTGATTACTTTTTGGTCCATTTGGATTACATCGAAATATTTCTTCTTATCAAATGATATCGAAGATGTGAGTGGTACACTATTATTTTTGTCTATTACAGATAGATATGTTATATGTTCCGTATGTTTAAAGAGATCGTGTGATAAATTCCATGCCACACCCACTGAACTCTCCAAAACGCATCCAAACGTTCCATTTAAAACTCTCTCCGAAGATTCTTAAACGTTATCTCGTATTAACTTAATCTTACAAATTTGGTGACTGATTTATGAGCCGATGCCGTCTCATTTTAATGTCTTTTATGATCGTCGAAACCTTCAATTTGCCAAAACTTTTACATAAATTACATGCAAATTTATGCAACGATTAAATGTAAAATTTGCAAAGCGCATTCTTTTTTACACTTGCTGGACACATCACTTGTGCAATAAATCTTAGTAGGGTTTTAATTTAAGAGAGTATCATTATAAAAAATTATATATATATATATATATATATATATATATATATATATATATAATATTTTTAAAAAGTTATTCTAAAACTATACGGTTCGCCTATAGTCCTAACAATCATTCAGTAAAAATAAATTAAATTTAAAAAAAATGCAACAATTAAGATTAAAACAGAATAATTTATGGTATGAAAATTAGGCAATGCACTACACTATATAATATAAACATTAAATCTATAGTATTTAAAACAATTTATTGCAATTTTCTTAAACCAGTAAGTGTGTAATTTATGTGGTATCTGTGAACTAGCCGGGGAATAATGAAGAGAAAATTTTTTTTAAATGTATTTTACCAAGTTTCTAACATGTGTGAAATTAATTGAGGATTGTTTGCATTTTTTTTATTGTTGTAAGAATGGTTCAACTCACAGTGCACCACTTTTTGGTCCAATTGGATTCTATTGGACCAAACTGGATTGGATTTAAGAAATTCGGAAATACTACTTCTGATAAGATATTTGAATCACACAACAAACTGGGGTCATTGTGTTTGTTTATTACTCTATCGAACTAATCGCCATCACTGATTGGTCTTTTATATTTTTTTTAAATGTAGTTTATTCGGGTAAAAAAATATATTATATTGTAATGTAATAATACAGTGGTTTCCAATCTTTTTTCGAAAGCACTCGTTCCAATAAAAAAAATGTTGGAAACCCTTAATTTTTTCAACCCTTAATTTTATTTTATAAATACTAAACTAATATTAATAGACTATAAATTAATTGTAATATTATGTAAAAGTATGCATATAAAAATATTTTTCTTGTTTTCTACATTTTTGGTTTATTTTCGAAAATGAGATTTTGAAAACAGCTTAACTCTCCCTCCCTCTCGCCCCACTGGTTGAAAACCATGGTGGCTATATGTTCTGTAAGCATAGTTTTGAATTGTCTGAAATTTTCTGAATTGTTTTTAAATTGTTCAAGTCGTTCTATTAAATTTTGACTAGATTCTCAAATATAAACTTTAACCTAAAAAATAGATTACTATATTGTTTATCATAATTGTTTAGATGCCACCTCCAGTACCAATTTAATAATTCCTCTATTCCAGTTATTTTTTTTTTATTAATTCTCAGGAACTTTTCATGACCGAAGTATTCCTGAATTTGTGCACTCTCTATGCAGTTATTGATTTAATATTTTTGTTCTGAATATCTCGTATACAGCTATTTTTCTCGTATCTATTCGCCTAGTCTAAAGGATTTTTTTTTCAGGACGCACACAAGAATTTTCATTTCTCACAATTGATTTTTATTGGTTATTGTCAGGAAAATAGTAAAAGTTAGCTATAGTAAAAAGCAGCTTCATCGCACTAAAGAAGAGAAGTTTTATTTATTTAAAAACAAAATAATGGCTTTGCTTACTTAGATTTTAATCATACTTCTTTCTCTATTCTCTAATCTAATTCTTTTTACACTAGCTTTATTATATTATAGTGTTATGCCATTTCGAGGATCATACCTTAATATGCCTGTTTCGCATCAGGTAATTAGGTCGTAGGATTTTGCAACCAGGCAGTACGACCCTTTCTCTATGCAAAAAAGGCCATAATCATAACGATTAAAATTTCAATCGTGAATCCTATCCTATCTACATACCAGTTTTAATTGAATTGATTAAATGTATTAGTTATTAAAGTGTAAGCTGTTACATTTATATTCAAAACCTTAAATCTGCAATTATGGCACAACAATATACAATCTCTATTATATTATATATTATCTTTATATATCCTATACTATCCAATTTTCTTTATAACTGACTTCTTTCATTCATCTTTTTCTTTTAACCTTGATTCTTCTTCTTCTAAATTCTATTTCTATTCTATTTTAAATCAACATTTTAAGTTGTACTCAACTCGGAGCATTATTGTTTAATTTTCTTTATTCACGTTTCTTTATCTGCACTTCTTTATACTCTCTCTTCTAATCTTGGAATCAACAGAAGTTGAATATATTAAATGTAAGATTAAAAGGATAATTGACATAACTGCTGCCTGAAACGTCTGTTTTTTTAACTTCCCGTAGGGCAAGTTATAGTAATCGCAAAAAAATCGAAAATGAAAATTTTTATATATCTTTACGTTTCAGAGGTTTCTGAACATTTTGGCATACCTTAGAAAAAATGGATGTATGTGTGTGTGTGTGTGTGTGTGTGTGTATGTGTGTGTGTGTGTGTGTATGTATGTATGTATGTACGTGTGTGTATGTATGTGCGGATACAAATTTTCGTCGACGATTTCGGGAACACGGGTCAACCGATTTGAATAATTCAAAGAACATTCGATTCGTATTGATAAGGAGACGTGCTGATTAGTTTTTGGCGAAGGCAGGTCTAGCCGTTCCGAAGATACGGGGCAAAAAGTGCCGAAAACGGTAACTCAGTTTTTGAGAGAACGGAGCGTCCGATTTGAATAATTCAAAAAACATTTCACTTGTATTGACAAAATGAAGAATCGATAAAATTTTCATGAAGGTAGGTCTAGCGGTTTCGGAGATATGGAGGAAAAAGTAAAAAAATGAGCCATTTGGCGGTCAAAAATGATCATTAGACATATGCTCATCAAATTATCAGATATTTTATAGAGATTTTAACAATAAGTATACAATTTGTTAACATTCCTATGGGTTCCGTACCAATGCTTATGCGTTAGACAGCGACGCGGCGCTTACGCGCTTTATATTTTGTCCCTATGCAGTTAAAGCAGTACGATTGCTTTGAAAAGAAAGTTCAGATCTTCCACAACATGTCAAAATAAAAAAAAAATCTTCAAAAAAAAGCAAAAAAAAAAAAATTAAAAAAAAATTTTTTTTTAAAAAAAAAATTTTTTCAAAAAAAAGTAATTTTTTGTCCAATTTATAGTTTCTCAAAAATCTTATTTTTTCAAAGTAATTTTTTTTTTCAAAAATGTTAATCGTTTTTAAAAAAATAATAATTTTTGGTGCGGGAAGTTCCAGCAATTTGCCTTAAGGCACGATGCCTTAATTGCCTTAAGACAGAATTCCACTTACAGCTAGTTTTTTTTTTTTTGAAGCTGGACATAGTTTGTCATCTATTGAGTTCAAATGAACTGAGTTAGGAGTGATGAATTTTCAAATGTGTGCAACTTTCTAAATTCTTTTTTTTTCAAACAGGTATATTTTAACATAATGGCGGAACGGTTCATAAGCCTAACTATTGGGTATTATATTCATCATTACATATTTTAGATCAGTTCATTTATATGTAAAAAATATGAAACAGTGTTTTGTTTTGAAGAGCAGTTTTGACCATTCCTAAATAAATCACATCAGTTTTTAGCGAAATAAAAAAAGCTCTAATTACATTCATGGATCAATATATGGCGTGTTTGCCATACCAAACTATTTCGCGTGTATATTGGCAAAGGACCTGGATGTTGTTATTTTTAGTGATCCTTACATTTTAGCTACAAATTTTTAGTGAGCTTCTTTTTAAAATGTAAAGATGCAGTTTGAAAAAAATTAAATTTGAAACCAGTGATTTGGTGCGACTTTCGCCAATAATAAAATGCCACAGAGCCATCTGTAATCCATTCCTATTAGTATTTGCTACGCTATCCGCACAAATATTACTTATGTAGTGTGGGAACGCATAAGTTTATAAATCGGCTTCCCCGCTATTGTCTAACGGCCTCGGGCTAATTTCCAGCTCTTCGGATTTAGATATTGTTCCTTATATTTTATAACATGCATCATGACTTATAAATATACGATATTGACCAGATATAAATCGATGGAACGAGAGTGTTATGTAAATTTATTATGGCTGCGTAAAATATTATCTGTCGATTTATGTTGTTTATGGTATATTTATTGATATCGATATGAATCGATATTGCACTTATCTATGTTGCTCGAATTATTTGCCTTTAAGAGTGCAGAGATATTACATCAATTTTCTTCGAGAGATAAGTTTTGTTTTCTCTTTTGCTCTTCGCCTGTATGTAATAGAAGATTGGTTGCATTTACATAAGGTTTTAGATGTTTTATATGCAATAAATTATGTTAGATGCAGAACAATAAAACTAATGATATTTTATATTATTAGTAGGTACTATAATTCAAGGGACTTACTATCTCGAACCGGTTGTGATTTATATCTACTTAATCAAAATTTTGCAATACTTTCTAGCAACCACTTCTTTAAATTACTTGATTAGAGATTTTAAAAGCAATCAACTACGATAAAAATAGAATTGTAGTTTAAATAAAAAATTATAATATAAATTGGTGGAAAAATGATTGAGTGACAAAAAATCACGAAATATCACGTAGGGGCGGAAAGATATACTAAAATATCACGTGTGTTTATTTTTGACCTGAATTTTTAAGAAAATTCAAACATTTAAAAAAAAAATCGAAAATTTTACCATTTTTTGATGAGCGGGAGCAGGGGGTATTTTTGAATATCACCACGTATCTCCAAGGGAAAGGGGAGACCAAAAATCCTTAAAAAATCGATCACGTGACTAATGGACGCGTCTTTGGATTTTTTTTATTATTATTTATATATATATATATATATATATATATATATATATATATATATATATTAACAGCAATCAGAACCTTACGTCCTATGAGCTGTTGAGCTGAAACTTCTCCTCACTTCGTATTTTTTAGATGGTAACCCATTGGTTAATCCATCCATATTTGATGATATTTGTTATTAGAATTAATCTAATAGGGCTGACTTTTTTTATTGGTGCAGCAATGCCGGGCAAGGGCTATTTTCACTTAAAAACATATTGCTATCTATATTTCCAAGTGAAAATCGTTGTCACTGCTGCCTGACAACAAGCTGCTAGAAGCGGGTATCGAACCCGGGACCTCTGAAACAAGCCCCGCCGCTCTTAACCGCTTACCTACGGGCGAGCCCGCGTCTTTGGAAATATCGCAACAAAAATATTATCAAGCTTATAGATAAAACTTTTTATAGAGAGTTTGTGCAGTTACTATGAATAGCAAGCGTTTTAGGAAAGTGCGAAAGGGTCAACCACGGAGCTTCTTCTATAATAACAAATGTACTTTGCAAACAATCTAAATAAGCACTTTATTTATCCGTTAACAGATTCATCTCAGTATAACCTCTGTGTCAAATGTAATGTTGCATTCGCAGTCCATTTCGAGTCAGTAAATCTTCGTCTCGTTATCATAATTGCGCATGTCGCATAATCGCATGTCGTACGACGCCCAGTTTCCGAGTATAACGCTCATATGACAAATGGACCAAGTTTCCGCAGACTTTGAAAAGATACATAAAGATACATGTATTCATCTCAAATGTATTTGTTGAGACATGAAGATTTGTTTTGCTATTACACATTTTTTGCGACTGAGAGGCGTAATGTAAACTTATGGGGGTGCGAATGAAACAGGTTCATCTAATATCAATTGTAACAAGGAATTTCGTATGTGACCTTGCATTTAACTATCATACAAATACTAGGTTGGAAACAAAAAAATCTATTGATTTTGGTTTAAAATTTTTGTTTATCGGTTTGAAACTGTTTTATTTAACTCCTGATCGATGTTACGACTGCAACCATGGTGATGAACTCCGATCATTACTCCGATTTTATCGACCTTTTCCACTACTGGCCTATCTATGCGAGATGCATCTTTCACATCAAAAATTACCGAACGGAATCTAGGGAACTAAAATTGCATATAATTGGCTATTACAGTATTGGAACCATTTACAATTTTAAGCCGCCCGGCTTGCGCTTTTGTCAAAGAAAAACTGTAAAATGTACCGATTTTTTTCTTTGTTTACTTGCATTTTCAACACCCTGTAACTCGCAACTGGATGCACCAAACAAAAAACAGCAAATTATTTTTTTTTACTGCGGAATGTCACCTTTCCAAAAGGTATAAATCTGAAATTGTTTGATCGATACTTTACGAGAAATCTATCGACATAGCCATCTAAGCAAAAAAAAAATTCCCAAACTAAATATTTAAAGTAAATTGTTTTGAAGAAAAAATTTCATTTAATTAATATTGATGTTATGCATTTTTTCGTGAAATGTGGACAAAGTTGAAAAGTTTGTGATTGAAAATCTCCCCGAAAAAAATGCAACTGATCGAGCGTCAAAATTATTTTTGACGCAATCTACATATCTTACTCATTTTCGCAATTAAGTAATTAATTTTTGAAAGTTAACTGTGTAAAGCTAAAAAAAAGTATGCTGATTTTTTTTAATTGAAGTAAATTAGCTCCAATATAGATTAAAAGCGCTATGACTTGTTAAATACTTAAACAACAAAGTGTATCAACAATATCGATGTTTAATAAAATCATCATTGAATTGCAACATATTGATTTTTAATTAAATCCGCCTAATTAGTGAAACCAAACTATATCAAAACATAAATAAAACCGTTGCAAGCACAACTGTCAAATTGAACAAAGGAATTATTTATGGAAAAGCTCTCCATATACACAAAAACTAGTTTAATGACGAATTAGTCATTTTTTCAAGTCATTCAATAATTTACTATGTTTTTGCAGAACATGTATTTGCAATAAAGTTTTATTTATTTTTATTATCACAAAACACTGGAAAAAATTAATGGCATTTTAAGGTACTTTATATGAGAAAAATTGCTTAGAGTATATAATACTTAGATTATAATATACGTCGAATACGACATTCGACTGTGGTAATATAATAATAATAATAATAATAATAATGGGTAGTTCCTTAGGGCAGGTCTGTGTCGATTCAGGGAAGAAGTAGAGTGAGAGTTTTCTAACGATCTTCGCCACGACAATCCTATATATATATATATATATATATATATATATATATATATACTCGTATATATATATATAAATTAAACTATTTGTATAAAAAATATGTATTTATAAACTAGAGACATGAGCAAATATTACAGCATGTTATACCCAACAATAAATTAGTGTGACCAGTTGAAGTTGACGTTCTTAATTATATGTTAGTTTACTTCTCATTTAATTATAACCGACTCGATGATGAAGGTTTATTAAAATATGATTTAAACACTGGTCAATAAATACTCTAACAATCTTGAAGACGCAATTAGAATAACATGGAACTGAAATATCACAGATCATCATAAATAGAGAAAGGATCATTTCCAGTTTGATCACTTTTACCAAATCATTTTTGCCATATGAAATCATTTGATACCCATCAAATTAATTCGAAATTTTAGTATTTTGATATAAAATAATATAATAATATATTTAATATCCTTGTTTTTCAATGTTTTCCATGTGATGGTGATCATATATATCACGACACGTGCGTATTTGTCTCTCTTAAATTCCATTGACATATCCATATCCAAAGACATAAATTTCGAAGATCGTCGTAAATATATCACACGATGGCCTCACCTTACATCTCGTCACTGTAGGTGCATCAAAAATAGTGAAGAGTTGGTTATAACGCTTAAAAAATTGTGAAAAAAAATAAAAAATCCAAAGATTTTCAAATTGTAATTCTAGTATTTACCACATGGCCTACCTATCAATATCCAATCAAAATGTTATACTTTATGTGTTGTTAACCATTTCTGCTCAGTGTTTTCGTTAACAGATTGTGCACTTGAAGAATTGTAAACACGAAAATTAAATCCTGTAATGCATAAGTCCTTATTTCCATGTCAAAGTTAAATTGATAATATTTCAATTTTTCATAATAAAAAAAAGTTCAATTGACCAACTTCTTATATGGACTATGTTAAAGTATAGTACTACTAGAATTTTTCAATTCGAACTGTTTAAACTTCTTGATTACTTTATAAAATAGTAACTTTTTTAGATTTAAGAGGTAATGTATGCAATTATAAAAGTTATAAAAACTTTCAAGTTAGGCATCCATTATTGCCCTAACATATTATTGTTTTGAATAAAAACGTTTACTATTTATTATTACCAACTTTTAAAATTTGGGAAGAATTAGCATAATACATTATTTTAACTTTTAAATTTTAATTCTATTAAATTCAAATATGTTACAATTTGTTCTGAGCTCTTACACTATGAATTTTACTTTTTGATACACCAAATTTATAAATGGGCCTATAAAGATAAATGTGTCAACGTCAATAAATATTCTTTTTGCTCAAGGCGAAAGTACTTGAAGCATCTTTTGACCAAATTGAGTTATGTAAAAAATTATACGACATTTTTAAATAAAGGAATTAAATAAATATTTGGTAGATAAGTTATTCTTTGAAAATAACAAAAAAAAATAATGCACTAATTGGTTATCAAGATGAAACATTTTTGAGGCTATTCATTTGCAGCAAAGTTTTCATCAATCTGATAAATTTGGCTATATTTGTAATTTTCATATTTTTTCAAGTTATACTTTTTTCATAAGTTTTCTTTTTTTTATTTCATTTAGGTATTTATACATTAAAAATTGGCGTTTCTTACTTACTAACCAAATAACTGAAAATTTTTCTATTGCGACACCATGTAATATATGGTATTATCCTGGGAGCAAAAAATGATCAATTATTGCTCTACAAAGTATAAAACCGGCTTTGAAATTAAATTGAATTGTTTGATATTTAATATTTGTGTTGCAACACTTCGCATTTGTGTATATAACCGAACACAATGGTCATATTCTGTCAATTAAGCTTCGTGCAAGTTTCTTTATTCGGAGTACAATAGAAGTTGATCTACATTCTTAGCACTTTGTGTATTGTACGAGGGCATTTGCGTTCCTAGTTAAACGCATAACTATTAATATTGATCAGTGCAGTATTTGACATCATTAATAATAATACATTAATAAACTAGTTGGTATTGGTATTTTGTTTTGAGGCAAGTTACATGAACTTCCCGATATATGTAAATAATCGACTTAATCAATAAAAAATAAATTAATTAATGAGCGGTTAAAAGTATTCGAAGTGGAATTATTACACATTATTGAAAACGAACGAACATGTTAACTCGTAGTATTTTCTTAATGAAAATTTCAATTATCAATAATTTTTATAACTGAACCAGTCCGTAGGACTTACATGGTTTAGTATGTTTATTAAAACCAAGTACTCTATCGTTAAGTCAAGTAAATCGTCTAATTTTAATTTTAACAAACGTCAAAAAAACTACTCATTTTTTCAAATATTGTTGAATTTTTAAAATTAAACTACTTGTCGTAAGGTCGTAATATTACAGCAAATTCTATAAGACCATGATATATATCGCCAAAAAAAAGTTTCATAAAAATCGGCTTATTATTTTTTTCATCAGTTAATTACAAGAAAACGGCTCGGTAGATTTTTACCTAAAACTAATCAGTACCATTCCCAACTAATATCTTTTGAACAGTTTTTGATTTTTTAAAATCGATTCGGTAGTATGAGCTTAAATGTGGATAAAAGTTTAACACTTTTACCCAAATTACAAAAAAATAACCAACAAACGATAGTTCTCATTGAGATACATCAAATGTCTTTCAAATTTCTGAAATCGGTTCAGACGTTTTTAAGCAAACATCGATGAAAGTTCTAATTTTGACAAACGCCAAAAAAACGACTCTATTTTTTCAAATTTTAACGAATTTTTAAAATTAAACGGCTTGTCGTAGGGCCGTAATATTTTAGTATGATCTATAAGACTATGGTAACTACCGCCAAAAAAATCACAATAATTGTCAAAAAAGTTTTTTAACACTTTATTACAAGAAAACGGCCCGGCCGATCTTTATCAAATACTAATCAGCACGATTCCCAACCAATATCTTTCGAACGGTTTTTGAATTTTCAAAATCGATTCAGAATTGCAGGCTGAAATGTAAAAGAAATTTTTTTCACTTTTCTGCGATTTGCGAAGAAATGGCTTGGCTGATCGTTGCGCAAAATTGATAAACGCTAGTCCTCATCGAAAAACATCGAATGAGTTTTGAAATTTTGAAATCAGCTGTTTGTGAGAAAACGTCGATTTACGGAAAAACTAGCTGTAAGTGGAATTCTGTCTTAAGGCAATTAGGGCATCGTGCCTTAAGGCAAATTGCTGGAACTTCCCGTACCAAAAATTATTATTTTTTTTTAAAACGATTAACATTTTTGAAAAAAAATTACTTTGAAAAAATAAGATTTTTGAGAAACTATAAATTGGACAAAAAATTAGTTTTTTTTGAAAAAAAAAAAAAATTAAAAAAAATTTTTTTTTAAAAAAATTTTTTTTTTTTGAAAAAATTTTTTTTTCTTTATTTTGACATATTGTGGAAGATCTGAACTTTTTTTTCAAAGCAATCGTACTGCTTTAACTACATAGGGACAAAATATAAAGCGCGTAAGCGCCGCGTCGCTGTCTAACGCATAAGCATTGGTACGGAACCGATAGGAATGTTAACAAAATGTATGCTTATTGTTAAAATCTCTATAAAATGTCTGATAATTTGATGTGCATATGTCTAATGATCATTTTTGACCGCCAAATGGCTCATTTTTTTACTTTTTCCTCTATATCTCCGAAACCGCTGGACCTACCTTCATGAAAGTTATAACGATTCTTCATCTTGTCAATACAAATAAAATGTTTTCTGAATTATTAAAATCGGACGCTCCGTTCTCTTAAAAACTGAGTTACCGTTTTCGGAACTTTTTGCCCCGTATCTTTGGAACGGCTTGACCTGCCTTTGCCAAAAACTAATCAGCACGTCTCCTTATCAATACGGATCGAATGTTTTTTGAATTATTCAAATCGGTTGATCCGTGTTCCCGAAATCGTCGACGAAAATTTGTATCCGCACATACATACACACACATACATACATACATACACACACACACACACACATACACACACACACACACACATACATCCATTTTTTCTAAGGTATGCCAAAATGTTCAGAAACCTCTGAAACGTAAAGATATATAAAAATTTTCATTTTCGATTTTTTTGCGATTACTATAACTTGCCCTACGGGAAGTTAAAAATCTGTTCACATACACACACACATACTTTTTCCAAATTTGATCTCAATTGATTTAGAATGGCTTGAAACATCGAGAGAACATAACTGGATTTTTTGATGAAAACATAAACTTCTCCTTTGGGAAGTTAAAAAGTTCACCTAATCTGTTTGTGCTCTATGGATTCAAAGACCCAATCGCCTTGAAAATTTGAGTAATTATTAGGTATATATAATATTAATTATATCAATTATCAATAATATCAATTTCCTTTATTTATCTCGTATAAAAAATACACCCAACTATCAGTTTTCACTTTCCTACTACAAATCCTTATTTGAATTTTCTACAATTATTTATCATCCTGAACGATAACTTGTCAATTATTGTTTTTACATAGACATATTTCAATAAACTTTGATCAAGATATTCTCGAATTTATAAAAAATGCTTGAAATTATTATAAAGCAAGATTTGAAAAGCTCAGTTAAAGCAAGTTTATAAAAATTATAAAATGAAATTAAAAATTAATATAAAAAAAGAATTTTTTTCTCATATACTATGTAATTCATGTTCATAATATACCCAAATTACTGTAAAATACTTTATATTTCATTCAACAATTTAAAACACATTTTTAAAAGAAACGCAAAATGAATTATCATAAAAATGTTGCAAGAAGCGGCTTCGAGATAATTAAAATATGTTATATACTCATTAAATTGGCCGTAAAAATAACATTTTTTTACTCATACATTGTATCAAAGATATTGGTCAACGAATTGAAAGCAAATGTTTCAAATTGTGAACATTAGTTTTATACGTTTTTTACGGCTTTTCGAAAGTTTAATTTATACACTTTGTGCGGTTATTTGACATAATGTTTATTTATTTATAAGATGTGATGCGAATTTTAATTGTATATATTTTGTATATATTTAGATGAATGAGATGATAATATTTATACATGAAATAAAGCTTAGTTGTAATCATGATAATTCTTGAATTTTTTAAATATTATTGCATGATTATTTAATTTAATTTATTCTGATGTGATATATTTAAAATAATTTATTTTGTGGCAATCAAACAAGCAAGGTTCAATATTTTTAACGACTTGAGTTGTCCATATTATCTAAAAATATTCTAAAAACAGTAGTATAAATTAATAGCATTACTCTATTATTAGTTATCCATTAATCCATAGAAAGCATTACATAAATATTTTACATCCTCTATTTTGTGACCAACTAATAAATCAATAAGAAACTGATTCGGTTTTTATATTTGATGGTCGCTCTTTAGGCTTTGAAAGAGTTAATGCTTTCTGCTGTTAAATTTTTATAACTGTAATAAAAATCTATTTTGTATAATAAATGTGTTTGTTTTTTTTCTCTTCAAGGAGAAGAAAAAATGAGAACAAACCAATAGAGATCTTAGAAATCTTACAGGTGGTCTTATGTTTACCTAGTGCACGAATCCGAAAGTACAAATGAATATATATTATATATACTCATGTGGATTTAAGTGGTTTATTTGGAGATATTTAGTGTTATTTTATGACCGATTGAAAACACTAAAAATATTTAAAAGCTTCAGAATATTTTATCAAAAATATACCATGGAAAATTATTAATCTGCGAGCAAATAGAGAGCTATTCTGGTGACAAAGTATATATAAGAAATAACAATTCATTTTTGATAAATTATTAAAATTGTATCTGAGTACTTAATAGTGCAATAATTAAAGATATAATCGATGTATTTTATTTACCAATAAGTAAGAATTTGGAATCCAGTAATATAAATCCAAAACTGATTTTTCTAGTGATTTAAAAATTTAAAGTAATAAGATCACGACCTAGTATTTACTCGATGATTTCTTGTGTAATATTAACAAAGTTGATGTAAGGCAAAATATTTCCATAAAAAATTACGTAACATAAATATTTTTTATTGATTCTAAGCAAACTGTGAAATTTGTATATCGAGAGATTAACACATTCGTGAAAATGTTATGGTTTCTATAAGACGAAAATAAGAGTATATTTTTAAGAAAATAATATTTTTGGTATTATATTGTCGTGAATACATCTGTAAAATATAGTATAGATTATAGATATTTTGGATTTAACATCTGTTAGATGTTATACTTCCAATTAAATTTAATATAATTGAAATTATTATCAAATTAATAAATATTTTACTACATACCGTAGCTTGTCGAGCTTATTCATGATTTGAATTTGAATTTTAATTAACAAACTTTTTAAAAAAATGAAAAGGTAGTTTCACCAAATATATATGTATCTGATTGATGATAGCACATGAAATAAATAAATAAAATTAAATATCTATATAGTAACTATAAAAAATTTATAGTTGTTTCCCAAATTTTGAAGCTAGATAACAATGATTTGATTTTTAACACTATCCTCATGGATCCTCACAACATAATTGTAATAAATGAATACATAATTAAGCAAATTTTACAAATATTCAAAACACGGCAAAAAAAATTATATTCAATATTTATTTTCGATCATGAAATACGTAGTACTACCATATGGGCGTGGACGTAAACTATTTCTAATATCTGTTAATTTTATTATTAAACAATTATCTGAATTATCATTTGTTTATTATAAATCATAAGCATTATATTTATGTTTATAGTAATAACTTAACTAAATTTGCCGCTGATTTAAAATGAAAGATTAATCGTAGAGCTAGAAAATCAGAGGCGGTAGATTCTTGATATTGTTTGCAAGAAATACTATCTAGGGAATATATACCTACTATTTACATTTTTTAAATTTAAATTAAATGTTATAGATTTATAAAATGACTACTACACATTTAAATATAATAACCTAATTTCTTTATAATGTATACATTTTATATTATTATTGATAAAATGCTCCATACTTAAATTTTTGGTACATCAAGAGCAGCTTTTTCATTCAATCTGCAAAATTATAATGAAACTAAATAGCATTTTATAGAAATAAATTGATCATATTTTCTAGATCATTTGTATTTTCTAATCTCAAAAAGTGATTTTTATAATATATAAACTAAAAACTACGATAATTGACCAGTTGCCGATCATGTAAAAAACTATTATTGTATTGAAATTGGGAAGTGCGGTAGAAAGGTTCAAAACCGCATTATAAAAAAAATCCAGAAAAATTATTTAATACAATAGAAACTCAGTGTTAGAGTTGTAGTCTCCTGATGCATTTAATTTTTCATGTAAAATAGAGCTTTCTGCTGCACTCAAAAAAACTCAATCGAAATTCAGACAAAAACGTTCACTGGCAGAAATCGAGATGAAAAATAATGTAATCGATATAACAATTTTTAGAAAATTGTGGTATGAAGATGAATATTTAGGGTTATATGTGTTTTTCAATCGTACATAAAAAATAAAAAAATAAAACATTACTTAAGAAATAAAAAATTCTTTGGGATGGCCAACTTGGTTTCGATCAAAATATGTGAAAACCTATACGACGATAAACCTAACAGTTTCCCAAATTTTCATGGCGATTTGCACAGGCACACAAGCATTTATATATATGTATATATATATAAGTTTAATTTTTTTCAAATATAAGGTAAGATAATCATGTTTTTTAAACATAAAATAGTTACACAACTAAGAAATTCAAATATTGAGCTGATATTTTATTAGATTTTTATTGGATTTATAGTTCTTATTTGAAAAATGTAGTGGGAGCTTGGCAGTTATATTTGCAAAATCCCTTTAAATTAAAAATATGACATTGGACCTGTTTGCATCCTTGGTTATTCTATTTTACACTGCCCATGAGGTAAAAAATTATCACATATTGCATATATTACATAAAAGAAAATAATTTTGGTGTTATTCATTTTGGCGAATAGTATGGCTTGCAACAATGCTAGTTAACAAAAGCGTATTACATATTTAGATTTTTTGCTCTATATAAAAGGAACATACAAAAAAATTATCAAAGAAATATATTAATTCTCAAAATCTGTTTTACCGTACCGCACTGTTCTGTTATTATTTCTCATCATCTCGGCAGCATATGGGCGGGCAACTTAACATGACAATTGGTTTAACTCTGAATATGTGTATTGTAATAGTACGTGTTTTTACTACAAATGAGTTCCTTGTTTGTACAACGCCAAACTAACTCAATTTTAGAAAACTGGATATTCAAGATCGGGAGCAAAGACGTTATTGAGTTTGCTTTAGTTACGGGTTACTCGGAATAAAGAAGATGATATTAATATATAGTTTAAATTGAGTAACTTTGAATTATGTAAGTTAAATACGTGAAAATATTTTTTTAAAAAAATTGGGTGGGGTACAAGGGTCCATTTTGACTTTGAGCAATTATATTTTGCAAACCAAACCTATTATATCACAACAAATGGCATATATCAAACAAACAACTATTCGACTATGCTCAGTAAAACTCTCAACTCTCATTGTAAAAATGTGTTTTTTGCTGTTTTGCCAAAATTTGTCATCTGGTTCGTTTTACTTTGATAAGAAGTAAAATACTTCAGTTACCAATGACGTATCATATATTAGAATATAGGTTTTAAAATATGCGAACACAAGTTTACCGCAATAGTTTTTACTAAAATGAAATTAAATCAGAACAATGTGATTCAATCAGCATTAGCCTAGTACAAAAAGCTCTGTATGAATACAACTGCACCATAACTCATATATAATAATGCCAACAATCTATTATTCAATAAATGCAGGCAATTATCGAGTTATGGCCTATACACCACATAATTGATTTCTTGAAATTTATCGAACATAAATCCTATGACAAAATGGCCCTAGAATAAAGACACGACGACGGATTGAAATAAGATTATGGTGGTAAAAGATGTTGGGAAATTTTGGTTTTTGTTTTCTGACCTATAAATAAAGTATTTATTATTGTAGTTGGCAATAGTTGGTTTCAGGGTACTATTTCTGGTCCTAACAATAAATATAAATTAATTTAACTAAAAAATATAGCAAAATTTACTTAAAATACTGGCCAATTTACCAATTGAATCATGAATAAAAATTTGAAAACAAGTACTACACTTCTTGTAAGAAAGTGTTAGTATAGATTGTAATTATAAATTCGATAAGCGTAAAGTTAAGGCAAACATGTCAAGACAATGACAAAAATATACAATTTTGAATTGATTTTATTGATAGTTCTCTTTATATAGATTTTTTTTTTGAAGTAAAACTTTTTTATGCGCAACTAGGGTGTAAATCCGTATAAATGCAACGGAAGTCCGCTACGCCCAAACTGTTCGTCATTTGCTCTCGATGATATCATTTCTATACGGGTCGATTGTGATTAGCCGTCGTGTATGTGAATAGAAATATGTCGTTATGCGAACCGGCATCAACAAGGAAACCGGCATAGATAAATAAACATTTTGAAGTTACATCGTAGTACTAATCTTGATTTAATGAAAAATGCCAAATTAGAAGAATATTTTACCCTGTTTCTTGAAACTAATAAAACAAATTAAACATTTGTGCCATGTACTAAATCTAAGTTTATTGATTAGAAATTGTTTCTATATTATTCGTAGTTTCTATAAATCTTTGAAGTTATTAGAATAGAAAATATTTTAAGGCAAGACAGATATTACAACTGTTCAACGAATGAGATTATATCGCCAGCGAAACAGTAAAAAATACAAGCAGTCAATGAATGTATGTTAATTTTAATTACATGAAGTTCTTCAAACACTATTATTACATGATGAGTGAATTTGCGAAAACAATATTTGTTTATAGAATTTATTAATCAGCAATTACTTCATTTCTCTAATGAAGGTTAATTTCTAAATGCTAATTACAATGATAAACCGATGATGTCGTATTTGAAGTGTGACTTTGATTACATTATTGTTTTTAAATATTATACATATTTTTAATGCTATTATGAATATATAATTTATAATTTATCATTGCATAAATGTGTATATTGTTCGACACTGTGCAGCACGAGTGTTACCATATTACTAATAAACATTATTTAAAATTGTTATATGATGTATTAATTTTTACTTAAATGCCATCTTGTGCAGTAGTAAATAAGTTTTACTTTAATCACGTGTGAACCTTACGCGCACTCTTTTTTATTCACAATTAACTTTGTTGCTTGTTACATTTTGATCTATTTAAATATTTTAGCAAAGTATGTTTTGTACACATACTATAATAATAAAATAAAATTTAGCATCATTAATAATAATTATATAATAACATGTATCGAGAACTTGTATAACAATGTAAAGCAAATTTCTTTCGCATTTCACAAATTATTGTGAATTTGAGTAATTATAAAAAGACTCACCATTCACTACACCACCTAATTGAATTAGTCTAAGGCATCCAAGCTGTTGAGAGTATGTATTAAAAAATGGTTTCTGATTGTTATGTAAATTACTATAAATTTCCTTCTAGAAATGCACTCAAATGATTAAACTGTTTTGTTTTATCGAAGTTTGTCAAGCAAACAAATAGCACGTACAAACTTTTTGCATTACCTACACTCAAATGTTGTAAAATTCATCCGCCTATGGGTGTTCTATGAAGCGCATCTTGAGTGAAAATGAAGCACACTTCCACGTGATAAAAATCAGGAAGTGTTGATAGTAAACCTAAGTGCTTCGGCGCAAAATGTGTTTTAGATGTACTTTACGTGTGTTATATGAACCATATCCTACATAAACAAGATATGCAAAATCTTGAACACATTCTTGAGCTTTTAAAAGGGAATGATAGGAAATTGGCGATTTGATAAAAAGTTCGTATTTGAAAGAGCAAACATTGTAAGGAAGATGTACAAGGTATTGTTTTGGTGAGGCATTTTCTTTTACAAATTTTAGTTCACAAATGATTTACAAATCTGTGAAAATTGGATAACCTTTTTAAGGCAGCTCTATTAAATTGATTTTCCATTATCCGTGTAAAAGTCGACAAAAATTGTGTAGATTCCTTCTATTTATATTTTATTAACTTCCCGAAGGAGAAGTTTGTTTTCATCAAAAAATCCGATTCGCTAGTTTTATGTTTTTTTGACGTTTCGATCCATTCTGAATCGCATGAGACCAAATTTGGAAAAAGTATGTGTGTGTGTGTGCGTGAACAGATTTCTTGCCGTAAATCGACGTTTTCCCAAAAACGGCTGGACCGATTTTAAAAATTTAGAAGCCATTCGATGTATCTCGATGAGGACTAGCGTTTATCA
>NW_020539726.1:27581357-27602571 GCF_003426905.1 Ctenocephalides felis
AGGTGCATCACTTGATGGAACGTTGACATTCCGGTCGGATTTTCGCTGTTTTATAAGGAGAATTTACTTTAATGAAGCTGGCGACTGACTGGTTTTATTGCATACAATTTTTGGGTCGTCGGATTGTCTGACCGGCGACCGGTCAATAAATGACCATAGGTCAAAAGCGGATTTGTATTGTGAAATTACCAAATCTCGGAAAAGTTGTTAATAGAAGTTGGAAATAGTTGAGACATGTCGCAGATACTAATGATCCTATTTAATCCTAGTTCAACTCATAGTAAAATATTTTGGAGCAAAAACCAACACAGAAAATGTCGTCCATGGACGACATTCGTACAAAAATCCAGTACGTAATGTAGATATCGTCCATGAACGACACTCATATACAAATGTAATCAAGTAAATGTCGTCTATAAAGGACATTCGTAACGAAAGGGGTTTAAATTCTATTCACTTCTTGAATAATGTGCAACTGATCACAGATTTGCATACTGTGAGACGTTGACGCGCACTACTAAAGTGCTTGTCATTTACCAATAATTCATAATATTTCTCGTTATTTTCTTCAACGTCCTAGATAAAAACATCATCCTAGTTTTCAGAATATAATAAATCATAATATTTTTTCATGTTTACAGGTAATTCTAGTTGTCTATTTGCATACAAAATACGGTCGCGCGAACATCTAACACACCTCTAACCCGTGCGAACGCAAAGTATACATATAGCTAGGGATCACATATAAAAAAAAAAATAAAAAAAAAAATTAATAAAAATTATTTTTTATTTAGAAGTTGAAACCAACTTTATTCTGACTAAACATTAGTAATTTGTCGAATATAAACAATTATATTTGTAGATTTAAGTTATTTTGTCAATTGACAATTATGATTTTTCATGCTATTAACCACATGTATTACTACTTAACAAAAAATTCAAAACACTGTAATATTTACAATCATTTTTTTTCCATCTTGCTCATTTTTTATATACTTAAAGTTTTAATTAATATTCTAAGACGTGTAGTTGCAACTGCATATATTAATAACTTAAACTTTAAAAATCATTCGCCTTTTTCAATTCTTGTGGATTGGTATTCATCCAGAATTATTGTTACTGAAACAGGACAACCAATTGCGGTCATTTCTGATAACCATTAGTAAAACTGAACATCTCAACAATAATCATCGTAGCAGTACTCTAAAGAATACAATCATTTTGATTGTTGTTCAGAAGGAAAAAAGTATTTTTTTGATTTATATACTAATGGTAAGCAATAGATTATAAAGCTTACAACCGTGAAAAACCATCAGTAAAACTAATAATCAGAACAATATGACCGCATCAACTTAAAAAATACTAAAATACAAGAAAAATCAAGAAAAAAATATATCTTTGAGTTTCTAAATTTTGCAATTAATTTTCAGTTATCTGCACTTTTTATGCATATTTTGTTTATTCTCAGTTCTGCAGAATTTGGAATAATTAATTTCTTTAGAAGCAAAACTAAGCCAGATAATGCAATTGACTGTTGAACCAAAGTGTTGACCACGTTTTAATTTTTTTTGTAATGAGCTTCAATTCTGCAATCCAAATTTCTGTAATGGTGACTTACACAGCCTTATATCACAAATGTTGATGGAAATCAGATATGTTTTAGGTGAAAATGAAGATTTCTTGGCTGGATCAAATTAGAAGAGGACTAATAACAATATATGTCAAATATGTCAAATAGAGTCACCGTCTGGTTGCCTTCTAAAATGGTTCGAAAATGGGCAGTAGTTGAAAGAGATATTTATCATGAAAGCTCATAAAATCATGAAAGCTCATAAAACTGTTTATTTTTAATTGTTGTTCAAAAATTAGATTGAACAACGTTGACACTCGTATATTTCTGATGTAATCATTTCAACGCATTTTCTGAATTTAATTTATATACGTAGTATACATTCAGGATTCAAGATACATTCAAAAATGTTGACATTAAAAACTACTTTATTAGATAGTTTTATAGAATGCAAATTATAGATGGGCTATGCTATTAGATATAATTTTGTTTAACCTTTTTTAAAAACAAATAACAAATGCTTTCCAAAATAGGACCAAGCAGAATACTACAATTGGTGACCCCACTTTCGAATAACCTTTTCATGTTATGTTATCAGTCTTCTATGGTAAGATCACATGTTCCAAATAAAAGTATATTATTGAATATTTTGTATTCTCGGCGAATCTATCTTATTTTGATGGATCTTATTTTCTTGATGTTGATGCTCCCAATGTCTTGGTCAAATCAAAAACCCCATACGGCAAAATTTTATTTAAATTCTTGATACTGCCAACATCTGGAAACTAATCTCCAAACAGCACATGTCAAAATAACAATAGTTATGCAACTCTTCTGTAACTTCTGATATGAACTGCTCAATATTATCTTTTTGTACCATATGGGACGAAACTGGTCACCTGGAATAGCTATCACACTTATAATATTTTGAACGAAATAGGCGTTACTTTGTCGTAAGATGTATATAATTGGATAAGATGTCGTAAAATGTATATAATAGATAAGATGTCTGATAATGGGTCCATGAGTCTCCAAGTCCTTGCTGCCCACCATATTTGCAATGTGTTTTTGCTCGATTTTATTCTTTGTGCAATATTACCGAGACACCAGATATCTGTCTATTATTATTCTGGGGTCATACAGTTAAGTTCCATAAAGCAAATTTTATTAATTTCTTCGTGTCTGTCCCGTTTTCCAACAATTCCATCTCGTTCTTGTCGTTATGAGGTGCGCCGACCTCTGAACCGCAGACATTCCTTTTGAACTGTGTCCATATCACCATATACCCATATAGATAGCCGGAGATAGTAGGCATTTATATAAGACAAACTTATTTTAAATACACATTGATAAATATACGTTTTAAGACTGGCACTGGTACTGGTGGTACTGGTGGTGGTACTGACAACATTTCATTTGTTAAAGGTTTAAATATCATTTGCCATATAGTTAAGCGTAAACAGTTACAGAAATTATTAAGCAGGAACGAGGCAAGATTTGTTATTTCGGAAATATCAGAATGATGCCTTAAACCAATATATATATATAAAGGGTGTCACAGAACTCAATATCAAGCCAAAACAGTAAGATATTATTGACAATAGCTACCATAAAAAATAATAATAAAAAAAATTACGTAGTCTGAAAATGAGCTTTTAAGTGCACCCCAGACCTGTGATCATTTTTCGGTTATTGTCGTTAATTTAATATTATAATATAATTTATTAATTTAGTTTATTTTGAATAAAATTCATTAGCAAAAACCATATAATTTTTAGGTTTTATTTTTTTTCAGATTTTGTTTTAATATTATGAAGCTATCAAAAATTTTACCGTTTTACAATCTTGATTAAAAGCGCAAACTTTTGATAAAACATGTCAACATACTTATGTACATTTTTTTTAAACAAAGCCTCTCAAAGTCGACCAATTTGGAAAATAGAAATTCATAATTTACCAAAAGTGTTGATTACTAAAAACTTGGGTCTATTATGTCTTTATATTTACTGTGGCCCAAAAATTAATTACATTAACCAAAAAATGGTCACTTTTTTAATAAAGCTTTATATTGCAGTTAAAAGCACTAATTTCAAATTACATGTAATAATTTTTTTCTATTTTTTTCATGATAGTAATGATCTCTGATAAGCACTCTGTTTCAACCTGACGTTAATTATGGGACACCCTGTATACTATATATTATATGAAATCTGATATTTCAACTGCTTGATATCTGGTCTCGCAGGATTTGAGCTTTCAACCTTGTGGTTGCATGGGCAAAAATCTGAATCATTACCAATTTTTTTTTATTAAATAGCTTTTTTTTGTTGTTATTTGAAAAGTATTCATTATATATCTCAGAAAAAAAATTAACTTTATTTATTCATAAAACATGTAACTCTAGCTTGAAATACAACAAAACGTAAATAAGAATGAAACACAATTATTGGAAAATTTTGTATAAAAATGACACTTTTATTTCTGTTCCAAAAATTTGAGGGGCAACCCAACGGTCAACAACTTTTTTTTGCATTTGTAGACTATTCTAAATATGCATATTTATTATAATATAAATATTGTTGGCTCATATATGTTGCAGTTTCAATGCCCCTGAAAAAACATGTTTATTAAATATGAGTTCAAATTAAAATCGCCTTTCGGAGACATTGCTGCAACATATATGCGCCAACACTATTAAACATGCAAATCTAACCCTTTCCACTCGGATACGTATTAATTTGGCAAATTGCGAGTTCGAAGGGCTAATTATAGTCTACACTGAAAAAAAGTTTTTGATTGGATTGGATTCTGGGGATGATATGAAATATTTCTATTCAAATTTATTTAAAATTGCAAAACATTGCTATCTCTAACTCAATTCCATAGTTTTAATTAAATTTACATGAATTTCAATTTTAAACCTAATATTTGCTATATCCCCATATTCAAATTAATGCCCTTATATTTATTAAGTTCCTTATGGTGAGTTGTAAAAAAAGCTAATTACAACAATGCATAGTATCTAACTAAATACAGATTCTTCTTATGATTTTGTTTCTACAAAAGTTTTATAAAGTCTAAATATGCAAATGTATGTATTTATTTTATTTGTTTTTGGTATACTGCCACAGATTAAACTTACACATATTCAAAGAGGCATAAATTAAAAATTTATTGAAAGTTTATGGCGCAAGGTATGGCAACATTGCGATTAATATCGATCTTTAGTGCTCATTTCAGTTTTTATATTGTTTTTATAATGTCGTTTGGCACGTGTGTTTCTTTATATTGCTTCCTAATAACATAAAAATTCGCAAATGTTCCAAAAATGACCAGCACGACCAGCAAATATTTCGAAGTCTTATTCGTGTCATAAGAAATTTCCAAATAAGATGTAGAAAGAAACGTTTATGGAATATAGATAAAAATTGAAGGCTTAAATGGATTTTTGTATAACAGTATAAATATCGGAAGAAAACATTTTATATATAGTCTGATAAAAGACCATGAAGTTAAATTTAAATGAAACAGTTTAACTAAATTAAAATTGGACAATTAAAAAAAGATTAATTGTGTTGTATTTGTAATCAATTTAGAGTATTAGGACAAAAGATACTGACATCCAGCAATTTTTCTTATAATATATTTCTATTTTCTTATAATTTATTCTTTTATTTAATAATTTCAAAAACAAATTATTGATAAATAAAATATATAAGGAATGTCATACAATATACTTACAATTACTGACAATATACTTACAATTTTTAAAAATACAATATTTGTTAAGGCGCAAAAATTTGTTTTAACGTAGGATCAACCAATTAAAAAATTTCAAAGCCAATCATGGGTCAATTACCATTTGCTTGTTTTCGTCGATTTGTGTAAGAAATGTAACATTTCACGTGATTGAGAAAGTTTTGGTATTTTGATCAGAAAAAAACCCATTGAATAAGATAAAAACAAGAGGTGAGATAAATTGGGTACATATTCGCTGACAATGATGCTTACTCGAATATCACGAAAACAAAAATATCGCCCACGTAGAAGTCAGAGGACATACGATACGGACAAAAAACTACGTCGCCCGCTCCTTAATTTCAGTGATGGCCAAAAGGCAGTTCAAATATAATTGTAAAATAATAATTCTAAAAATTAATAAATTATTAATTCATTAATCTAAATAAATTAAATTTTGTAATAAAATTTTTGCAAATTATGAACTTAATACGGACATTTTCATAAATAAATGGTGTTTTGAATGTAAATAGGTGAATGGTTTCATTAGTCACATATCAATAGGCATTTAATTTAGCATTAAGTTTTTTTTTTTTGCTTTTTTATATACAAATAATATATTTGATGAAATATATTTTTTTAACTAATTTATTTATTATTTGCAGGAATCTTATTCTGAGAACAGAAGTCCTTAAAAACAAGTAAAGAACTCAGTAGAACAAAGGGTCAACTTCACAAATCGTGAAAAATACACAATCATAGGATATAGATGTTATGATCCAGAACAAGTGAATAAAAACCATTAAAAGACTATTACTAGGACAATAAAGTAGTGATATTGAATAAATATACGACTTTTGGGTCGTTTTGTGGAGTTAAAAGTGTTTTATTTGTGTTGTGCCAAATCTTGCAACTATATTTGGCCAGGAAGACCACAAATTTCATAACCGAGTTACTAATTTTACCAAATGTTTAGAAATACAAATCAGAAGGATGAATTTAAATAAAAATTTGCGTTGAAAAAGACCTCTTAGTTGACATTAACTTGTTATTTATCCATCCTCATCCATTTAACCAGTCAAATGATACATGGCTTTTAAAGACCAACCATAAAACTGAAGATGCTAAAGTAAAAACAAATCTCTATGTATTTTGTCTTCATTGGTGACGTTTCTGTTGATCAAAAGAACATTATTATAAAAATTCATTTAAGTTCTATTAGTGAGGAACAGTATCTTTAAAAAGGCAAAAATTCGCTTGTGACCAAATAATTTGCCTGGTGTCGACTCGTAGTGATTGTTTTTCTCGATTTTTGAGCTATTTTTCAATCCGATTTTTTATCGTTTTTTTTTAGTGTTAGTGGAGTGTTTATAAAGGTCTTTAAAGTGTTCTAGTGCAGTGATAGTATCTTGATTCCGGTTCCTGGTTCCTGGTTTCTAGTTCCTGATCAGCTCTCTTCTGGAAATCACGAGGTAATGCACAGATTTTTTCTAGCACAAATCGATATTTCATGATATATTGAGACATTGCTTATGTTTTTCTCTATTATTTAGACAACAAATTGGTAATCGGGATGTTCCAGAAGAATCGGTGATTTTAAACAAAGGTCAGTGCATTTTCATTCCTAGGCATGCATTCTAAGGGTACGGTCACACACGTCTCGTTGTGCGTTCACAAAAAATCGTAAACTAGGTTATAGTTAGGAAGTTGTCAAATAATTATATAATTAACTAATTATATAATTAATATTTTTTAAGTGTAGGCAAAATTGTGACCGTGCCCCCGACTAATCCACAATTTTTTTCAGCCTAATAAAATACTTTTTAAAATAGAAGTGAGTGTAGTAGATAATAAATTCGCGTAAATTAATTATTAAAACAATAGTGCTAATTAAATAAATTTTGCATAATTTCGCGTAAAACAAAGTGTGTGTGAGTGAACAATTTGACTCTGTGCAATTTTGCGAAGAAAAGCTTACATCCATGCAGCCTGAGGTAAGATCAAGTATATATACAATATTTCAAATACGTGATATTTTTCCTTTGGTAACTTGTACGTATAATAATTACTAAATTTAAATAATGAGCAAACGACAAACGTGCTAGTTTATGAATATTTTTGAAATTATTTTATTTTTATGATATATATGTAGAACAATTTGGAAAGATAATATTTATTATTTAATACTCATTTGTAATACATCAATAGATATTTTTTCAAACAACACTTTCAAAATCATAAAATCAAATAAAAAGTAAATTTACTTTTAGGGATTAATTTGATAATAATAAATTGAAAAGTTTTGGAGAAAACAACGTAACCAATGCTTTAAACCCAATTAAATCGTTATTAAAAGTAAATATTTCTTAAATAATAATCAGAAGTAAATATTACTCTTGATATATAATGATTTATTGTTGATCAAAGAGCACTCAAAATAAATCGTTGGCCACTACTGCTCCACCCGGTTACGTTATAATTGATATTCATACACCCAGTTACATTTTTCTTTCTCGAATTTCTGGGAACGGTCATTCGATTTGCAATGGATTTATGGCAGAAATGTGATATTCAAAAAATACACGAAATAATCATAATATATTATAAAAACATTACAATCACTGTTTTGTATAAATTGTGTAGATTTCGATTTCGATTCCGGATTCCATGTTCACAGTTTGTTTTACAAGAATTTTATTGTAGAGGATAGAGTTACACGAAATGCCAACTTGTGCAATGATACTTCTGTATTAGCTTTATGACTTGTAATGGAAACGTTTCGTTTAATGTTATTATTGAAATGTTTAAGTGAATTTAAAATTCCTAACTGACGATGAGTCGTTCTGTTTTTATTCTGAGAATTTACACCTGGATTTTTAATAATTTTTAGTAGCTTGTTATTTGATCTGAAATAATATTACCATGAAATTGCTAAGGTTGTTACGTATTTTTAATTACAAATTGAGAGTACCTAATAATGCAAAAAAGTAAAAAAAAGAGTGCGTGTGAGGTTCACACACGATTGAAGTAAAACTTATTCGCTACTGTACAAGATGGCATTTAAGTAAAAATAAATACATCATATAACAATTTTGAATAATATTTATTAGTAATATGGTAACACTCGAGATGTTACCTTTATGATTACCCTTTATGATACTAAACTATATATTTAATATTTAAAAACAATAATGTATTTAAAGTCATACTTCAGATATGACATGATCGGTTTTGTCATTGTAATTAGCATTTAGAATGAACCTTTCTTAGAGAAATGAAGTAATTACTATTAATAATTCTTAATTTCGGTCACACAGTGTTATGTTAAACACACCTAAACAAATTGTGTTTTCGCAACTTCACTCATCATGTGATTGTGTTTGAAGAACTTCATGTAATTAAAATTACCATACATTTATTGACTGATGGAACCTTTTTTTGTTTTTTTCGCTGGCGGTATAATCTCATTCTTTGAACAGCTGTAATATCTATCTAGCCTAAAAATATTTTCCATTTTAATAACTACAAAGATTTTTGGAAACTACAGATAATATAGAAATAATTTCTAATTAATAAACTTACGTTTATCATTTTACGTTTTACAATTCTTAAGGAACAAGATAAAAGATTCTTCTGAATCAGGCATTTTTCACTAAATCAAGATTTGTACAACGATGTAACTTTAAAATGTTTTTTTATCTACGCCGTTTTCCTTGTTGATATCGGTACGCATACAACGTTGATGCTAGTACGCATACAACACATACACGACGTCTAATCACAATCGACTCGTATAGAAATGATTTTATCGAGAGCCGTAACGCATTTTCGTTGCATTTGTAAGGATTTACACCCTAGTCGCGCCTAAAGAAGTTTTACTTCAAAAATTGTTTTCTTCAAATAAAGAAGACCATAAAATTAGAACTGGTCAACTAATGATTTGCCTTTTAATAGCCATGAGAAAAAATAATTACTAAAACAAATAATCATCATAGTAGGTTAAATATCAAAATTATCTGATTGCTGTTCAAAAATTAAATCAGTTGTGTAGAAAAAAGCAAATGATTTAAATTCAAGACTGTCCACTATATTACCATGTCCGGCACGGCACGCCCACGCTCGTGTCCATCGTCTTTTGCAAAATATTTTCCGGATCAGAGTTCAGGTGATCCCGTCGTATAAAATACAAAACCGTATAAAAAGTATACATTTTCAATTGTCGTGACAACTGCTGGCGCCCAGTTGCGTTGATCCGGTAATAAACACAAAAACACACGGGCAC
Source organism: Ctenocephalides felis (assembly GCF_003426905.1). Lineage (NCBI taxonomy): Eukaryota > Metazoa > Arthropoda > Insecta > Siphonaptera > Pulicidae > Ctenocephalides > Ctenocephalides felis. The sequence goes on from NW_020539726.1 coordinate 27,590,948, forward strand.
ATTTTTTGAAAGAACAAATAATAAAATTTCGTGATTCGGAAAGTATTATGTACTCAGAACAAGCGTACGCTTTAATTAAAATGCCATTTCATAAGCTGGAGTTTTGACTGCTTTTACATTGACCTGACCGATAACCCGAAATTCAATACGTGAGCTGTCAAGTTGTTTTTCAGGAATTTTGGAATTTAACATGTTTGAAATACTTGAAGTAATTTTAACATGATGAGAATTGTGAATTAAAGATTCTGCCATCAAATAGACCAATGTTATGACAAGGCTATTTGAACTAAAATAAATAATCGATGATCTAAGAATGCTAAAAGAATTACTTCAGTGTCGTTTCTATTAGTTTACTTTATTTTCTAATAGTTTCAAATTTGATACGATAAAGATAAAGATGTCAAATATTTAACAACTAAGTAGTTTCAAAATGACAATTCAAAACAACAATTTCCTAAACCCTGTTTTGCAAATTCTTACATGCCTGGCACAATTTCGAATATTTTTAATTAGTACAGGACCCGGACATGGACTGAAGTCAATCCGAATCAATCACGGTCGTCTTGGTCAGAATTGACATGTCACATTTTTGGTACGGACACAATCTTTTAAACGTTTCCAATGTTGTGACCCCGAGTACCTTATCGTTCTGTTGATTTTCTGATCGACCGATTATGAATCAGATGTTAACAAAACCAATTTGAGTTTGTAAGAATGAGATGTTTTAATAAAATGATTAATAAAAGTTGCAGGAGTAAAATTTGGAAGTTGTATTGCAGAGCCAGATATTGACTAAAAAACTTTAACAACATAACAATTTCTGTTGTATATTATAATTTTTTCTTGTGCCTACTCTCGGATAACATAGCTATGTTATTCCGTAGTAACATATTTCAGATAAAATTATGTTAGAAATTTGGTAATTTGCAATAATTTGGTAAGATGTATGATCGAATACAGGCCCATAAGATCAAATTCAAATATATTATTTAATGTTTATATAAAAGTTGTACATATATTTATTTAATGTCATTATTCTCCATTGTATGGTCATACATAAGCGTATTGCAATTTATTACAGATTTATTACGTCTTATGTAATCAATGACATTATGATGTGCATGAAAATGTAATGTACCATATAGTATATATGGCATATACGACTTCATTCTAAATGTAAAAAACCAACAATTACATCAATAAAAAAAATATCTCAAAATAAATATTTTTAAGATACAATTTTTCAAATGAGATATAAGAATTGAATATTGAGAAGTCATTTACCGGATTACTCTATAGATAAAAATATTAACTATCATTATTATTTATTAATTATTTAGAAGAATGTAAAATTAATTTATAATAGTTTTAATTCGAATATAGTGCGCTTATGTTAATAATGTAAATAATTATAAAGTTAGAATATAAATTTATATGAATTACTCTTATGTACACGTATATGGCTAATTTATGAAATGCATTATACAAAAAGGACTAACCACATGAAAAAATGAATTCAAAATTTGAGTACAATTGCTCTTTTTTAGATATTTAGTCATTTAGAGAATTATGTTTTTGCTGACACGTATATCTACTGCAAACATATTTATCAAGCTGTGATTACTTCTTCGAAGTCAGAAAAGGTTTCGTCTTTTGAGACAGTTGAAATCTTACAAATTTAATGTATCAAATTTATTAACTCTATGATTACAGTTAAATAATTTTTATATTTTGAATAATTTGCTCCAGCTCTCTTCTAGTAAACGAACACGTGCACAAGGAACAATAATTTACCTTGCGCAACAAAATGCGTGTACCGGCATATTTCAAACACAATATAAAATGCAACGGGCAATAAGCTCTAAAATGTATTTTATCGATTTTTCCTATAATTGCGATGCTTTTGATGCCGATTTCTGATCATTTAGTATCGGAGATATGATTTACAACTTTACGCCTTTTGGCTCTCACAAGCCGCGTTGAAAGCTCATACAAACTTTCTTTAGAAGGGATCACGCATGAGCTTATGATAAAAGTGCGATTGATCCAATAGAGCGGAAATTGTAGGGATTGTTAGAGTTGTATGAAATAATTTTTGGAAATCTATAATAATACCTATCAAAACTAAATAAAGATCATAAATACGTATCTCTATTTTTTTATTAGTTAACTTCATACTTATTTTGTCCAATGCTAGTGATGTGTAGCATTACGCCTGGTGGCGAATTAGTGTAACTTTCCGTATCCTAATTGAAAATTTATGGATTGAAAATAATCAATAATCAATACAAATTAGATCCTATATAAGTGCTTATATATAACAAAACCTTTGCGGAATGCATACTACTCTTAATGCTTAAGACTTCAAAGTATTTCTTATTTTAAGTACATAAACATTTTGAAGCTGAATTGAAAAGTTAAAATTATTCATCTCAACTATATAATGTAACTTTAGAATTTTGAAAGATTTGGAATTGTAAGAAAATTCTAAATATCTTGTAAAATTAAACTTTTGAATTTTGAAACCGCTGAATCTGTCTTCCTCAAGAACTAATGATTTTTCATACTGTCAACACCATGCAAAATGTTTTTTGTGTCATTCTAATTAGATGCTCCGTTCTTTCAAAAACTGGTATTTTTGCACTTTTTGATCCGTAATCCGAATCGGCTGGATCTGCCTTTGCCAAGAACTAATTAGCACAACTATACGTGCTGTTAAAATTATTCATTTTAACTAATAAGGAAACTTTAGAAGAAAGATTTGAAAGTCTTGTAAAATTAAACATTAGAATTTTGACACCGCAGAACCTGTCTTTCCAAAAAAAAGTATAATTCATAAAATACATTTATCAAATATTCTAATCAGATGATCCATTCTCTCAAAAAACTGCTATTTTTTGCACTTTATGTACTGTATTTCCGAAACGGCTAGACCTGCCATTGCCAAAAACTAATCAGTACGTCAACTACCCGTCAATAAAAATCTAATGTTTTTTCAATGAATCTAATCAGAAGCAAAATACTTTTTAAATCATTCTAATAATATGATCCGTTCACTCAAAAATTATTTTTTGCACTTTTAGCTCCGTATCTCCAGGACGGCTGGACCTGGCTTTGCCAAAAACTAATCAGCACGTCTACACGTCAAAACAAAGCAATTATCAATAAAATAGTTTTTGAATCATTCAAATTGGTTGATCTCGAATTCATGGAAAATTTGTAATCAACTATACACACATAGACACATACATTATTTTTTTAAAGCAGAGCTTTTTAAACTTTTGTCATTTTCGAACCTACTTAAAGTTGCGAGTTTCTTAATGACCTCATTTATTATTGAGAGTTTCTTGACGACTCCACACAAATATAAAGGAAAAATAAAATTTGAAATGATTCATTCATTAGGTAACATTATACATATTCAGAAAATATATGAAAATATATAGTTTTACAATTCGTTGTAAATCATACAAAAATCTAGATGTAAAATAGCTCGCGACCCCAGAATTTTCCTACATTTTTCATTTACTACATTTACAATGGAGTCGCGACTCATAGTTTAAGTAGCCTTGTTCTAAGGTATGCCAAAATGTTTCGAAACCTTTAAAACGTAAATATGTGTAAAAAAATCATTTTCAATTTTGTACGATTAAATGAAACACTTGGCTTCATTCTTTGGAGTGAACTCGAGATAATTTTTTTTTTTTTTTTTTTTTCTTTTATTATTATTAATATTATGTTCTTTCGATTCCTTTCCTTTGTGTCACAATAGCTTATAAGATTAAATTGTATCGCTATTAATAAATAAATTAATTTAAATTTAAAATAAATTTTATTAAATCAATTAATAAATTGATCGCTATTAATAAATAAATAAAAAAAATTGTACGATAACTATAACATACACTACGGGAAGTTAACAAGAGTGATTTTTGGATGATTTGAAATGCAATTGAACATTAATTATGAACAAATGACAAATTGATCAAAATGATGATAATATGATCAAATGTATATATGATCAAAAATATATATTCGATCAAAAACTGTAATTTTTTAAGAATTTTCAGCGGTTCCTATTTTTTATTGGTTTGACCCAAAACTTCACAATGGAATCTGAATTTAATATGTAGGCATATCACAAATTTAGCAAATATTCAAAGGTGATTACAATACGTTAGAATACTAATAATTATATTACTATCGATTATTCTACCTCACTACAAAAACCTCGTACGCAATACCAACAAGTTCCATCCAATTCCATCTGACAACATTTAATTCGTGAGCCAGAATCGTCCATGAAACAAGAAAATCGAGTCATCCGTAAACTATTTTAAATATTCAGCCCATACATCACCGGATCTATATTAAAGTCGTAGTAATGAAATAAATTAATCCGGGAATCGACTCGCTTGACGCTAGATATATCCGTCTAAAATTTATAGAGCAATTAATTATCTACCTGAGACCGAGAACAGAATAAAGATAAAAAAATCTCGCTCGCAGGTGCGCGCGTGGTGTCGGCGAGTTGGTTTTTTTATAGGTAATATAGGTACGACGAGTTCGTAGATTTGAGATTTAAGATTTGTGGGAGATTTTATCTGGACCATTACGCATATTGAGTGTAAAATTGAGTGAATTTGAACCGTTCTTTACTTGGGAAATAAACGTGACATAGTTTGATGGAGTCGGTATCAGATTAGGTGCATCATGAGAATTCTAAATTTTTATTTAATTTTTTTACTGTAATAATTTTATTTATATGTTTAGAGTTATAATTTATTTAATACGATTTTATTATTTTAATTTTCAACATTTTGAAAGTTGAAAATAAATTAATACCGAAAATGTAAATACATTTAGAAGTACTTTTTTGGGCAATTTACTCTATTTTGGAAATATACTCCACTGTCGAAATATACTCCACTTTCGAAATATTCTCTACATTAGAAATAAACTCAATATTGAGCATGAGCTTTGCATATTGAGCTTTTAAATCACCATGATTGTATTACTAATTTCCATAGTAAATTTTATGTCTTGAAAAGAGTTTGCATTGCAATTTATCTCACTTCTTCTCACAGAAAAAATATTTTCAAATGGTAGATATAATTACATATAAAATTTATTTTTATGAAATTGTCATTTTACTTATAGGACGGCATAAGTTAAAATTTTTCGAATGGAAATTACATAAGTCTTAGGCTTTAAACTATTATTTATTCAACTTATTGCAATATATTAGGTTGTCAAATATCTCCCTTCCGCTTTTTTGCTATTGGTTTATAATACAAAAAGGCGGAAGGGAGATATTTGACAACCTATTATCATTTATTTAACCACTAGATTATAAAGAATGTATATATATATATATATATATATATATATATATTGCTCTAAATATTAAAAAATAGTTTAGAATCCATACATAATAGAAGATGAAGTATCAATACATAAATATAATATGTAGGATCAGAAATAACTATCTATCGTGTAAAAGCTTTATTGAATTGAATTGTGGGCAAATTATTCTAATTTTTTGTCATTGATGAAAATTGCTTATGTAAAAAAGTTGTAACTTTCAGAATATTGTCGCAAAATGTGTCATCCACCAAATGAATATGTAGTCTAAGGCTGGACCCTGGTCGTCATTTTATTCCAAGAAATTCCTTCATTTCATTGACAAAGTGTTCAAACTCCCTCTCATTTTGGTATCTCACCGCAACTATATGGATCTCTCAATATTGTGGTAATAAAGACAAGAATTTTGATTGGGAGATCTAAAGTTATATTTTAAAGAAGAACTCTTCTAACCGTTACATGCGGTTATGGGTCGTTCAACCTTATATTATAATCGTATATAATGCACATTATTACATCTGTATCTGCTCGTGGCATATGTTTGAGTCTTATTAAGAATAACATTTTAATTACCTCAATTATATCGATCGATGATAAATAGGTATGGATTGGTAGTAAATTAGTTTAATATATGTTGTGCAATACGTTTGTAATTACCAGGCTACGGGGATTAAATTTAGATGATGCGATTAGTATGGATGGACCATGGTTGTAAAATTGTTTGCTATTTATGCGAATTGACATTTATGGTCTATTTGTCATTAATATCCTATATTAAAGTCCGTTTGCTTATGGTAATAGTATTTATTCATATATTATGGGAATTATAAAATATTCCTGCAATGCTTTACTCTCTATTAATTAATATACAAGTATCAGAAATTACATTATTTATTTTTAATATTACATTTTTAACATTACATCTATATTACATTATAGATTTTATTATTGTCAGAAATTCATAAATAACATAGTTCTAAAACAGGTGCAATATCAATGAGAACTAGTGGTGTATGTTATCGTGTCTTGATGCAAATTACTGGAACTTTCCGTTCCGAATTAAAATATTGAAAATCTGAACTATTTTCGATATTCAAAAAAGAAAAATTATAGAAATTAAAAATAGAATTGATTTTTTTTAATTTTCCCAAAAACATCGTTCGCCAACACAAGCAGAGAGTATATTGAATCATTCAAATCAAATGCTTTGTTCTCTCAAAAACTGTAATTTTTTGCACATTTAGCTCCGTATCTCCATAACGGCTAGACCTGCCTTTGCCAAAAACTAATCACCACTTCTCCTTATCATTACAAATTGAATGTTTTTTGAACCATTCAAAACAGATGCTCTGTTCTCTCAAAAACTTGATTTTTTTCTGCACTCTTTGCTCCGTAACTCCAAAACGGCTGGACCGACTTTTGCCAAAAACTATTCAGCACATCTCCTTATCAATAGGAATCGAATATATTTTGAACCACTCAAAATTGTGTCCATACATAACGTGAAGATATGCAAAAATTTTCAATTTCGATTTTTGGACGATTACAATAACTAATTAAGCAGTAATGCTAATATTTAATCTTGAAATAATTGCAATTAAATAAAGGCTTGTCAGAGTAACTTTTACATAAAACAAATTTAATTTAATATAGAGCTTTTGAGGTAATTTGGAATCTTTGCTTTGTCTCGTTTTTTTTGCAAATTTATTAGCTATTCAGAATTGTTGACGCGAATATTAAGAGTTAATTTATCGTAATTAAACGAGCTGCCGAAAATTTTCCAAATTACATAGTTAATCAGCATAAAAATTCTCATTGTTTTTAACTTGATTACTCTTCATCACCTCCTGTTCATGTTAAAAGTTAATTAAATTTGAGGTAGATAATTGCTCATTAAGACGTCTAATTACATACTATGATGAATTAGAACATAGTTTAAATTAGAACATGTTTGTGTATAAAAAAATATAATTTGGTTAAAAAAAATTACATAATTTTTGGTACTGATTTTTGACTGAAGAATATTACTTAAATAATTTAAAAAAAAATCGATTAGCTGATAGTAAAAAAGGGATTTTTTAATTTTTTAGTAACATTACTTAAATTCACTTGCGTAATAAATTGATATATAAAGTGTGTTCTAAATAAAAAATTGCTTTGAAAATCAGGCAAAAAACGAATAAAATCTGTAGCTAATAAGAAAGTGTTGTTGAGTGTAATACCCAAATTACAAGATTATTAGATATGACTAAGTATGTATATTTTAACATCCACAATAATCACAAAAAACGAATATGTGGGCATAATTGCTGTCACAATACTTTTCCTTTCGAATCCAATATTTCAAAAAAAAAACTATTTACAAATGTAGTTCTATTACTCAACTTTGTACATCATGACATGTGCTTGACATCATTCATTTGTCTTCAATAAATTTTTATCTACTGCAGTGGACAGTCTTCAAAGGCCGAATGATGTATTAGATGTTTCTAAATTACTTTATATTAATGCAAATGTTGTGTCAACAAGTCGGTCTTCCATAAACGTCTACATATAAAATTGATGGTATTGTTTTAGTCTCAGAAACCAGATCAGATACTGCGTTTTAGGCCGATGATAAACAAAAATGTACTTGTAGTTTTTTTCGAACAATTTGTCAGTTTAGTTTGGAACAAAATTTTTGGTCTAGAACAAAATTAACTTTATTATCGCTTATTGTATGTAAGTTTTTTAATATTTTCAATATTTTGGCATATGGTAATTTAAAAAATGAATTCCGTAATTAATGTTTTCATGCTTAACATCAATTTAAAATCTTATGGAACGCCAATTTAATTTCTTGCACTCTAACCTCTCAGTATGAACAAATATGGATACGAATTTCTTATTTATAATAATTGCATATTGAAAGTGACCATTAATAAATCGTGGGTGTCAGGGACAGAGGTGGTCAACCTTTTTATTTTAAATAATAATGAACTAAAATTTTATTTTAACACATTACATGACATTTCAAATTTGGTCTTATTCAAGTTATTTTAAATTGAATGAGAACAAATTTGGAAAAAGTATATGTGTGTATATGTACATGTGATCCAATTATTGACTTTATTCCGACGCTTTTTAAAAATCTGCTGGACCGTTTTCAAAAAATTAAAAGCCATTTCAAATATGTGCAATTTTCCCCCCACAATATTGGTTAGAAATCACGCTGATTAGTTTTTGGTAAAGATTGGTCCGGCCATTTCTTCGTGATTAAATTTTGAAAATTTTCTTTTTGAATGAAGAAACTTTGTACAACAATAGTATTTGCTGTGTAAAATAACTTACTAAAATATTATAGGCCGACGATAGGCGTCTGATTTATAAAAAATTGTTAAAGTTTAGAATTTCGCCGCGCACTTCTAGATAATTCTAATAAAAATCTGTGCGGAATTTGTTTCGAAGGCAGCTACTGATTACAGTTGACTACGCGGCGCTTACGCGCTTTGATATTTCGACTCTAACTCAGCTTTGCAGCGCGATGCTTTACAAACTAGTGGTGTGTATGGCATCGTGCCTTAAGGCAAATTGCTGGAACTTTCCGTACCGTAACGAAATGTTCAAGGAATATTAAATGTTTTCAAATAGGTTATATAAATAATTACTGTAGCATTGTCTAATAATTAGAAGAATTATATAAACTGAATTGCAAAGTTGAAAATATTTGTTCAAAGTGTATTAGAACTTAGGTCAGCATTACAATTTAAATATGAATTAATTTCGATATACAAAAACAATGCAAAAAAAAATTGAAACAATTTTTTTCCCAAAAGAAATTATTTTGTTAAAACAATCAGAAAGTTCTTTGAATCATTCAAATCGGACGCTTAGTTCTCTCAAAAACTGCCATTTTTTGCACATTATAGCTCTGTATCTCCGAAACCGCTGGACCTGCCTTTGCCAAAAACTAATCACCACTTCTTTCCGTCATTACGAATTGAATGTTTTTCGGATCATTAGAATCCGATGCTCAGATCTCTCAAAAACTCGATTTTTAATTTCTGCATTCTTTGCTTTGCTTCTCCGAAACGGCTAGACCTGCCTGTGCTAAAAACTAATCAGCACATTTCCCTATCAATAGGAATCGAATGTTTTTGAACCATTCAAATCGGTTGATCCGTGCGCCCGAAAACGTGGACAAAAATTGTATCCATACATACATACACACACACAGCCATTTTTTCTGAGGTATGCCAAATGTTCAGAAACCTTCAAAACGTCGAAAAATGTAAAAATTATCAATTTCGATTTTCGGCCCATTGCAATAACTTACCCTACGGGAAGTTAAAAAAATCAAAATACACAAAAAATCTAAATATTAAAAACAAACAAATTTTTCAAAAAAGTGATTTTTTTTTCAAAAATTTTAAAAATTTTCAAAAATCTATTTTTTCAAAGTTTGGCAAAGTATATAATTTAATTTTCGGTACGGGAAGTTCCAACACTTTGCCTTAAGGCACGATGCCATGCATCACTAGTTAGCTGAATGTTTCCGACGCCTGATCAAAATCATTACATATACCGTACGTATTTTTTTCCAAGTAAGTCGAAACACATTTTCGTAATAACCATTCCATGCCCCGAAGGTGACGAATCTTTTGTTTGGCAATAATTAAAATCGCTTCGCAGGCAAACTGCCTGTGAAGTCTCAATTAAGACCCGGTCTTGGAAGAATATCTATCTTAGATTCGAATTAGATTGAATGAATTTTGTTTAATCTAAACTCGGCCGAATACAAAAGAAGTGAAATTTCATCATTAATATTTCGTACTTCGGTACAAAGGTTTAATGATTCGGCTATAGATCATTAAATTACCGAATAATAATGGGATGAGTTTATCATGCTTTAATTGTGTGGGAACACACGCAGGAATTGCTTTTGAAAAAAATTAACTCAAGATGAAGAAGTTAAGTTGGGTTTAGAAATTCAAAAGTGAATGTACGAATTATTATACAAACAGTTGCATAAATATTTATTATTAACAATTATTTCTTTGTATTAATTCATGACTTTTTCAAGCATAATTTGATTAAAAACACTTACATAATATTGAAACTATTCCTAAATTATTGGTGTTTGGCATGAATTTTATATGTAAGATATATATATATATATATATATATATATATATATATATATATATATATATAAACATTACAAGGTAACATTTTCAATCGTATCTAATATGATATCTTCGTTCGACACAATAAATATATCATAACAATTATTCCTGATACATCTTGATAAATCTTTGTATTACAAATGGGATAGTACCGATTTCAATTTCTCTATTATAAGTTGCATATCATGATGATATTCTTGCAGAATGGGACTCATATAACATATAACAACATTTAATAAACCCCCGTTGCTTTATTTTCTGGGTAAGAACAATACATGTCGTAGTTTTGCTTCGATTTTTACCTTTGAGTTTGCTAGAGTAGTTTGATCAGTGATAATCGATTATCGATTATATAATATATATATAATATATAATATCTATATATATACTATTAGGGTGGTCCTTAACAAAAACATTTTCGAATTTCTTTGCTCCCACGGGCGCAAAAGCTTCCAAATCAATAAAAAATGATTCTCTAATAGTATTATCATATCGAATATATTATCATATCAAATCGTTAGGGTGGTCCTTAATATGGACATTTTGAAATTTTCTTGCTCCCAGGGACTCAAATGCTTCCAAAATGATAAACATATTCTCTAAAAGTTTTAGCTCTTAATATTAACTTTTAGATAGAGCGCAAATCAATCAAAATTTCGTATGGAATTAACATGGAAAATATTGTTTCATTTTTTTAATAACTATCAAAAACAAAAATCTTATGAGCTATTGTGATGAATATGACAATTTTTAACTACGTGAATTTTTATAAGGCAAACCAACTAGTAGTCTACCTCTTTTTGATACATTTTTATTATTATAATTTTTCTAGTACTAAAGCTAAAATATTATTTTAATTGGGAAAAACCAATATCATCACTGCTTGAAATCAAGCTGTCCAACGTGAGTATCAAATGATGACCTTTTGGGATGTAAGGTCAAAATTCTTAGCGTTGAGCCACGGTTAAGCTCTAGAATAAATAACTTCTGCAATAATTGTATATATATTTTGAATAATTAATATTGAAATAGAGAAATTTATACCAATTATTATTACGATATGAACATTTATCTTTACTATCGACAAAATTTAAA
>NW_020539726.1:27603571-27667576 GCF_003426905.1 Ctenocephalides felis
AAAACTTCTTAGGCGCGACTATGGGAGTAAAACTGTGCAAATGCAAAGGAAGAGCGTTACGCTCGAGGATAGTACCAATGATTCCTCATTCGCTCTCGATGAGATCATTTCGATATCGGTCGATTGTGATTGATCGTCGTGTCGCGTGAGTATGATTGCTTTGATTATAGTGAAAATAATAAACAAATGAAAAATCTGGCGTGTAAGAAACTTAAGTTAAATGAAGAAATTGGTATTATTTGTGGTTACTATATATTTTGAGGCTATTAAAATGGAAAGAATTTTATAGGCGTCCTAATATAGTTTGTTCATTCTATTAATCGGACTAAACTATTATTTATTCTTTAGAATTTGCTCTATTTAAGTTATTGATAGTTGTTTTATGCAGATATGAATACTTGTTACATATAAAACTTATCAAAATAAATTGAAAAAAATGGAGCAAATCCAAGTGAGCAAGTAAAACAATTTTCGTGAAAAAGTAAAAATAACGACTTTTGAATTTTTGCAAACAATATTAAACAACAAATTTGTTAGGTGTGTCTGTTAATAAATGCACGAAAAATGTTAGAAAAAATTGTATGGACTATTTTTATTATTATTGAACTTAGTGCAGTAAACGGAGAGGAAAAAAGGGTATAACCTCTGAATTTTTTTACTGTGCTCCGAATTGAATGAAATTTTGGAATTAAGTTCATCTTACCCTCAAGTTCAAAAGTGAAAACAATTCGGGTTGCGCCATCACCCCCGGGGGGGTGACACCCCTTCTAAATTGTGTAATTACATTTTTTCAAAATAACGTCGGAAATCGATAGAAGAACTAATTATAAGAAAAAAATGTCTCATATAGTTTTTCAAAAAAACTAATACTTTTCAAGTTACTGGCCACTGAAGATTCATATATTTTTGGCGTTTTTCTTCGTTTTTTTGCAAATATCTCCTAAAATATACATTTTAACGAAAATCATGTAATGAACAAAATAATGTCAATAAAAATCTTAATAAATCGGTATTACATAAAGTGTTCTAGGAAAAATATTAAGCAAGATTTAAAAGAGCAAAGTCGTTTTTTATTTTGTTCAAGATTTAATTGTTGTATTTAAAGCCATCTAGTGTCGAGGTTTTACATTTTATGCATTTCGGTGAAATTGGGTTTTATAGTACTCAACATAAGCTTTAAAATGATATGTTACAAGTTTTTTGCGTGTAAAATGAGTGAGCTATCATGCAAATAAGAAGCATATACGAAGTTTTTTTCTTTTAAATCATATGGTTTAATGAACGCCATTTCCACCAGAATTGAAGTAATTAACATTCCATCTAGAATTGACTTCATTTATAGAATCATCTTGATGGATTCTAGCAGATTCACTACTTTAGTACAAACTATTTTCAAAAAACTCACAATTTTATAAAAACTTTTTTTCCAATTTTTTAAAAATTGAACTTATTTTCATTATATCTCAAAAAGAATAAAAGATACGTATAAAAGCATATAGATAAAAATCAAAGAAATCTTTCTGGCTTATTATTGTTTTTTATTATTTTTCTTTCACACAAAAATTGACAGAGTTATGAATGTTTAAAGACTGCGCGGCCGCGCAAATTGGAAAAAAAAGTTTTTATAAAATCGTGAGTTTTCTGAAAATAGTTGTACTAAAGTAGTGAATCTGCTAGAATCCATCAAGATGTCTATAATGAAGTCAATTCTAGATGGAATGTTAATTACTTCAATTCTGGTGGAAATGGCGTTCATTAAACCATATGATTTAAAAGAAAAAAACTTCGTATATGTTTCTTATTTGCACGATAGCTCACTCATTTTACACGCAAAAAACTTGATAAAGCACTCATTTTAAAGCTTATGTTGAGTACTATAAAACCCAATTTCACCGAAATGCATAAAATGTAAAACCTCGAAACTAGATGGCTTTAAATACAACAATTAAATCTTGAACAAAATAAAAAACGACTTTGCTCTTTCAAATCTTGCTTAATATTTTTCCTAGAACACTTTATGTAATACTGATTTATTAAGATTTTATTGACATTATTTGTTCATTACATGATTTTCGTTAAAATGTATATTTTAGGAGATATTTGCAAAAAAACGAAGAAAAACGCCAAAAATATATGAATCTTCAGTGACCAGTAACTTGAAAAGTATTGTTTTTTTGAAAAACTATATAAGACATTTTTTTCTTATAATTAGTTCTTCTATCGATTTCCGACGTTATTTTGAAAAAATGTAATTACACAATTTAGAAGGGGTGTCACCCCCCCGGGGGGTGATGGCACAACCCGAATTGTTTTCACTTTTGAACTTGAGGGTAAGATGAACCTAATTCCAAAATTTCATTCAATTCGGAGCACAGTAAAAAAATTCAGACCTAAAACGCTCCGTTTACTGCACTAACTACCGTGCAATAGCATTATTACAATTACTTCAATAAATCATCCATTTGATTACTCTATATATCCATACAAGTTGTAAAACTAGTATGTGAGTTATATATAGAGCGATAATTAGATGTTAGATTATTTTCTCAAATTTAACTGTAGATAATAATATAAGTCGATATCTGAGAAGCATTAAAGTAGTTCTGCAACAAATAAGTAATTTAATGAGTTCAGGTAGTGATGTAGGATTCAGTACTAAATCTTGAAATGGATATTGAACTTGAAATATATATTAACAATGCAGTATTTTATAGTAATTACATGACAAGTTAGAATTTTAATTGCTATTACTCATACTAATTAAAAAGTAATCGCAGCATGTTAGAAAAAATCGTATCTTCATAAAAAATCTGGGTGAAATTAAACTTCATTACGAATTGACTATTTATTATAAATTTAATCGAATATCCATAAGATTAGCATGAATTTTTATAAATTTATTTTGGACACTTTTTGTCAATTTGTCCCAATTTCACATTAGATCTACTTGTAGTGAAAAAACATTCTGCTTTTCTTAAAAATTTTTTATTAATTTGTTGTAATAAAACAATCATTAATTCATGTTGATCTCCTCACATTTTTTCAAATATACCTACACTCGATATTTAGCTTAAATTCAGCTCGTAGATTACGTTAATAATTTTTTAAAATTTATTATTGTTTTATTAACTTCAGTATTAAAAACTTTATTGTTGTTAAAATTATTGAGAGTACAATTCGACATATTTCGCATCTTAGCAAGAAAAAATTATAAAGGTTTCATCAGATCATCATAATCATGAATATTAAAATTTTAAATTATAATAAAGTAACAAAACTCCTTCACGTTCTAAATCCAAATCCAGTTCAAAAATATTCAATAAAAACGTCATATATGAAATCAATAATTTTATCAAAAGTCGACAAAACATCGATTCTTTCTTTTCAACATTTTCTCAACGAAATTAAGCAAATGTTACTAACTAACTTGGTTATCGTATGTCGTTTGTACGTATAAATAATTTTTTAAAATAAAAATTAATGAATGTTAAATTTATTTAAATTTTATTAATTTTCTTAAAAAGCAAAAAGCAAATATTAGAAGAGATTGCTAAAATTTTCATTTAGCACTTAGTTTTCGACAAAGTGCAAGTGATGTATCAAATAAAAATATTTAGATTTTGTACTGTGTTCCATGTGTCTATAAAGTTAAAAAAATGATATGTTTGTAAAGAGCTGTAAGAAAAATATTTTGGACGCTCAGTTTTTTTTTAATCTTGACTATTTGTGTATTATGTATGCATATCAAAACGTCTATAACAGATTTTGAGTATCGAAATCATTATTTCTTCTTGATAAGTTATTAAAAATATGTTTATATTCATGGAGCTTAGGCATTTATGGCTTTTTTCATAACAAATTGTAATATGGCAAATTGAAGATTAGAAGTCAATTATTTCAGAATTTGTAAAATAGAGTCATAGATACAACCATAGTAAACATTTTGATCTAGTATTGAAAACAATTTACTCGTTTGACATCAAAATGTAATAAAAATTATAAAATATACTGGATTTAGTGATGTCAGTAAAAATAACTTAAAATTAATTAATATGGAATCATAGACCTTACTAACACAGACTGCTAGTCCTCATATGTTTTCCATATTATAAAGTGTCAAAAGATTCAATGAGACTGTGACATCACTATGTGATCGAGCGTTGCCGACAATCGCGGAACACTCCCTATTGATTAAATGTCATATGTCACGTGTTTAATTTAAAAATAAATCTTTTATAGTATAAGATCTATATATGAAATGTACTTTAGCTATTAAAGCATGTTTTCAATAATTTCTAATAAACTACTTATTGTAGGCATTATGGCTTTTTTCATAGAAAATAGTATAGGCAAAACTTGGTGATTTGCGTAAATTGTTCCAAATTTATAGGGGTGAAGTAAAATTTAAATCAAAGTAAACATATTGAGATTATTCGTTTGATAGTAAAAATTCATCCAAAAATTTAAAATAAGTTAAGCATTCAATTTCTTTTACATATAATATCTCTCATCATTTTTTAAAGTGTCAAAGAAAGAAGGGAACTGTGACGTCACTATATAAACGAGCGTTGCTGATAATCGTGGAACACTCCCGATTGATTAAATGTCACATCTTAGATAATATATAATAATATTCTTGGTAATTTGAGTAAAACTGCTATCAAACTATATTTATCACTAGATTTACGGATCAGAGCCAATTTGACTCAATAAAAATTTGATGACTATATACATTGATACATACAAGAATGGCGATGTCACTTGATCAAGTGGTGGAAAATGTTTATTTAGATTTTTTGATAGTGAACATTTCATTTAAATTACCATAGATCTATTTTTTTTTTCAAAAAAATCAATTTTTTATGAGCCAAATAGGCTCACTTCAGCAAAAAGTGGTATATAAGCAGCATCTGTAAATCTTATGTCTTATACATGTACTTCAGCACAGACTTTTAATAAATTAGCCCAACAATATAATAGAAAGCAGTAATTGAGCATTCATTTTACCTTATATAAATTAAAACATATTTATTATATTTCACTAGAACTTTTGTAAATATTTCGAAGCAATATTTAATTTTGTACTAAAAATATTTTTTTAATGCGATCAAAATTTCTAAAAAATATCTAAATCTAAATTTAATTTACAACTATGTCAATCTTATAACTAGTCGATTCTTTACTAACTTCTGCTAAAATCACCCAAATGCATTTAGAATTCATTTCTTTTACCTTTGACTACCCCGAACTTATAGGAACGTGCATAGGTCTTCGGGCAACCAATGTTAAATCCAAAGGAGCAGCTTTGAAAGGCGCTTCCGTAATTAGCAGTTTTTTGGCCGAGTTGATAAATCGATAGGTTCTTCCTGTTCCGGACAAGGTGTCGCAGGAAGAGCTATAGGAATTGCTAGGCCGGAAAGAATACTTTCGGATTTAATTCTTGTGGCACTTATGATGGAACTGTCGTCTCGCTCGTCTTCTCTTCGGGTCGCCGGAGGACTTCCAAGAATTACTTGGAGAACTGGACGTTCGCGCCGGCGTGAGGGCATCCTGGGCCAAATACAAATATAATTGTAAATGATAAACTGATCAATGCAAATCCTTATCGAGTTTCCTCAAATGACTTATCAATTTTTGAAATCGGTGCAGAAGTTTTGAGAAAACGTCGACGTTAAAATTTTTGCTTCACCTATCCGATCGGCAAAACTATCATTGCGAGTCCTTATTGAATTTCCTCAAATAGCTTTTGATTTTTTTAAAATCGGTACAGCCGTTTTGTGAAAACGTTGATGGTAAATTTTGGCTTCACACATCCGAACGTCATACAAAGCTAAATCATTGGGAGTTTCTATCGAGATTTTAATTTTTTTTAAAATCAGTACAGCCGTTTTTAAGAAAATGTTGACATTAAATTTTGACTTCATATATGGTTTTACCAATTTTTACGTCAAAGACTACATTTTTTGATGCAAAGTTTCAAAGTCTCTACACAACTATGAGTATTAAAACGATTAGGATGGTACTAAGTAAGTGCGGATTTTTTGTTAGAATAGAGATGATAACTATTCCATATGTATTCTGCATTTTGATCAATGACTTTAGTCAATTTTCGAGCAGCATTGGTATCCAACTTTTATGGATTTTTTGTTTTTTTATTAGCAGAAAACTGAATCAGGTACAATTTGACATCATCATAATCAATGAATTGTTTAACATTCAAGGAGTTTTGTAAATATCTAAACTGAAACTACATTATTTTTGGATGGTGAAAAATCAGGACTATACAATGAATGTGGCAAAAACATCCCAATCAACCTCTAATCACGTAAAAGTCATCGTTTTAATTTGTTAATTTTGCATCAATTTTCTTTGAATTCATTATTTAAATTTGTTAGTTGTCCAATGTAGATATCAGAATTTTGATTGTTGGATTAAGTGATAAGAGTAAAGTAGACAATTTCTTTGTGATAAACTGGACAACCAGCATTTTCCATCTCTATGTGCAAAATCACCAGAACTCAATTTAGCAGACCAATTTTGACACTGTTTTTGACAGCTTTGTCATCATAAACAGCTCATAACTTTTTGTGAGTTGTACATGCCATTCTACCTAAGCAGACATAAAAAAGCAGAATATGACAAAGTGTTCTAGCTAGATTTTGCATTTGTTTCAATGAACGTCAAACGAAAACTGCGCAATTGATAAAAAAACACTTTGACACCGAAATTGCCTGCTTAAAAATTAATTGAATTCATTAACAAAATATATTTTTATTTGGATTTTATCAGCAAATTCAAAATTTCAATAGAATCCATCTAAGTTGAAAACCGCACTTACTTAGTTGCCGCACTTACTTAGTTTGCCACCTTAAAATTAATATTTTAGAAATCATAATTGTAATGGATTTTATTCAAATTGATAAGATGTATCATATGTGTTATAAGAGTAAAATAACTTTTACAAATCTTTGGAGACTATTATTAATTGTGTCAAATGTATTTTTCGAAAACTTGATGCAAAAATATATAAGAATAATAAACAAAACATCAAAACATCATAATAGTATATAAACATAGCCGAAAATATATAAGAATATTCGTCAAAACATCAAAACCCGATATCGGATATCATCATACCCGGACGCCCAATTAGTGAATTGGCATCCCATTGAGACATTCAAAGATGTGCCCAAAAATTTGCTGATGCTTCATAGTGAAATAGGTACAAATATATAAAAACAGAAAAAAGAGAACATTTACGCACATGGGTTTATTATCATTAAAATTTGTTTAAAACTCCTACTTAACGAGTATCATGATCTATATGAAAATAACAGAATTCTTTTCGTATTTCAATTTACCTGCTTAGCACAAAGTCCTAAAAAATGCGAAGTTGGTATAAATGCTCCTCCATTCGTAAACATTTGATGCTGCCCAAATCCATTCCTCAATCCATCACCATTCAGAAGCGGGCTACCTATTTGCCTATCGTGCGTCGCCATCTGATTACTTTGTTGAGTATCATTATTATTATTAATATTCCTGTTATTGTGACTATTGACTTGTTGCTGTTGGTTTTGCTGATGTTGCTGCTGTTGTTCTTGCAGCAGACAGTGTATCTTAAACCAATTGCTTCTTCTGCCGTAGCGGGAGCCGCTTTTGGACATTCCTACTAAGAGACATTTGCGAAGGCGGCACGCCTTGCACGCGGTGCGGTTTTTCTTGTTGATCACGCACTCGCCGTTGTTCTTGCATTCGGAGATCGAAGACAGGTTGTTGTAGGTTCGGCCGAAAAAACTCTGGAAGCAAAAAAAAAATTATTGATGTAGTAAAATAATAAAATTTATACTAACTTTTAGTAAAATTTGGAGATATAATACGAATGTTGATCAATTTTTGTACAAATATCGCAGACTCAGCAAACGTTGTTTTGCCTTGACAAATATTTCTAGAAAATTTTAGTATAAAAAATAAATACTTTATTATGAATGTTGAAGTATGTGGTAAATAAGTGAAAGAAGCAGCTAACACAAACTATCCAAATGGTTTACCCAAGAATCAGCTTAATCTGAAACTTATTTAATTTAAATTGAATTGGCGCATTTGGAGATTCAAGAATTTGATATATTTTCACCGCGCTTTTCATTAATTCATTAATTGTTAAATTACGAAGCAAAATCCGATATTCATTGGGTGAGATTTAAAAAAAAACTGTGAAAAAATTTACGGCTTTGGTATATATTTGTCTGATACTTTGGGACTGATTCTGCTGCATAACACAAAAATGTTATGGCAAGGCCATGTTACGCTCCAACTTCCATACATTATGCTAATGAATCATACGGAATACTGTCAAAATGTCATATATTTGCTGTGCATTCAAGCGTTTTACACATAAACTGCAACCGCCAATCGTATGTTATGTAGCTGTGTCAAAAAGACCATGTTATCTAAGATCGTTCTTTTGACGTTTGTGCGGCATCATATCTGACAACCTGAAAAATATGCCTGACTGCAAAGCAACCACATGGTTATTTCAATATTTAGTATGGAAATTTCTTCAAAACATAGCCTTGCCATAACATTGGTCTGTTAAGCGGCAGAATCGCTTCAATTGTTTCTTCTCAGAAACGGTTGTTTCTACAGGTTTTAATATTCATTTTTTTTGCTAAAGTTGCTCCTTCTGCAAACCATTTATGAACTAGGAACTGGTGTGACCATTAGGATATAATGATTAGGAATATCATTTATCTTTGTTATGAATAGGATAATCTTGCAATTATGTAAAAATGGGTCGATAATTTGATCTTTCTCTTTATATCGATGGTAATCTTTTTCATCGCCAAAATCTAAGAATTGTTTTGAAAATGTTTCAGCGAATAGAGCGAATTTTAAGCTCAGAAAACTTTTGATCTAATTTCGGTGACAGGTACACAAAAAATAAATTGATCTGCTATCAAGTTAGATGAAAAATGATTGGACTAGTAAAATGACTATTATAAAATTTAAATTTATGATAGAAAGGTGAAAATTTAGGGTCGTAAGTGTTTTCTAATTACGAATTATAAAAAAATAAAAAATAAATTAATAATAAATAATAAAAAGCTTAAAAATAGCCAGCCTTTACTACTTAGGGGTATGAAAAGTAGATGTTGGCCGATTATAAAATTATATCAGAATTGGATTTTTAGTCAAAACCGATTTTAACATTTGTGAATGTTGTCTAAATCTCACTTCTTGTTGATTAAGTTAATGTTTTACACGTGTCAGGATATTCATACAACTTGTTTCTAAACAAAATTTCATTAACTGTTGTAAAGTAATGATGCTAAAATTGATTGTTAATATAACTTTTTTAACAAATTATAAGTTTGTTCTGCGATCTTTTAAGTAGGTATCATGGTTGTTTTTTGCTTTTTCTAAGAACATCACCATTATTTTAAGTTCTCCTCGTATTCATTAACTCTACCAATATGTGAAACGGCAAGATCGCTATGTCAGTTTACAAAAACTCATCATCTACCAGACCAATGTTTAGTTCTTTAAATTATAAACATCACATATCCTTCATACGAAGTCTACAGCAAACGTCTTATTACCTATTCTATTTGAGATCTTAAAGAACACGACCGACGTGCGAGTGAACTTCACGTTTGGTGCCAATCAAAACAGATTCTTCCAGAAATAAAATAATAGTATTTTCCCTTTATCGCGATAGATATTTTACCGTTTGTTTCCTCTCAGATTCACACGTTGCTTGTTTTTACAATATGTAATTTCACAGTTCTTCGAATCAAGAAGAATTGACTCAAAATACCCATCGTTGAGGAGAATAAGTGATGGAATAATTAGGTTTAGTTAAGGAATTGGAAAAATGAACATGGTATTTAAGATATTCTCAGAAAGGCAACTAAGCTCGTTGAAAATAATACAGAATCTTTGCAGATTATTGCTGATTAATGATGTCTCAGAAGTAGAACTTTAGGTTTACTCATCTGGTTAAATTTGTATCTATTTGTTTGAACTTGTTAATGTTCAATTGATTGAAATATTTTTTATGATTAAGTTATTAAAACTTAAATAAATTCGAACATTAAAATTCTTTATAAATATTTTCTTTCAATTATATTGATCGCCGATTTTTATTCCACAGTACAAAGCGATCAATTTCTTTCGTCCGTTCAATTTTACTTTTCATTTTTTGATAATATATCATTGACTCGTATAAACGAGCGCAAACGTAATTGAAAATTGCGCTGTTGCCCGATTATTAATGGAGAAATTTTTATTTCTGTCATACTAACATATGTCATTTGGATTGTTTGGAAGATTCGGTAACGTTTGCAAAAAATGTTAATTTATTTACGAACATATGAATGAGAATTGAATTCGGAATTGCTCCATCGCTGGGAAAGAACGCGGCATGGTAAACAAATTTATACTTTCAGATTGTTTTGTTTATATTTTGTGAAGTTGTGCATGGATTTTTTGTCATTATTTTTTATATAATATGAAAACAATTAAATATCAATATTTTATCAAAAGTATATTTTATTCCATACTGCTTGATATCGAGCTGGGCAAGGTTGGGATCTAACCCAGTATTTGTTTATGCTAGTGTCTTGGAAAAATAATTTCAAAATTTAAAATTTCATTATATATAAAATAGTTTTGACGTATATATGCTACAGCAATGCCCACGAAATGCGATTTACTTCTGATTGTGTTTGAAATCTATAACCTTAAGTGAACATTTTATTTCGTACTGCTTGATATCGAGCTAGGCTAGGTTCGGATCTAATCCAGTACTAGTTCATGCTAGTGTCTTGGAAAAATAGTTTAAAAAAAGTTAAAATTTTATTATATATAATAGTTTGACATGTATATGCTGCAGCAATTCCCACAAAGGGCGATTTACTTTAGATTGCATTTATAATCTATAACCTCAAGCGAACATTTTATTTCATACTGCTTGATATCAAGCTGGGCGAGGTGGGGATCTATGAATTATTTGTCCTGCCTTTCTTAAAAACTTCCTTTCTTAAATTGTTGGACCTCCCTTCCAAAAAATGTAGTCGGTTATTGATTCCACTAATACAAGTAAAATGTTTTTTGAATAATTCTAATCGGATGCTTTGTTCTCTCAAAAACTGAATTGCTATTTTTGCTCCGTATCTACGAATCAGTTGGTCCTGCCTTTCTCAAAAACTAATAGCTCTATAATAGGAATCGTTGAACCTCCCTTCCAAAAATGCAGTCGGTTTTTCATTCCGCCAATGCTAATAAAATGTTTTTTGAATCATTCTAATCAGATGCTCCATTCTCTCAGAAACTGAATTGCTACTTTGTTCGGTATCTCTGAATCGGTTGGTCCTGCTTTTTTCAAAAACTTACAAGCTCTATAATAGGAATCGTTGGACCTTCTTCCCAAACATGTAGTCGGTTGTTCATTCCATCAATACAAGTAAAATGTTTTTTGAATCATTCTAATTGGATGCTTTGTTCTCTCAGAAACTGAATTGCTATTTTTTCTCGGTATCTCCGAATCAGTTGGTCCTGCCTTTTACAAAAACTAACAAGCTCTGTAATAGGAATCGTTGGACCTTCTTTCCCAAAAATGTAGTCGGTTATTCATTCCACCAATACAAGTAAAATGTTTTTTGAATCATTCTAATCGGTTGCTTTCTTCGATCAAAAACTGAATTGCTATTTTTGCTCCGTATCTCCGAAATGGCTGGACATACTTTTGCCAAAAACTAGCTGGCACATCTTTCTATCAATAGGATTCGAATGATTTTTGAACCATTCAAATCGCATCCATTTATTCTAAGGTAAGCCAAAATGCTCAGAAACCTTTAAAATGTGAAGATATGCAACATTTTACAATTTCAATTTTTGGACGATTACCTTACATACATACACAAGCGCAAACATGGATACATTTTTAAGATATTAAAATGAAGCCGAATAAAAATTGTGAATGGATACCTTAATGAAAAAAAAAATGAAAGCAAAAGTTGCATTAATATTAGCTTGTGAAATAATTAAACCAGCCTCTCTGTTTGTAATATATCATTCCGAAATGTTTCAACGACACATTTTTAATAAAGCTGCTGTCATCCATATGAATTATCAGATCAGTGTAGATTGTAGCAGGTGATAATACGAATATAAATATACACATTTAAGATCCAAATAATACATGTATGTATATAAATGCACACATAAGACATTTTTAACTTACTTTTATGATGAGTGTTTTTAAGAAATTTTAATTATCCTAAGAGAAAGCTTGTTCAATTCTGTAAAACAAGCTCGATATGTCACCACCGAGTGATTTACGAGTGAACATGTATTGATAACAGTCACAAGCCATATGTTTGCTTAAATACGAAATACGTCAAAACAAAAAGTCAGGGAGAAGATTAATATTGAACACGATGAAAGGTGTAGACATCAGTGATTTTCGATAATAATTAAATCAAATATGAAGAAGATTTAAATAAAAAAAAGAGTGCGCGTAAGGTTCACACGCGAAGGAAGTAAAACTTTTTTTCTATTGTACAAGATGATATTTAAGTTAAAAATAAATACATCATATAACAATTTTGAATAATGTTTATTAGTAATATGGTAACACTCGTGATATGCACACATTTATTAATGTCAACCATTATACACATTTATATAATGATTAATTATGAATTATATATTTATAATAGCATTAAAAATATGTATAATATTTAAAAACAGTAATGTAATTAAAGTCATACTTCAAATATGACATGATCGGTTTGTCATTGTAATTAGCATTTACGACTTGAACCGTCATTAGAGAAATGAAGCAATTGCTGATTAATAAATTCTTTAATATTTGTTCACATAGTGGATTATGTTAAACAACGCCTAAACAAATATTGTTTTCGCAATTTTACTCGTCATGTAATTGTGTTTGAAAAACTTCATGTAATTACAATTAACATACCTTCATTGACTGCTTGTATTTTTTTTTACTTTTTCGCGGGCGATACAATCTCATTCTTTGAGCAGCTGTAATATATGTCTTGCCTATAAAAATACTTTCCATTTTAATAACTTCAAAGATTTATATAAACTACGAATAATATAGAAATTATTTCAATAAACTTACGTTTCTTACACGGCACAAATGCTTCATTTGTTTTATTATTTCCATTATAATTATTTAAAACCGATGTAACCTTAAAATATAATGACATTCCGATCTCCTCGTTGGTGTACCCCGGTACGCATACAACGAAAGATCTCTATTCACTCGACACAACGACTAATCACAATCGATCCGTATAGAAATGATTTCATCGAGAGCGAATGACGAACAGTTTGGGCGTAACGCAACTAGTGTTAGAAGTATCGAGGCAAAGTATCGATACCGAGTACTGAAAAAAGAATCGAGGCAGAGTATCGATTCCAAAAAAGTATCGTGGCAAAAGTATCGATACTACTCAGTATCGAGTACTTTTCATCAAAATCAAACATAAGTGCAGAAAGATTTAAAACTCACTACAGATCGAATTACAATATCATGATAAATTCTATTGCCTGTATTTGATGCTGTTAAATCAGCATCATTTTCAATATTTTGAGAAGTTTAAAACAATAATTTTTTGATACTAAAAAGAAAAATGCTCATTAATTAAAAAATAGTATTGTTTTGTGACAAAAGTATTCATTTGTGAATTTAGTATCGGCTAATTTATATCACAAAGAAAAATACTCATTAATTAAAAAATAGTAATGTTTTGTGACAAAAGTATTCAATTATGAATTTAGTATCGGCTAATTTATATCACAAAGAAAAATACTCATTAATTAAAAAAAAAGTATTGTTTTGTGACAAAAGTATTCATTTGTGAATTCAGTATCGGCTAATTTATATCACAAAGAAAAATACTCATTAATTAATAAAAAAGTATTGTTTTGTGACAAAAGTATTCATTTGTGAATTTAGTATCGGCTAATTTATATTACAAAGAAAAATACTCATTAATTAAAAAATAGTATTGTTTTGTGACAAAAGTATTCATTTATGAATTTAGTATCGGCTAATTTATATTACAAAGAAAAATACTCAATTAAAAAAAAGTATTGTTTTGTGACAAAAGTATTCATTTATGAATTTGGTATCGGCTAATTTATATCACAAAGAAAAATACTCATTAATTAAAAAAAAAGTATTGTTTTGTGACAAAAGTATTCATTTATGAATTTAGTATCGGCTAATTTATATCACAAAAAAAAAACTCATTAATTAAAAAAAGCATTGTTTTGTGACGAAAGTATTCATTTATAATTATAATGTCAGCTAATTCATATCAAAAAGAATTTATTATTTTAGAAAAAACAAGTATCGGCTTTAAATATTAGAATCGGAATTATAATAATACTTAGCGAGTGTATTTATTTTAGAAAAAACAAGTATCGGCTTTAAATATTAAAATCAGAATTATAATAATTTTAATGGAAATACTTAGTGATTATGAAGTATTTATTTTAGAAAAAAAGTATCGGCTTTAAAAATTAGAATCGGAAATCGAATGTCTTAATAAATTATTTAACCAAAGTTGGTTGCGTGACAATTTCGCAGATAACAAGGTTTTTGCATATAACATATAAAATTTATTATCGTTGATAAACATATGTTCTCGGAGGTAACAGAAATTATATTATCGACGTATGTAATCTTAAACTTTAATTCTTTTATTTATTGTTAATCATTGGCTTCGAACTAGGGGCATTCATAAACATTTTCTTTAACAAAAACCATATCGCACTCGACTTATCGCTTCTTTCGTTCGTTATCTATGAAGAGCGGTGCCGCCACGACAAAAAAGAATGAGTAGTGTTCATAAAATGCGGTCGAACTTTTGGTGGGGTCAAAAAATATAGCCGATACTTTTTGAGTAGAATCGACCCGAAGTATCGATTCCAAAAGTACTCATTATCGAAATCAAAGTATCGATACTTACTCAGTATCGATACTATCGTTCTAACACTAAACGCAACTTCCGTTGCATTTTCACAGATTTATTCTCCAGTCGCAAATTACATTTCAGATATTACTTAAGCTTTAATAAATCATCTTCAAACGATTTTTTCAAAAATGTACCTAAAGTATCAGAACTAAATTAGACGTATAAAATTTATTAAATTATATAAAATTTAAAATGCTCAAACTACATTTACGGTATTAATTTTCCAAACTTTCTCGTTCCTGCTATCGTTCTTCGAATATCTAAGATCTTCTGGATCTTTTGCGAGATCTTGCTCCGGATGGGACAAGTCATAATAAAATAAATGTGATGGTGTTATTTTTTATGCACTTTTTACAGTCAGTTATAAATATCATTTTAACGCGAGGTGCATCACTTGATGGAACGTTGACATTCCGGTCGGATTTTCGCTGATTTTTATAAGGAGAATTTACTTTAATGAAGCTGGCGACTGACTGGTTTTTATTGCATAAAATTTTTGGGTCGTCGGATTGTCTGACCGGCGACCGGTCAATAAATGACCATGGTCAAAAGCGGATTTATGCTGTGAAAATTACCAAATCTCGGAAAAATTATTAATAGAAGTTGGAAATAATCAAGACATTTAGCATATGCTAATGCTCGTATTTAACCCTAGTTTGACTCATAGTGAAATATCTTACGTAACCTAATTTTGTATACGAGTGTAGTCCATGGAAGACATCTACATTACGTACAGAAATCCAGTACGTAATGTAGATGTCTTCCATGGACGACACTCGTATACGAAATTAGTCGAGTAGATATCGATGAACGACATTCGTAATCAAAGGGGTTAAATCAATTCACTTTTTGAATAAAGTGCAACTGATCACAAATGTGCATGCTGTAAGATATTCTCATGTCTAACTGAAGTGTTTGTCATTTACCAATAATTTATTATATTTCTCATTATTTTCTTCAACGTCCTAGATAAAAACATCATCCTAGTTTTTAGAATATAATAAATCATAATATTTTTTCATGTTTACAGGTAATTCTAGTTGTCTATTTGCATACAAAATACGGTCGCGCGAACATCTAACACACCTTTAACCCGTGCGAGCAAAGTATACATATAGCAAGGGATCACATATAAAAAAATTAAAAAAAAAATTTTTAGGTCGAAACCAACTCGATTTTGACTTTAGTATTATTAGTAATTTATCTAGCATGAACTATTATATTTGTAAATTTAAATTGTTTTGTCAATTAAATCTTGCTTGATTTGTCGACAACTACAATTTTCCGATAGGATTTTTTATGCCATTAACAACATGTATTATCACTTAACAAAACAAATTAATATTTACAGTCAATTTTTTCCACCCTTCAGATATGTTTTAAGTGAAAATGGCTCTTTCTTGGTTTTACTGGATTGAATTCAAGGACTAATAACAAATTATGTCAAATATATCAAATAGAGTCACCGTCGCGTTGCCTTCTAAAATGGACAGTAGCTGAAAGAGAATATTTATAATAAAAAATTGTAAAACTGTCAATTTCTGATTGCTGTTTAAAAATTAGATCAAAAAACGTTGATTCACATATATTTCCAACGTAATCATTTCAACACATTTCCTGAACTTAATTGTATACATTCAGGATTTAAGATACATTCAGGATTGTTGGTATTAAAACTACTTTATTTGAGATATTTTATAGAACGCAAATTATAGATGGGTTATGCTAATAGATATAATTTTGTTTAACCTTTTTTAAAAACAAGTAACAAATGCCTTCCGAAATAGGACCCTGTAGTATAATGCAATTGGTGACCCTATTATCGAATATCTCCTCTCTCCCATGGTAAGATCGCATGTTCCAAATAAAAGTATGTTGAAGATTTGATATTCTACGTCAGTCTATCATATTTTGATAGATCTGATTTTCTTGATATTGGCTCCCTATGTCTTGGTCAAATTAAAATCCTTTGGTGATTATATGAAGCTTTTGATACTGTCAACATCTAAAAAAAAACTAAATCTCCAAATAGCAGAAATGCGAAAATAACATTAGTTGGACTTCACGTATATTTTATTTATATATGCAACGCTTCTGTAATTTTAGATATAAGCTCCTTAATGTCATTTTTTGTACAATTTCGGATAAAACTGGTCACCAAGAATAGCACTTATAATAACATTTTGAATAAAATGAGGGTTACTTTTGATATGAACTTATTGATGTTATCTTTTTTGTACCATATGATGCAAAACTAGTCGCCAAGAATAGCTATTACACTGATAATAACATTTTGAACAAAATAAGTGTGACCTTGCGGTAAGATGTGTATCAGATCCATGAGTCCCAATTTTTCTACTTCCAACCTTTGTTTTATATTTTCTACTTTGTGCAATATTCCCGGGACACCAGATATCTGTCTATTATCATTCTGGGGTCATACAGTTAAGTTCCATAAAGCAAATTTTATTAATTTCTTCGTGTCTGTCCCGTTTTCCAACAATTCCATCTCGTTCTTGTCGTTATGAGGTGCGCCGACCTCTGAACCGCAGACATTCCTTTTGAACTGTGTCCATATCACCATATACCCATATAGATAGCCGGAGATAGTAGGCATTTATATAAGACAAACTTATTTTAAATACACATTGATAAATATACGTTTTAAGACTGGCACTGGTACTGGTGGTGGTGGTACTGACAACATTTCATTTGTTAAAGGTTTAAGTATCATTTGCCATATAGTTAAGCGTAAACAGTTACAGAAATTATGAACAAACGATGCAAGTTTTGTTAATTCGGAAATACCAGGATGATGACTTAAGACATTTTTTTGTTATATATATATGTATATATATATATATATATATATATATATATATATATAAATATAAAGGGTGTCCCAGAACTCTACAACATCCACAACAGGAGGATAGTATCGACTATAACTATCTAAATTTAAAAAAAAAATATTTCACGTAATCTGAAAATGATGAGTTTCTAAGTGTATCGTAGAACTTTGGTGAGAATGTAATTATTTTCTGGTTACTGTGGTAATTTTTTTTCTCAATATTGTTCATTTCAAGTAAAATTTACTAGCCACATTTAAATTCCCCAAATTTGTTAAATGTCCTTAACTGGTCAGTTGTAAATAAAATAGAGACTAAAAAAATTACTAGAAAAATCTATGTTACTTTTTGGTTTCTATTTTTTAACCAGTTATTATTGTGATTATTTCATGGCATTGGAACATTGTTATTCACCTCAATATTTGTAGAAAATCTGATATTACTACTGCTCGATATCTGGTCTTGCAGGATTTGAACCTACAATCTTGTGGTTGCTCTGCCGAAAATCTTTATGGCAATCAAATTATTTTATTATCCTTAAAGTAGCGTTTTGGTATTACTATTTAGAAGAAATATATTATATATCTCAGAAAAAAAATAACTTATTTGTTTTTATTCAAATAAGTTAAAAAAAATATGTAACTTAAGCTTGAAATATAATAAAACGTAAATAAGAATGAAACAATTAATTATTGTAAAATTTTGTATAAAAAAATGCAACTTTTATTTTTATTCAAAAAATTTTGCGTCTATTTATAATAAAAATTATAAATAAAAATAAACTCAATATACAGACTCTAATTTCCAACTTTTTATACCTATTACACATATTATTTGTTTTATGTCAATAAATTATAATGAAAAAAATGCTTTTTTTATTTTAGATCTACAATATATTGTTAATTTTTCATACTGTTCATAAATCCAATTTAAAAATGCAACTTTTATTTTTATTCAAAAAATTTTGCGTCTATTTATAATAAAAATTATAAATAAAAATAAACTCAATATATAGACTCTAATTTCCAACTTTTTATACCTATTACACATATTATTTGTTTTATGTCAATAAATTATAATGAAAAAAATCAATTTCATGGTTTTTTATCAAACTATATATAAATTTCTTTCTTCCGATATTTATACTGTTAAACAAAAATCCATTTAAGCCTTAAATTTTTATCTATATCCCATAAACGTTTCTTTCTACATCTTATTTGGAAATTTCTTATGACACGAATAAGACTTCGAAATATTTGTTGTTCGTGCTGGTCATTTTTGGAACATTTGCGAATTTTTATGTTATTAGGAAGCAATATAAAGAAACACACGTGCCAAACGACATTATAAAAACAATATAAAAACTGAAATGAGCACTAAAGATCGATATTAATCGCAATGTTGCCATACCTTGCGCCATAAACTTTCAATAAATTTTTAATTTATGCCTCTTTGAATATGTGTATGTATAATCTGTGGCAGTATACCAAAAACAAATAAAATAAATACATACATTTGCATAATTAGACTTTATAAACCTTTTGTAGAAACAAAATTACTATGGATACTATGGATTATTGTAATTAGCTCACCGTAAGGATGCTTAGTTAATGTGAGGACATAAGTTTTAATATAAGGTCATAAGTTTTTTGGGGATATAACAAATATTAAGTTTGAAATTAAAATCTATATATAATTAACTAAAACTGTAGTTATGAGTTAAATATATCAATATTTTTTATTATTAAATATATTTGCATCAAAATGTTATCATTCTTCCTTAGAATCCTCAATCCTCATGAATTAAAAACTTCGGGCAGATTATGATATAGATTATTGTAAAATTGAGCCCGTCATAGTGAAGCTAATGGTTAAAAATGTGAAACAAGCAAATTCTAGTCAAGGGTTAGATTCTGACCTCGGAGCAGTATGATATCCAAAGGTTATATATCCAAACAACATGTAAATATACATATCAAAAGATGAGTGGTTGACTGTTGGGTTGCCCTCTCAAAAATTACTAGGTAACGATATGATAATATTATGATATTAGATTTAAAATTAGTATACTATTCGTATAATTAAATACATAATTATTATAAAACTAAATAACGGTCAGAATACAAACTACGCATAATGTAGTGAATCATACACTACAATGTATGCTCAATATCCTTGACAAGCTTCGCACGTGTTGATAAAATTTCCTCCAGACCACAATAAGGAATAATCAATTAAAAAATTTGAACAAAATTTTCAAATCCAATCATGGGTCAATTACCATTTGCTTGTTTTCGTCGATTTATGTAACATTTCACGTGATTGAGAAAGTTTTGGTATTTTGATCAGAAAAAAACCCATTGAATAAGATAAAAACAAGAGGTGAGATAAATTGGGTACATATTCGCTGACAATGATGCTTACTCGAATATCACGAAAACAAAAATATCGCCCACGTAGAAGTCAGAGGACATACGATACGGACAAAAAACTACGTCGCGCGCTCCTTAATTTCAGTGGTGGCCAAAAGGCGGCTTCAATTTAATTGTAAAATAATAATTGTAAAAATTAATAAATCATTAATTTATTAATATAAATTAAATTAAATTTTGTAATAAAATTTTTGCAAATTATGAACCTAATACGGACATTTTTATAAATAAAGGTATTTTGAATTGAAATAGGTTTTTATGAATGATTTTATTAGTCACATATCAATAGGCATTTAGTTTAGCACTAAGTTTTTTTTTGCTTTCTATATACAATAATATATTTGATGAAATACATTTTTTTAACTAATTTATTTATTTTCAGAAGAAATCCAATTCTGATAACAGATCTGCACGAAAATATTTCAAAAAATAAAGCGGAGAACTCGCTAGAACAAAGGGTCAACGTCACAAATTGTGAAAAATTAGCATTTATAGGATTTAGATGTTATGATCCAGAGCAAGTGAACAAAGACCATTTAAAAACTATTACAAGGACAATAAAGTTGTGATATTAAATAAAAATAATTGGACATTTGGTTCGTTTTGTGAACTAAGAAGTGTTTTATTTGTGTTGTGCCAAATATTGCAACTATGTTTCACCAGGAAAACCAAGAATTTCATAACTGAGTTACTAATTTTACTAGATGTTTAGAAATACAAATCAGAATGATGGACTTAAATTGAAAAAGACTTCTTAGTCGACATTAAATTGTTATTCATCCATCTTCATCCATTTAACCAGTCAAATGATACAAGGCTTTAAAGGACCAACCATAAAACCAGAGCTGCTACAGAAAAAGCAAATCTCTATGTATTTTGTCTTCATTGGTGACGTTTTTGTTGATCAGAAAAACATTATTATAAAAATCCATCCAAGTTCTATTAGTGATAAACAGTATTTTAAATAATCGGTCGTGATCAAATAATTTGCTTGGTGTCGACTCGTAGTGATTGTTTTTCTCGATTTTTGAGCAATTTTTCAATCCAATTTTTTTATCGTTTTTCTAGTGTTTGTGTAGTGCTTTATAAAGGCCTTTATAGTGTTCTAGTGCAGTAAAAGTGTCTGGTTCCCGGTTTCTGGTTCCTGGTTTCTGGTTCCTGTTCAGCTCTCTTCTGGAAATCACGAGGTAATGCACAGATTTTTTCAGCAGAAATCGATAGTTCATAATATATTGAAATAATGGTTAATTTGTTTTTATTCTTTAGACAACAAATTGGTAATCGGGATGTTCCAGAAGAATCGGTGATTTTAAACAAAGGTCAGTGCATTTTCATTCCTAGGCATTCATTCTAAGGGTACGGTCACACACTTCTCGTTGTGCGTTCACAAAAAATCGTAAACTAGGTTATAGTTAGGAAGTTGTCAAATAATTATATAATTAACTAATTATATAATTAATATTTTTTAAGTGTAGGCAAAATTGTGACCCTGCCCCCGACTAATCCACAATTTTTTTTCAGCCTAATAAAATACTTTTTAAAATAGAAGTGAGTGTAGTAGATAATAAAATTCGCGTAAATTAATTATTAAAACAATAGTGCTAATTAAATAAATTTTGCATCCTTTCGCGTAAAACAAAGTGTGTGTGAGTGAACAATTTGACTCTGTGCAATTTTGCGAAGAAAAGCTTACATCCATGCAGCCTGAGGTAAGATCAAGTATATATACAATATTTCAAATACGTGATATTTTTCCTTTGGTAACTTGTACGTATAATAATTACTAAATTTAAATAATGAGCAAACGACAAACGTGCTAGTTTATGAATATTTTTGAAATTATTTTATTTTTATGATATATATGTAGAACAATTTGGAAAGATAATATTTATTATTTAATACTCATTTGTAATACATCAATAGATATTTTTTCAAACAACACTTTCAAAATCATAAAATCAAATAAAAAGTAAATTTACTTTTAGGGATTAATTTGATAATAATAAATTGAAAAGTTTTGGAGAAAACAACATAACCAATGCTTTAAAACCAATTCAATCGTTATTATAAGTAAATATTTCTTGAATAATAATCAAAAGTAAATATTACTCGTGATATATAATGATTTATTGTTGATCAAACTGCACTCAAAATAAATCATTGACCATCACTGCTCTACCCGGTTACGTTATAATTGATATTCATACACCCAGTTACATTTTTCTTTCTCGAATTTCTGGGAACGGTCATTCGATTTGCGATGGATTTATGGCAGAAATGCGATATTCCAAAAATACACGAAATAATCATAATATATTATAAAAACATTGCAATCACTCTTTTGTATAAATTGTGTAGATTTCGATTTCGATTCCGGATTCCATGTTCACAGTTTGTTTTACAAGAATTTTATTGTAGAGGATAGAGTTACACGAAATGCCAACTTGTGCAATGATACTTCTGTATTAGCTTTATGACTTGTAATGGAAACGTTATGTTTGATGTTATTATTAAAATGTTTAAGTGAATATAAAATTCCTAACTGACGATGAGTCGTTCTGTTTTTATTCTGAGAATTTACACCTGTATTATTAATAATTTTTAGTAGCTTGTTATTTGTTTTAAAATAATATTACCATAAAATTGCTAAGGTTGTTACATATTTTTAATTACAAATTAATAGTACCTAATTATGCAAAAAAAATCTGAAAAAAATTAAATTTTAGTGGTAGAGAAAAGATTCAAAATGTAATGCAATGCGACATTTTTTTTATTATTTTTTATGTTAATTATTTTTTATTTGGAAGTGGGTTAAAAATTTAGCAAGAAATTTTGCTCTCTGATTTTTTGTACATGTAACATGATTAATATTATTGTTAGTTATACAACTTTGTGGATTTCTGTAATTTCAATACAGCAAATTACATTTTCTATTCAAATTAATAACATAAATTTTTATTTCTTCTTGCTGTTTTATATAGCTGCTCTTTTTGAATATAAAAATAAATATAAAAAGTCTAATCTCTTTGAATTGAATTTGGTTCAGAGATTTCGGATTTAAAATAATCGATTTTTACTAAATTATTAATGTAATTACTTTAACAAAATACTACTTGAAAAAAATTGATTTAAAACCATTGAAAGTTTTGAGAAAATTAGATTTTATTGAAAATGTTTTGTTTTATTTTTTTTCATAAGTTTTTGAAAATTTTGAACTTTTTTTTTATAGCAATCGCGCTGCGTTAGTCTATAATTTAGCCTATTTTTACTTTTTTCCTTCGATCTCCAAGATCGCTATGCCTGCCTTTCTCAAAAAAAAATCAATCAGTTTTAAATTATTGAAATCGGACATTCAGTTCTCTGAAAATTCTAAATTACCATTTTTGACACTTTTTACGCAGTATCTTCGAAATGACTAGAACTGCCTTTGCGAAAAACTAATCAGCACGTTTCCTTATAATTAGAAATCGAATATTTCATGAATCATTGAAATCGGATCTGTGTTCTCAAAATCGTCGACGAAAAATTGTATTCGGACATACACACACACGCACACACATACACACATTTATTTTTTCTAATGTGGGAGTAGTAATCGATATAAAAGTATAAACTCCCATCATATAAAAATATATAAATTTTATTCAGTCCAATTGTTTTTTTACAAATCACTAGCCTGCTTGATTTCCCCACACTAAGGTATGCCAAAATGTTGAGATACCTCTAAAACGTAAAGATGTGCAAAAAATTTCAATTTCAATTTTTCGGAGATTACAATAATTAACTCAACGGGAAAGTTAAAAATATATTAGTTATGTAGAAAAAGCAAATGATATGAATTTAAGATTGCCATCTCTGTTTTATCATGTCCGGCACCACGCCCACGCTCGTGTCCATCGTCTTTTGCAAAATATTTTCCGGATCAGAGTTCAGGTGATCCCGTCGTATAAAATACAAAACCGTATAAAAAGTATACATTTTCAATTGTCGTGACAACTGCTGGCGCCCAGTTGCGTTGATCCGGTAATAAACACAAAAACACACGGGCACATTTTTTGAAAGAACAAATAATAAAATTTCGTGATTCGGAAAGTATTATGTACTCAGAACAAGCGTACGCTTTAATTAAAATGCCATTTCATAAGCTGGAGTTTTGACTGCTTTTACATTGACCTGACCGATAACCCGAAATTCAATACGTGAGCTGTCAAGTTGTTTTTCAGGAATTTTGGAATTTAACATGTTTGAAATACTTGAAGTAATTTTAACATGATGAGAATTGTGAATTAAAGATTCTGCCATCAAATAGACCAATGTTATGACAAGGCTATGTTGAACTAAAATAAATAATCGATGATCTAAGAATGCTAAAAGAATTACTTCAGTGTCGTTTCTATTAGTTTACTTTATTTTCTAATAGTTTCAAATTTGATACGATAAAGATAAAGATGTCCAAAATATTTAACAACTAAGTAGTTTCAAAATGACAATTCAAAACAACAATTTCCTAAACCCTGTTTTGCAAATTCTTACATGCCTGGCACAATTTCGAATATTTTTAATTAGTACAGGACCCGGACATGGACTGAAGTCAATCCGAATCAATCACGGTCGTCTTGGTCAGAATTGACATGTCACATTTTTGGTACGGACACAATCTTTTAAACGTTTCCAATGTTGTGACACCCGAGTACCTTATCGTTCTGTTGATTTTCTGATCGACCGATTATGAATCAGATGTTAACAAAACCAATTTGAGTTTGTAAGAATGAGATGTTTTAATAAAATGATTAATAAAAGTTGCAGGAGTAAAATTTGGAAGTTGTATTGCAGAGCCAGATAATTGACTAAAAAACTTTAACAACATAACAATTTCTGTTGTATATTATAATTTTTTCTTGTGCCTACTCTCGGATAACATAGCTATGTTATTCCGTAGTAACATATTTCAGATAAAATTATGTTAGAAATTTGGTAATTTGCAATAATTTGGTAAGATGTATGATCGAATACAGGCCCATAAGATCAAATTCAAATATATTATTTAATGTTTATATAAAAGTTGTACATATATTTATTTAATGTCATTATTCTCCATTGTATGGTCATACATAAGCGTATTGCAATTTATTACAGATTTATTACGTCTTATGTAATCAATGACATTATGATGTGCATGAAAATGTAATGTACCATATAGTATATATGGCATATACGACTTCATTCTAAATGTAAAAAACCAACAATTACATCAATAAAAAAAATATCTCAAAAATAAATATTTTTAAGATACAATTTTTCAAATGAGATATAAGAATTGAATATTGAGAAGTCATTTACCGGATTACTCTATAGATAAAAATATTAACTATCATTATTATTTATTAATTATTTAGAAGAATGTAAAATTAATTTATAATAGTTTTAATTCGAATATAGTGCGCTTATGTTAATAATGTAAATAATTATAAAGTTAGAATATAAATTTATATGAATTACTCTTATGTACACGTATATGGCTAATTTATGAAATGCATTATACAAAAAGGACTAACCACATGAAAAAATGAATTCAAAATTTGAGTACAATTGCTCTTTTTTAGATATTTAGTCATTTAGAGAATTATGTTTTTGCTGACACGTATATCTACTGCAAACATATTTATCAAGCTGTGATTACTTCTTCGAAGTCAGAAAAGGTTTCGTCTTTTGAGACAGTTGAAATCTTACAACTTACAAATTTAATGTATCAAATTTATTAACTCTATGATTACAGTTAAATAATTTTTATATTTTGAATAATTTGCTCCAGCTCTCTTCTAGTAAACGAACACGTGCACAAGGAACAATAATTTACCTTGCGCAACAAAATGCGTGTACCGGCATATTTCAAACACAATATAAAATGCAACGGGCAATAAGCTCTAAAATGTATTTTATCGATTTTTCCTATAATTGCGATGCTTTTGATGCCGATTTCTGATCATTTAGTATCGGAGATATGATTTACAACTTTACGCCTTTTGGCTCTCACAAGCCGCGTTGAAAGCTCATACAAACTTTCTTTAGAAGGGATCACGCATGAGCTTATGATAAAAGTGCGATTGATCCAATAGAGCGGAAATTGTAGGGATTGTTAGAGTTGTATGAAATAATTTTTGGAAATCTATAATAATACCTATCAAAACTAAATAAAGATCATAAATACGTATCTCTATTTTTTTATTAGTTAACTTCATACTTATTTTGTCCAATGCTAGTGATGTGTAGCATTACGCCTGGTGGCGAATTAGTGTAACTTTCCGTATCCTAATTGAAAATTTATGGATTGAAAATAATCAATAATCAATACAAATTAGATCCTATATAAGTGCTTATATATAACAAAACCTTTACGGAATGCATACTACTCTTAATGCTTAAGACTTCAAAGTATTTCTTATTTTAAGTACATAAACATTTTGAAGCTGAATTGAAAAGTTAAAATTATTCATCTCAACTATATAATGTAACTTTAGAATTTTGAAAGATTTGGAATTGTAAGAAAATTCTAAATATCTTGTAAAATTAAACTTTTGAATTTTGAAACCGCTGAATCTGTCTTCCTCAAGAACTAATGATTTTTCATACTGTCAACACCATGCAAAATGTTTTTTGTGTCATTCTAATTAGATGCTCCGTTCTTTCAAAAACTGGTATTTTTGCACTTTTTGATCCGTAATCCGAATCGGCTGGATCTGCCTTTGCCAAGAACTAATTAGCACAACTATACGTGCTGTTAAAATTATTCATTTTAACTAATAAGGAAACTTTAGAAGAAAGATTTGAAAGTCTTGTAAAATTAAACATTAGAATTTTGACACCGCAGAACCTGTCTTTCCAAAAAAAAGTATAATTCATAAAATACATTTATCAAATATTCTAATCAGATGATCCATTCTCTCAAAAAACTGCTATTTTTTGCACTTTATGTACTGTATTTCCGAAACGGCTAGACCTGCCATTGCCAAAAACTAATCAGTACGTCAACTACCCGTCAATAAAAATCTAATGTTTTTTCAATGAATCTAATGAGAAGCAAAATACTTTTTAAATCATTCTAATAATATGATCCGTTCACTCAAAAATTATTTTTTGCACTTTTAGCTCCGTATCTCCAGGACGGATGGACCTGGCTTTGCCAAAAACTAATCAGCACGTCTACACGTCAAAACAAAGCAATTATCAATAAAATAGTTTTTGAATCATTCAAATTGGTTGATCTCGAATTCATGGAAAATTTGTAACCAACTATACACACATACACACATACATTATTTTTTTAAAGCAGAGCTTTTTAAACTTTTGTCATTTTCGAACCTACTTAAAGTTGCGAGTTTCTTAATGACCTCATTTATTATTGAGAGTTTCTTGACGACTCCACACAAATATAAAGGAAAAATTAAATTTGAAATGATTCATTCATTAGGTAACATTATACATATTCAGAAATATATGAAAATATATAGTTTTACAATTCGTTGTAAATCATACAAAAATCTAGATGTAAAATAGCTCGCGACCCCAGAATTTTCCTACATTTTTCATTTACTACATTTACAATGGAGTCGCGACTCATAGTTTAAGTAGCCTTGTTCT
The DNA here is from genome assembly GCF_003426905.1 of Ctenocephalides felis. Taxonomy (NCBI): domain Eukaryota; kingdom Metazoa; phylum Arthropoda; class Insecta; order Siphonaptera; family Pulicidae; genus Ctenocephalides; species Ctenocephalides felis. The sequence continues at coordinate 27,631,505 of NW_020539726.1, forward strand.
AAGGTATGCCAAAGTGTTTAGAAACCTTTAAAACGTAAATATGTGTAAAAAAATCATTTTCAATTTTGTACGATTAAATGAAACACTTCGCTTCATTCTTTGGAGTGAACTCGAGATAATTATTTCTTTTTTTTTTCTTTTTCTTTTATTATTATTAATATTATGTTCTTTCGATTCCTTTCCTTTGTGTCACAATAGCTTATAAGATTAAATTGTATCGCTATTAATAAATAAATTAATTTAAATTTAAAATAAATTTTATTAAATCAATTAATAAATTGATCGCTATTAATAAATAAATAAAAAAAATTGTACGATAACTATAACATACACTACGGGAAGTTAACAAGAGTGATTTTTGGATGATTTGAAATGCAATTGAACATTAATTATGAACAAATGACAAATTGATCAAAATGATGATAATATGATTAAATGTATATATGATCAAAAATATATATTCGATCAAAAACTGTAATTTTTTAAGAATTTTCAGCGGTTCCTATTTTTTATTGGTTTGACCCAAAACTTCACAATGGAATCTGAATTTAATATGTAGGCATATCACAAATTTAGCAAATATTCAAAGGTGATTACAATACGTTAGAATACTAATAATTATATTACTATCGATTATTCTACCTCACTACAAAAACCTCGTACGCAATACCAACAAGTTCCATCCAATTCCATCTGACAACATTTAATTCGTGAGCCAGAATCGTCCATGAAACAAGAAAATCGAGTCATCCGTAAACTATTTTAAATATTCAGCCCATACATCACCGGATCTATATTAAAGTCGTAGTAATGAAATAAATTAATCCGGGAATCGACTCGCTTGACGCTAGATATATCCGTCTAAAATTTATAGAGCAATTAATTATCTACCTGAGACCGAGAAGAGAATAAAGATAAAAAAATCTCGCTCGCAGGTGCGCGCGTGGTGTCGGCGAGTTGGTTTTTTATAGGTAATATAGGTACGACGAGTTTGTAGATTTGAGATTTAAGATTTGTGGGAGATTTTATCTGGACCATTACGCATATTGAGTGTAAAATTGAGTGAATTTGAACTGTTCTTTACTTGGGAAATGAACGTGACATAGTTTGATGAAGTCGGAATCAGATTAGGTGAACCATGAGAATTCTAAATTTTTTAAAGATTTTTTTTTCATTGTCAAAGTCTGTTATTGTTTTCTTTATATGTCGCGAGTAATAATTTACTTTAAAAGATTTTATTATATTATTTTAATCTCTTAATATTTTAATTATTGAAAATAAATTGATACAGGAAATCTAAATACATTTTATTTAGTTTGAGTTAAATAAAGTAGTAACTCTACTTTAGCTAGAAGCACTTTTTGGCAATATACTCTATTTTGGAAATGTACGTCACTTTCGAAATATTCTCTACATTAGAAATAAACTCAATTTTGAGCATGAACTCTACATTGATAATGAACTCTATTTCGCAAATATACTCTATTTCGGAAATGAACTATATTTCGGAAATGAACTCTATTTCGGAAATATACTCTATTCCGATAATGAACTGTATTTCACAAATTAACTTTACTTTGCAACTGATGACTTTATTATGCAAATACACTGTACTGAGGAAATATACTCTACTTTGAAAATGAATTGTAATTTGAACGTAAACTTTACTTTGATAATAAATTATACATTGAAAATAAACTCAATTTTGAGCATAAACTCAACCTGGAAATTAACAACTACTTTGAAAAGAACTCCACTTAAACAAGCACTACTGAGGAAGCGATTATGACCTAATTTTGTAATATATTTGAAAAAAAAAATATTTGAAATATATATTTGTTATATATAATTATATTTGGAAATGAACTTTATCTCGGGAATAAAGTCTATTTTGCAAATGAACTCTACTTTGGGCATACCTACTCTATTTTGCAAATGCACTCTACTATACAAATATACAGTACTGTGGAAGTGCACTCTACTTTTTGTAATGTACTTAACTTTGAAAATAATCTCTAATTCGAAAATGAACTGTAATTCGAAAGTGCATTTTACTTTGAAAATAAACTCTACATTGAAAATAAATACAAAATAGCTTTACTGGTGAAATTGTATAACCAAATTTTGTATGAAATACGTAAAAGCATTATATAATACAGATTATTCAAATTGGCATGAAAAAATTCATTTTTAGATTAAAAAAAGGCAAAACAAATATTTTTATTTTATCACTTTTATCACTATTATTAAATAAAATATTTTTTATTATGAATGTATTTTATCAATATTTCATTAATCATTATTTTAGTAAGGATTACAATTTTCTGAAATGAAGAAATATTTGAATTGAAAAACAGTTGCAAAGTAAAATAAAAATTATTCGCAAATTTACAAATTATGTTTTCACAAACAGAACAGATTTTGATCAAAAATTATGTTCAGTATTTAATTAATTTGAACATAATTTATGTTTTTAATGATTTTATTTAAGAGAAGTTAATAGTTCAACTATAACTATAGTAAACCATTTTCAAAATGAAATCTATTAGATAATCTTCATATTTTACATTTTACATCACTATTATTAAAGAGCACTCTATTATTATTTTTCACTGTAAAGTTGTACAATTTAAAAAAAAAATCAGAACTTCATCTTCTGTATTCTTCGAATTTAAAAATATCTCTTTAAGGGGAAAATATAATTATAATTAATATCTTCATCGCAGCATTAAAAAAATCAAAGTCGATACTTCTAAAATTAGGAATTTTCTAGTAAAATGTGCATAATCATACTATTATTAGAATGCTATTTATTCAACTTCTAGTGTCTAAACAAATTTCTCATATGTGTACATTAGAAAAATATGTTTTCAAAAAATTAAATTCATCATTTAAATAAGGAATTTGAGAAATAGCTATTATTATATTGATATTATAGTGCAAGAGCTTTACTGGTATATATTACAATTCTCATAATATATGGATAAGAAAAAGGACTTTAATATAGGATATTAATGACAAATGAACCATAAATGCCAATTCGCATAAATAGCAAACAATTTTACAGCCATGGTCCATCCATACTAATCGCATCATCTAAATTTAATCTCCATAGCCTGGTAATTACAAACGCATTGCACAACATATATTAAACTAATTTACAACCAATCCATACCTATTTATCATCGATCGATATAATTGAGGTAATTAAAATGTTATTCTTAATAAGACTCAAACATATGCCACGAGCAGATACAGATGTAATAATGTGCATTATATACGATTATAATATAAGGTTGAACGACCCATAACCGCATGTAACGGTTAGAAGAGTTCTTCTTTAAAATATAACTTCTAGATCTCCCAATCAAAATTCTTGTCTTTATTACCACAATATTGAGAGATCCATATAGTTGCGGTGAGATACCAAAATGAGAGGGAGTTTGAACACTTTGTCAATGAAATGGAGGAATTTCTTGGAATAAAATGACTGACCAGCCTTTGACTACATGGTCACTTGGAGGATGAGATGGTTTGCGACAATATTTTGAAAATTGGAGCTTTTTTACAAATACACATAAATATTGAAGTATTTAGTACTTATTAGACTCACTTTGATGGCACTATTGAAAGTGGTGTATTATTTAGATTCTACCGAAGAGTCATCGGGGTTAGTCACTAAAATCGTCCTTATTGCCTGGAATTATTTTCTTTGGTGTATTTCTGCAAAATTACGTTTTTTCTGCATATTGCAATCTGCCTGGTAAGAAATTCAGTAGTTTTGACGACAAATGAGTAAATATAAAATTTTAAACTGCTACCAATGAATAATAATAATAACTTCATATTATATGCTATTTTCTGAATCTGAAGATGGTTAGTTTTTTTGTGTCTTCTGAGTATATTTGATGATAGCAAGTCTTTGGTGAGTTGGTTTGGGTGATCTTTTAGTCTGGTTTTGTACTTAGATGCATGTCTCCTGATTTCTTTTAATAGTGTGAACATATTGGAGTCCGGGTGGATCAGCCAACTTGGGACATACTTGGGCGCCTCTAATATTTTTTTATTAAATTTATTTTGTAACATTTGCAAAATGTTTATATTGGTTTGGCTAGGCAAATGTTACTTGATCTGAGATTTGAGTTCTTCCAATTGTAGATGTACGAGGTCTGTTCAAAAAGTTTTCGTAATTTTCGTTTTTTCAAAAAAATATTTATTTATTCGTCTACATTAATGTGGTCCCCTTCAAAGTAGTCCCCCCAGATATAATACACTTATGCCAGCGTTTTTTCCAATTTTCGAAGCACCCTTGATATTCACTTTTTGATATGTCCTTGAGCACTCTCGGCGATTTTCTTCAATCGAGGAAAACCGCCGTCCTTTCATGGGTCTCTTCAACTTTGGGAATAGGAAAAAGTCACACGGAGCCATATCTGGTGAATTTTTGCACTTTGCAACACTTTATTTCATTTTTTACGCAAAATTTAATACAAATTCTTTGACTTTTTCAATTCTTCCATTGTAAAAATCGCCGAGCTCAGAAAAACACGTCGAACCTTAGCGACTACCACAGACAAAGTAAACAGTGAATATAGCTGAAAATTTCATCATACTTTAGGGGCATGTATACCAACACAATAAAAAAAAAATTTGACAATCAGACACTCCAGACCCGCGAAATTTAATTATTAGTAATTCCGGGTACTTTTTGAACAGACCATGTATAATATAACACTTACGTCTTGGCATCAAAATCATGGAAATATGTTGTTACTTCATAATTCTAGATAAAAGCATCCAAAACTATTCCAGTTCTAAATATTTAGGACTATTCGAATTATATTTAATAGGACAACTTTTGATAATGTCAGCTAGTACATAAAATATTAATATGTATATACCTCGGCTTAACGTTAATAAACATGAATTATAAAACTATTTGCAGTTACGTGCAAATTACATTACTTTCATATTGAATCAAAAGTGCTAAAGTGTAATCTCAAAATTAAACTAGTGGTTTATGGCATCGTGCTATTAACCACTAATTAAACTAGTGGTTTAAGGCAAATTGCTAGAACTTACCGTGCCAAAAATGAAGTTTTCTTTAAGAAAAACTTGCGAAAAGGCAAAATGCTGGAACTTTTCGTAGCAATAGTTAAAATTTCAACATATTTTGAAAACTTTGAAAAAATGAAATTTTTGAAAATTTTGTAATTTTTGAAAAAAAATTATTTTTGAAAAATTTGACTTTTTGAACTTCTAAATACATGTTATTCAAAACAACTTATTCAAAAATATTTTTAACAAACTTTGGGAAAATTAGCATCTGTACTTTTTTGTAGACTTCTGCTAATTTATTAAATATTCACAATTTATACATGTTGAAATGAATATTGAGTTTCAATTCATTGTAATTAAGCAAGTTCATAAAAATTTTCCAAATTACATAGTTAATCAGCATAAAAATTATCTCATTGTTTTTAACTTGATTACTCTTCATCACCTTCTGTTCATGTTAAAAGTTAATTAAATTTCAGGTACATAATTCAGGCTCATTAAGACGTCTAATTACATACTATGATGAATTAGACCATAGTTTAAATTAGAACATGTTTGTGTATAAAAAAATATAATTTGGTTAAAAAAATTACATAATTTTTGGTACTGATTTTTGACTGAAGAATATTACTTAAATAATATGTCGATAAACATAATTTAAAAAAAAAATCGATTAGTAACATTATTTAAATTCACTTGCGTAATAAATTGATATATAAAGTTTGTTCTAAATAAAAAATTGCTTTGAAAATCATGCAAAAAAAAAAAAAAAAATGCGAATAAAATCTGTAGCTAATGAGAAAGTGTTGTTGAGTGTAATACCCAAATTATAAGATTATTAGATATGACTAAGTATGTACATTTTAACATACACAATAATCACAAAAAACGAATATGTGGGCATAATTGCTGTCACAATACTTTTCCTTTCGAATCCAATATTTCAAAAAAAAAAACTATCTACAAATGTAGTCCTATTACTCAACTTTGTACATCATGACATGTGCTTGACATCATTCATTTGTCTTCAATAAATTTTTATCTACTGCAGTGGACACTTTTCAAAGGCCGAATGATGTATTAGATGTTTTTAAATTACTTTATATTAATGCAAATGTTGTGTCAACAAGTCGGTCTTCTATAAACGCCTACAAAATTGATGGTATTGTTTTAGTCTCAGAAACCAGATCAGATACTGCGTTTTAGGTCGATGATAAACAAAAATGTACCTACTTGTAGTTTTTTTAGAACAATTTGTCAGTTTGGTTTGGAACAAAATTTTTTGTCTAGAACAAAATTAACTTTATTAGCACTTATGTATTTTTTTAATATTTTCATTATTTTGGCATGTGGTAATTAAAAAAAAAGAATTTAGTAATTAACGTTTTCATGCTTAACATCAAGTTATAATCTTGTAGAACGCCAATTTAATTTCTTGCACTCTAACCTCTCAGTATGAACAAATATGGATACGAATTTCTTATTTATAATAATTGCATATTGAAAGTGACCATTAATAAATCGTGGGTGTCAGGGGCAGAAGTGGTCAACCTTTTATTTAAATGAAATGAAATATAACTTTATTTTAAAACATTGCATGACATTCCAAATTTGGTCTATTTAGAGAGTGTGTATGTATATGTACATGTGATCCAATTTTTGACTTTCCGTCGACCCTTTTTAAAAATCTGCTGGACCGATTTCAAAAAATTAAAAGCCATTTTATGTATGCCGAAAAGGACTAGCGTCGACATTTGCGCAACGATCTGCCAAGCCGTTTCTTTGTTATTAGCAGAAATATGTACAATTTTTCCAACACAATATTGGCTGGATTTGAGCGTTTGATTTATAAAAATTTGTCAAAGTTTAGAATTTCGCCGCGCACTTAGGTGATTCTAATAGGAATTTTAAATTTTGTAGGCAGCTACTAATTACAGTTGACTACGCGACGCTTACGCGCTTTGATATTTCGACTCTAAATCAGCTATGCAGCGCGATTGCTTTAAAAACTAGTGGTGTGTATGGCATCGTGCCTTATGGAAAATTGCTGGAACTTTCAGTACTGTAACAAAATGTTTGAGGAATATTAAATGTTTTCAAATAGATTATTATAAATTAATACTGTAACATTGTCTAATAATTAGAAGAATATTATAAACTGAATTGCAAAGTTGAAATTATTTGTTAAAGTATATTAGAACTGAAGTCAAATTTACAATTTAAACTTGAATGATTATATATTCAATTGAAACATTTTTTTTTCTAAAAGAAATTATTTTGTTAAAACAAGCAGAAAGTCTTTGAATTATTCAAATCGGACGCTTAGTTTTCTCAAAAACTGTTATTTTTTGCACATTTAGCTCTGTATGTCCGAAACCGCTGGACCTGCCAAAAACTAATCACCATTTCTCTCCGTCATTATGAATTGAATGTTTTTTGGATCATTCAAATACGATGTTCAGATCTCTCAAAAACTCAATTTCTATTTTCTGCATTCTTTGCTCAGTATCTCCGAAACGGCTGGACCTGCCTTTGCCAAAAACTAATCAGCACATCTCCCTATCAATAGGAATCGAATGTTTTTGAACCATTCCAATCGGTTAATCCGTGCGCCCAAAAACGTGGACGAAAAATTGTATCCATATATACATACACACCACACACACACACATCCATTTTTTCTGAAGTATGCCAAAATATTCAGAAATCTTCAAAATGTGAAGAAATGTAAAGATTTTCAATTTTAATTTTTGGATAATTACAATAACTTACCCTACGGAGAGTTAAAAATTCAAAAAAAATCAAAATACACAAAAAATCAAAATATAAATAAAACTAATTTCTCAAAAAAATCCAATTTTTTTCAAAAGTTTTAAAATTTCTCAAAAATCTAATTATTTCAAAGTTTTGCAAAGTATATAATTTAGTTTTCGGTAAGTTCCAACAATTTGCCTTGAGGCACGATGCCATGCACCACTAGTTGCTAAATGTTTCCGACGCCTGATCAAAATCATTACATATACCGTATGTATTTTTTTCCAAGTAAGTCGAAACACATTTTCGTAATAACCATTCCATGCCCCGAAGGTGACGAATCTTTTGTTTGGCAATAATTAAAATCGCTTCGCAGGCAAACTGCCTGTGAAGTCTCAATTAAGACCCGGTCTTGGAAGAATATCTATCTTAGATTCGAATTAGATTGAATGAATTTTGTTTAATCTAAACTCGGCCGAATACAAAAGAAGTGAAATTTCATCATTAATATTTCGTACTTCGGTACAAAGGTTTAATGATTCGGCTATAGATCATTAAATTACCGAATAATAATGGGATGAGTTTATCATGCTTAATTGTGTGGGAACACACGCAGGAATTGCTTTTGAAAAAAATTAACTCAAGATGAAGAAGTTAAGTTGGGTTTAGAAATTCAAAAGTGAATGTACGAATTATTATACAAACAGTTGCATAAATATTTATTATTAACAATTATTTCTTTGTATTAATTTATGGACTTTTTCAAGCATAATTTGATTAAAAAACACTTACATAATATTGAAACTATTCTCAAACTAGTGGTGCATGGTATCGTGTCTTGAGGCAAAATGCTCAAACTTTCGAAAATTAACATTTTTAAAAAACCTTGAAATTTTTTTGTTTTTTTTTGAGAGTAATTTATAAGGCTTGGGCAGAGCACCCATATATATATATATATATATATATATATATATATATATATAAATATATAAACATTACAAGGTAACATTTTCAATCGTATCTAATATGATATCTTTGTTCGACACAATAAATATATCATAACAATTATTCCTGATACATCTTGATAAATCTTTGTATTACAAATGGGATAGTACCGATTTCAATTTCTCTATTATAAGTTGCATATCATGATGATATTCTTGCAGAATGGGACTCAACATCATATAACAACATTTAATAAACCCCCGTTGCTTTATTTTCTGGGTAAGAACAATACATGTCGTAGTTTTGCTTCGATTTTTACCTTTGAGTTTGCTAGAGTAGTTTGATCGGTAATAAATCGATTATTCGATATGATATATATATATATATATATATATATATATATATATATGTATATTAGCGTAGTACTTAATATGGACATTTTCAAATTTTCATCCTCCCAGGGGCTCAAATGCTTCCAAAATGATAAAAAAATTCTCTACAAGTTTTAGCTCTTAAGATTAACTTTTTGATAGAGCACAATTCAATTAAAATTTTGTATGGAATTAGCATGGAGAAAATTTCAAAAATTTTGAAAATGTTTTTTAGATATATTATCAAACAAGTTATTCAGAATAAAAAAACTCAGATATTGAACGACTACTATCATTTCAGTAAAAAAAAAATCGGCTAATGAGAAAAACACGTAAAAACAGATATTGCAGCATAATACATTACAGATAAATAGTACATGAAAACGTACAATAATTATTGTTTTAATTTTTTTAACAACAATCAAAAACAAAAATCTTATGAGCTATTGTGATGATTATGACAATCTTTAACTACGTGAATTTTTATAAGGCAAACCAACTGTTAGTCTACCTCTATTTGATACATTTTTATTATTATAATTTTTTCTAGTACTGAGGCTAAAATGTTATTTTAATTGGGAGAAACCAATATCATCACTGCTTGAAATCAAGCTGTCCAATGTGAGTATCAAATGATAAACCTTGGGATGTAAGGTCAACATTCTTAGCGTTGAGCCACGGTTAAGCTCTAGAATAAATAACTTCTGCAAGTAAATTGTATATATATTTTGAATAATTAATATTGAAATAGAGAAATTTATATCAATTATTATTACGATATGAACATTGATCTTTACTATCGACAAAATTTAAACTTCCCAAAATAATGGTCAGTTCTGTACTAGATAGAATATGAAACTGGTAAAAATATGCATTTTTATATTCAACATATTAGTATTAGTTATATATTAATTTATGACATATGAATTTATAATATATCAAAATAATTATAAAATTTCTCACATAGCAAAAAATTATATTTATTTTATATCTACTTTCATTCGAGGACAGTAACAGTTTCAAACAGGTAAAAAATTTACAGTCGCTTTATTTTCAAATTGATAGTGATATCCAAAATTTGATTAAACACTCTATATAAGGGTAGTCAAATTATTATATTTTTATCGTTGTATACGATGAATGCTATAGTATCCACGTTAAGAAATATGCTTTCATTTAACACAATGTGCTTCTTCAAGCTAATTAGTGACTACGGGAAAAGATAAGATAATACGATGAAAATACCTAAAGATCGATTTGCCATTACCTTGACAGGTATAACAATTACAAAAACGTAAAGTTATGTAAAATTAATTTCAAAATAATTGAATTTAACCTTTTCCACTCGGATGCCGCCGCTCCGGAGGTATTAATTCTGGAATTTGGGAGTGAAAAGATTTGAATTTTATAGCATTCATGTCTTTCTGCATTATAATGAAAATGAATGCTATAGCATTCACGTTCGCAGACGTAATAATGGCATTTGCAAAGAATGGTTTCTGGTGTGGTTCAACTCACAGTGCACCTGATTACTTGTTGGTCCAATTGGATTACATCGAAATATTTCTCCTTATCAAACAAAATATCGACTATCTGAGTAGGTACACTATTATTTTTGTCTATTACAGATAGATATGTTATATGTTCCGTATGTTTAAAGAGATCGTGTGATAAATTCCATGCCACACCCACTGAACTCTCCAAAACGCATCCAAACGTTCCATTTAAAACTCTCTCCGGAGATTCTTAAACGTTATCTCGTATTAACTTAATCTTACAAATTTGGTGACTGATTTATGAGCCGATGCCGTCTCATTTTAATGTCTTTTATGATCGTCGAAACCTTCAATTTGCCAAAACTTTTACATAAATTACATGCAAATTTATGCAACGATTAAATGTAAAATTTGCAAAGCGCATTCTTTTTTACACTTGCGGGACACATCTCTTGTGCAATAAATCTTAGTAGGGTTTCAATTTAAGAGAGTATCATTATAAAAAATTATATATATATATATATATATATATCACATCAATATAAAACATGATTTTTTTCAAAAAGTTATTCTAAAAACCATACGTTTCGTCTGTAGTCCTAGCAATCATTTAATAGAATTGAATCAAATTAAGTAAATGCAACAATTAAGTCTGAAAAATAACAAAAGGTAAGAAGCGCTCTCAATTTGTTTATCATAGTGTTAACACAGAATTATTTATGATATGATGATATTGTAATGCACACACTACTATGTAATATGAACATTTCATCAATTGAATTTAGAACAATGTTTCACAATTTTAATAACATTACAATTATCACAAAGGAGTAAGTGTGTGATATATGTGCTATCTGTGAACTAGCTGGAAACATAATAAAGAAATTTTTTTCAAATATTTTTACCAAGATTCTAACGTATGTGAAAATAATTGAAGATATTTTGCACTTTTTTCATCGTTTTGTAAGTAATTCGGAAATATTACTTCAGATAAGATATTTGATTTGCACAGCAAACTGGGGTCATTGCGTTTGTTTATTACTCTATCGTTATAAATTGTTATAAAGTGAAATTATCGTCATCACTGTTACATCTTTTGTATTTTTTTTTCCAAAATGTAGTTTAGAAAATTAATATTATATATATATATATATATATATATATATATACTGTGCTGTAATGTAATGAAACATTGGTTTCCAACTTTTTGTGGAAAGCGCCTCCCCGTTCTAATAAAAAAATTGTTGGAAACCCTTAATTTTTTTGACAATTTTGTTTTGTAAATACTGAACTGATATTATTAGACTACAAATTAATTGCAATATTATGTGAAAATTTGCATGAACAATAATTGTTTTACAACATTTTTTTTGGTTTTTGGTTTATTTATAAAACAGTATTTTGGAAAAAGCTGTACAAACCCCTTTGCGCCCTACGGTTTGGAAACCACAGTGTTATTATGTTTTGTAAGCGTAGTTTTGAATTGTCTAGGATTCTTTGAATTATTTTTATATTGCTCAAGATCTTTTATTGAATTTTGGCTAGATTCTCCAATATAAACTTTATTGTCTAATTGCCTTTATACCTAAACAATTGATTTGCTAAACCAGATCACACTATTGTTTACTATAATTAATTGTTTAGATGTCACCTCCAATCTCAATTTAATAATTCCTCCACTGCAGTTAATGTATTTTTTTTCTCCGAAACTTAATAATATTTCATGACCGACGTATCCCTGAATTTTTGCACTTTCTATGCAACTATTGATTTAATACACATTTTTGTTTTAAACATCTCTTATACGTTATTTTTCTCGTATCTATTTGCCTAGCCTAAGCGTTTATTTTCAAAACCCAAACAAAAAATTGTATTACAAATTATTAATTTTTATTGCCTATTGTCAGTAAAATAGTAAAAATTAGCTATAGCAAAAAAGCAGCATCAATGGTGCTGAAGAAAAAAAGTCTTCTTATTAAAAAAAAAATGGCCTAGCTTACTTATATCAGTGCATTTTAGTCATACCTACAACTTTTTTTTACACTTAATTTTTTTTACATATACTATCTTTATTATATTATACACTATTCTTATATATGCCATAATATAAAATTTTCTTTATAACTGACTCGTTTAATTCTTTCTATTCTTCTAACCTTGCTTCTTCATCTTATATATTCTATTTCTATTCTATCTCAAATCAACAATTCAAATTCTACTTAACTCGGAGCATTATTCTTTATTCTTCTTTATTCACGATTCTTTATTCTCTCTCTTCTAATCTTGGAATCAACAGAAGTGAATATATTGATTGTAGAATTAAAAGGATAATTGACATCGCTGCTGCCAGAAACATCTGTTTCATTAAAACAGGACATAGTTCATCTTCTGTGTAGTCCAAATGGAATGGGTTAAGAGTGATGAATTTTAAAATGTCTAAATATAATTCATCTTTCTAAATGTAATTATTTTTTTCAAAAATGTATATTAAAATTTATATTTCAACATAATGGTGGAATGGTACATAAGCCTACCATTGGGTATTATACTTCATCATTACATATTTTAAATCAGTTCATTTATATGTAAAAACTATGAAACAGTGTTTTGTTTTTGTGCGATGAAAAAAGAACAGTTTTGACCATTCTTTAAAAAAAGCACATCTATAAAAAGGGTTCTAATTACATCCACGAGTCGATCAGTATGGCGTGTTTACCATACCAAAGTATTTCGCGTGTATATTGGGTCTGGATGTTGTTTTTAAAATGTTTTTAGTGAGCTTCTTTAAAAATGTAAATATGCAGATTAGGAAAAAATAAATTTGAAACCAGTGATTTCGCGCGACTTTCGCCAATAATAAAATGCCACAGAGCCATCTGTAATCCATTCCTATTAGTATTTGCTACGCTATCCGCACAAATATTACTTATGTAGTGTGGGAACGCATGTTTATAAATCGGCTTCCCCGCTATTGTCTAACGGCCTCGGGCTAATTTCCAGCTCTTCGGATATAGATATTGTTCCTTATATTTTATAACATGCATCATGACTTATAAATATACGATATTGACCAGATATAAATCGATGGAACGAGAGTGTTATGTAAATTTATTATGGCTGCGTAAAATATTATCTGTCGATTTATGTTGTTTATGGTATATTTATTGATATCGATATGAATCGATATTGCACTTATCTATGTTGCTCGAATTATTTGCCTTTAAGAGTGCAGAGATATTACATCAATTTTCTTCGAGAGATAAGTTTTGTTTTCTCTTTTGCTCTTCGTCTTGTATGTGATAGAAGATTGGTTGCATTTACATAAGGTTTTAGATGTTTTATATGCAATAAATTATGTTAGATGCAGAACAATAAAACTAATGATATTTGATATTATTAGCAGGTACTATAACTCAGGGGACTTACTATCTCGAACCGGTTGTGATTTATATCTACTTAATCAAAATTTTGCAATACTTTCTAGTAACACTTCTTTAAATTGCTTGATTAGAGATTTTAAAAGCAATCAACTACTAAAAAATAAAAATGAAGTTTAAACAAAAAATTATAATATAAATTGGAGTTTAAATGATTTTTTAACACTATTTTTTTATTATTTTTCAATGATGTTAGCAATTATTAGAATTCTTGGAATTATGCTAGAATACAATTATAGCAATGGAGTCTTATATTTTAAGGTAATTTATTGAAATAATTTTTTTTAACAACAATCTAAATTTAAGAGCACTATGAGCTACGATGACAAATCTTTAACGTTCGACTTATCTAAATTTGTTAAATTTTTATTACTATAATTTCTACAACACTTTTAATTTGGTACAGCAACTACGTAGAAAATTTATTTTTACTTATAAACTTATTATAGATCTAAATTTTCAAATAAAAACAGATGCTGCTTGATATCAATCTTAAATCTTGAGTTTAAAGACCACATGGCCACGAATAAGCCTTTACCATAGAAGCCCTATTTTTGGTCTGTTAGTAATTAAACTTCATTATTGTTGATATTAGAAATCAATTTTGCACTTAAAATGATAGATTAATCTAGAAAGAAAATATATGAATATGTGAATTTTCAACCATATCACGTAGATGCAAGAATGCGCTATAAATTATTTTTCAATATGTTGATTTGGACATCTATCAGAATTTAAAAGTCCAATAATTTTTTTTGCTGATTTGAACTAATACTACGTCGATTTTACAGATGGAAACCCAAACATTTGTCTCATCTCTGTCTGAGCAATTTCTATAATAAGGCGAATAGTTTTTGAGGCAGCAATGGCAGATAAGGTTTATTTTTCCTTAAAAATATATAGCTATCTAGATTTTTTTGAAAATCTATGTCACAACTGCTTGATATCAGGCTTCAGGACCTCTGATTCAAGTTTGGTCTACCTACCAGCGAGTGAGCACATAAATTAAAATACAGCAAAATACAGCTCAGTCTACTTTGGGGTGCCCATTAACTACGTGAAGGAGAGGGTGGGGGACTTGGACAAAAAATCAAGAAATATTACGTGGGGTGGAGGGGTATACTAATATATCACGTGTATTCATTTTTTACCTGAGTTTTTAAGAAAATTCAAACATTTTCAAAAAAATCAAAAATTTTACCATTTTTTCTTGTAACTAAAAATACATGTAAGGTTTTATGAGGGGAAGGAGGGGGTAATTTTGAATATCACCACGAATTTCCAAGGTGAAGGGAAGTCCAAAAATCCTTAAAAAGTCGATCACGTGACTAATGGACGCGTCTTTGGAAATATCGCAACAAAAATATTATCAACCTCGTGAAGCAGGTTGCAAGAATTTTAGGAAAGTGCGAAAGGGTCAACCTAAGAATTTTTTCTATTTCGCACAAATATACTTTGCAACAATCTAAATAAGCACTTTATTTATCCGTTAACAGATTCATCACAGTATAACCTCTGTGTTAAATGTAATGTTGCATTCGCAGTCCATTTCGAGTCAGTAAATCTTCGTCTGGTTATCATAATTGAGCATGTCGCATAATCGCATGTCGTACGACGCCCAGTTTCCGAGTATAACGCTCATATGACAAATGGACCAAGTTTCCGAGGACTTTGAAAAAGATACATGTATTCATCTCAAATGTATTTATTGAGGCATAAAGGTTTGTTTTGCTATTGCACATTTTTTGCGAGTGAGAGGGGTAAATGTACATATATAACTCATTTTCGCTATTATGTAATGAGTTAAAAAAAATGCTGATTGGATAGATTTTTTTTTAAATATTAAAGCAAATTAGCTCCAATGCAGATTAAAGGTACTATGACTTTTTACACATAAACAACAAAGTGAATAAAAAATATCGATGTCTAATAAAATCATCATTGAATTGCAAATTATTGTATTTCTATTAAATCCTCCTAATAGCGAAACCAAATTATATCAAAACATTAATAAAAGCGTTGCAAGCACAACAGTCAAATTGAATAAAGAAATTATTTGTAGAAAAGCTTACCATATATACAGAAAAACTAGTTAAATGATGAATTAGTCATTTTTTATTCAGTAATTTACTATATTTTTGCCGAACTTGTATTTGACTATAGCAATAAAGTTTTCTTCATTTTTGTTATCATAAAAACACTGTACTTTATATGGAACAATTGCTTAGAGATATGAGAAATTTGATATTTTGACAATCTTTATATATATATATATATATATATATATATATTTATTAAAATAAATATTTAAAAAATATCTATCTATAAACTAGAGACATGAGCAAATATTAAGGCATGTTATACGCAACAATAAATTAGTGTGACCAGTTGAAGTTGACGTTCTTAATTATATGTTAGTTTACTTCTCATTTAATTACAACCGACTCGATGATGAAGGTTCATTAAAATATGATTTAAACACTGGTCAATAAATACTCTAACGATCTTGAAGACGCAATTAGAATAACATGGAATTGAAATATCATAGATCATCATAAATAGAGAAAGGATCATTTCTAGTTTGATCATTTTTATAAAGAAAATATGATTAGCATTTTTTATATTTTTTGCTACTTATACAATAAATTTTAAATTCTTATGATATACAATAATATCCTTGTTTTTCAATGTTTTCCATGTGATGGTGATCATATATATCACGACACGTGCGTATTTGTCTCTCTTAAATTCCATTGACATATCCATATCCAAAGACATAAATTTCGAAGATCGTCGTAAATATATCACACGATGGCCTCACCTTACATCTCGTCACTGTAGGTGCATCAAAAATAGTGAAGAGTTGGTTATAACGTTTAAAAAATTGTAAAAAAAAAATAAAAAATCCAAAAGATTTTCAAATTATAATTCTAGTATTTACCACAGGGCCAATCTATCAATATCCAATCAAAATGTTATACTTTGTTTTATATGTTATTAACCATTTGTGCTCGCTGTTTTCTTCAACAGATTACACACTTAAAGAATTGAAAATTAATAATCCAAAGGAACACAAAAATTTAATCCTCAATATTTCCTGAGATGCATAAGTATATGGTCTTATTGGCAAGTCAAAATTCAACTGATGAAATTTTAATTTCTTATAATAAAAAAAAGTTGAAGTAGACACTACTAAAATTTATTATTTTGAATGAACTATTTAAAATCATTTTCTTGATGTCTTTATAAAATATATGTACTTTGTTTATATTTAAGATATAACTTATGGAGTTATAAAAGATAAAAAATTCAACCCTCAAGTTAGGCTTCATTATTTTTTTTATTGTTTCAAATAAAAACTTATATTATGATCAATTTAAACATTTGTAAAAAATTACCATATTACATTATTTGAACTTTTGAATTTCAATTTATTCAATGTAAATTTTTTACAAATTGTTCTGAGCTCTTACACTATGAATTTTACTTTTTGATACACCAAATTTATAAATGGGCCTATAAAGATAAATGTGTCAACGTCAATAAATATTCTTTTTGCTCAAGGCGAAAGTACTTGAAGCTTCTTTTGACCAAATTGAGTTATGTAAAAAATTATACGACATTTTTAAATAAAGGAATTAAATAAATATTTGGTAGATAAGTTATTCTTTGAAAATAACAAAAAAAATAATAATAATGCACTAATAATAATTGGTTATCACAATTTTCAAGATCAAACATTTTTGAGGCTATTCATTTGCAGCATGGTTTTCATCAATCTGATACATTTGGCTATATCTGTCATTTTCATATTTTTGTAAGTTTCAATAATTATTTAAGTTGATTAAGTATTTATACATTGAAAACTGGTATTTCTTACTAACAAACCAAAAAAAAGAAAAATTTCCTTTTGCGACACCACGTTATCACTAATGGTATTATCATGGGAGTGAAAAATGATCAATTATTGCTCTACAATGTATAATGCCGGCTTTGAAATTAAATTGAATTGTTTGAATCAATATTTAATATTTGTGTTGCAACACTTCGCATTTGTGTATATAACCGAACACAATGGTCATATTCTGTCAATTAAGCTTCGTGCAAGTTTCTTTATTCGGAGTACAATAGAAGTTGATCTACATTCTTAGCACTTTTGTATTGTACGAGGGCATTTGCGTTCCTAGTTAAACGCATAACTATTAATATTGATCAGTGCAGTATTTGACATCATTAATAATAATACATTAATAAATAAATGATATTTTTACTAGAATAATGAAATCTCGAACAAGTACTGATACAGAGTGAAATCAAATCAAAATGAAATCAAAAAATAAATATCTCAAGGATACTTTGCTGACTAGTTATTCCTGCTTAGAACTAATATTTAACATGTCATTCATATTATTTTTTATTTCACTATAACTATCAGAAATGATGCGACCAAAATTAAATTCACTATTTTTATTGTGTATTTATGTTACTTAGTTATGGAATTTATTAAACTCTCCTTCGTTAACTCAGGTTTGTTGGGTTATAATTTAACCCTTATAGTTGTGGACTATATTAAACACCGATTTGTTTGTATATTATGTATTTTGTATTATGTATTATGTATTTATGTATGAAGATTGTCACCTTCATGGCCAATATAATGAAACGAAAACACGTCCGAACAATTGAGTAAAGTTCTTTTTTTTTAGTTTTTATTGATATAATAGATTTTTTCTATTAGGTATTTTTTTATCTCAAGCACCTTGTGATACAGAGTTAAAACGAACAATAAATACCCCAAGGACACTTTTTTTTCAAACTTTTAGTTATTTCTGCTATTAACTATTATTTTTATGCTATTAACATTTAATATATATATTAATATTTATCTTTCTATTTCCAAATATCAAACTATGAAAAATGATGCAACTTACATAAGAAAATAAATAATAAAAAGTCTACCAAAATTAATTTTACTCATTTCTGCTGAGTATATACATTGACGTTCAATTTATAAAATTTTCTATCAATATGATAGATTTTTGTTACAATTACCAGTCGTACATAATTATATCAGACATTGTATATTTCAAGTAAAGTAAGAGAAATTTGTTTTGTATTATTATTATAATAAAAATAAATCTTGTTATTTTGTTATATGCATCAATATTTACTATGACCCAAGACAACTTGATATCGAGCAGTAATGATATCCATTTAATGATATCCATGAAGATATAGATCAAAATTATATTCTTAAGTAAAAATATCATTGATTATAATTCAGTGAAAATAATAAAATCATATCAAACGTACACATTAGTCAACCATTTAGTTGTATTCTAAAATGCATTGTTAAGTTGAAAATAAGAATACTTTTATACAAAAAAATCTCTAAAAAAACTGAGAAATAAAAGAAAACAAATAATCTATAGTATAGCTTAATTTCATATACTGTATTATGTACTAAATAAATTTTGAACAAATTTCTTCGAAATAGTTAAAAAATTTTAGGCGTGTTTGAATTTATGGAATATTTTTGGATTTATTGAATACTATAAGTGCTATAAAACGAAGATAAATAAATTATAGCTCCTTTTGCAATATTTTTCAGTTTATCTTTTATAATCTAAAATATAATTTGAATTATAACGATTAGTAACATTAAGCTTTTTAATCAACTATTTAATCTATTTCTTCTCTGATATAATATATCATGATAAAATAACACTATTATTCATATTGCAACTACACAAATAACGTGTTTTTCTTAGGTAGAGACTATACATTTTTTATATTATTATTTTATAAAAACTATTCTTGTTTATTTAATTGGATTTATGTAAACTAAGTAAGATTTTATATGACTGGATTATCTTATGTAATATTATACTTTTAAATGTACAGTTTAGCTTATAAAAATTATTTTTGTATTTCTGATTGCTAAAGTAAGGTGAAAAAAAATTAATTGGAACTATGAATATAATATATTGCTATTAAAAAAAATCTTATATTTAATTTATTATACGCGATTTCTAATAATATCAATTTCCCTTATTATATTGAATTATTTTTACAAGATGGGTTCGAAAAAAACAAGAAGCCTTAAATTTTCACCCTACTGCCCCAAATTTACGGCTTGCAAATTTATCGCCTTTTTTGTGAACTTTTTTTACTGTTTAGTATAAATGTTAATGAAAAATTTACCTAGTGCTATATTATATTATTTTAAATCCAGATTTTGAAAAACATAGATAGAGTGAATTTATAAAAATTATTAAGTGACATTAAAAAGTTGCATCTAAAAATGTATATAAATTTAAAATTTTGTTCAAATACTATATAATTTACATTAATAATAAATACTCTGGATTACGGTAAAATACTTTATATTTCATTTAACAATTTAAAACACATTTTTAAAAGAAACGCTAAATGAATTATCATAAAAATGTTGCAAGAAGCGGCTTCGAGATAATTAAAATATGTTATATACTCATTAAATTGGCCGTAAAAATAACATTTTTTTACTCATACAATGTATCAAAGATATTGGTCAACGAATTGAAAGCAAATGTTTCAAATTGTGAACATTAGTTTTATACGTTTTTTACGGCTTTTCGAAAGTTTAATTTATACACTTTGTGCGGTTATTTGACATAATGTTTAGGTGTTTATTATTTATAAGATGTGATGCGAATTTTAATTGTATATATTTGTATATATTTAGATGAATGAGATGATAATATTTATACATGAAATAAAGTTTAGATGTAATCTTAATAATTTTTGAAATTTTTAAATATTATTGCATGATTATTTAATTTAATTTATTCTAAAATATATCACATATTTAAAATAATTTATTTTGTAGCAATCAAACAAGACAAGGTTCAATATTTCTAACGACTTATGTTGACCATATTATCTAAAAATATTATAAAAACAGTAGTATAAATTAATAGTCTTTACTCTATTATTAGTTATCTATTAATCCATAGAAAGCATTACATAAATATTTTACATCCTCTATTTTGTGACCAACTAATAAATCAATAAGAAACTGATTCGGTTTTTATATTTGATGGTCGCTCTTTAGGCTTTGAAAGAGTTAATGCTTTCTGCTGTTAAATTTTTATAACTGTAATAAAAATCTATTTTGTATAATAAATGTGTTTGTTTTTTTTCTCTTCAAGGAGAAGAAAAAATGAGAACAAACCAATAGAGATCTTAGAAATCTTACAGGTGGTCTTATGTTTACCTAGTGCACGAATCCGAAAGTACAAATGAATATATATATTATATATACTCATGTGGATTTAAGTGGTTTATTTGGAGATATTTAGTGTTATTTTATGACCGATTGAAAACACTAAAAATATTTAAAAGCTTCAGAATATTTTATAAAAATATACCATGGAAAATTATTAATCTGCGAGCAAATAAAGAGCTATTCTGGTGACAAAGTATATATGAGAAATAACAATACATTTTTGATAAATTATTAAAATTGTGTCTTAATACTTATTAGTGTAATAATTAAAAATATAATTTATGTATTTTATTTACCAATATGTAAGATAGTTTGATTCCAATAATATAAATCCAAAACTTTTATCTAGTGATTTAAAATTTAAAGTAATAAGATCACGACCTAGTATTTACTCGATGATTTCTTGTGCAATATTAACAAAGTTGATGTAAGGCAAAATATTTCCATAAAAAATTACGTAATATAAATATTTTTTATTGATTCTAAGCAAACTGTGAAATTTGTATTTCGAGAGATTAACACATTTGTGAAAATGTTATGGTTTCTATATTACAAGATAAAAATAAGAGTATATTTTTAAGGAAAATAATATTTCAGGAATTCATTTATAAAATACATTTATAAAATATACAGATATTTTGGAATTAATATTTGTTAGATTTTATACCAATAAATTTAATATAACTGAAATTAATATAAAAAATGAATATTTTTACTACATAGCTTAGCTTTTCGAGCTTATTCGTGAAAAATGTAAAAATGTCGATTTAATTTGAATTTTTGATACAACTGTTCACAGAAATAAAATAACATAATGCGATTTATAGTAAAAAAAAATTAAAGGTCGTTTTATCAAATATTAGACGTATCTAATTGATGATAGCATATGCAACCAAGAAATAATTAAATTAAATATCTATATAGTAACTATAAAAAACGTACATAATTGTTTCCGAAATTTTGAAGCTTAAGAATTATTTGATTTTCAATACTATCTAATAGAAGGAGCCTCACAATATAATTAATATAAATGAATACAGAATTAAGCACATTTTACAAATATTCAAAACACGGGATTATATAGCAAAAAAGACAAATTTTATATATTAAAAATTTATTTTCGTTCATTATTTAAGCATTTTTCTAGAAACGAGCCAATTAAAAATCATAAACTTTAATTATTAATGAGTTTCTAGTAATAGTTTAACTAATTTTAAACCGATTTAAAACGACAGATTATTCGTGGAGCTAGAAAATCAGAGGCGGTAGATTTTTGATTTTGTTTACGACTATCTAAGGAATAAAAGTAGTAATAGAATATATACTAGCTAAATGATTATTGGACGTTTTATTTAAATTTAAATAGAGAAACTTAAATGTTTTTGACAATGTATGCACTTTTTGTAAAATTACATTTCTAAGTTGTTTTATGCCTAATTTTTTTCACACTTTCATAAATACAAAAACATCAAAATTTTCATACTTTCTGAAAAATTGTATTAAAATTTATATCAACCTTTTATATAATTCAATTTATTTTAGTATCTAGATTATTTTTGTCCACTGAACTATAACTATATAATTTTCTAATGTATTAATTATTTTTAGTAAAATAATTTAAAGTTATTATTTCACCATTTATGTAGAGATTCACATAGTGAAATTAATATTTTAACATAGTGGTAGATATAATTTTCGTAAACATTTCCGAATTTATTTGAAAACAAAACAAAAATGACGGATATTTCTAACTATTCATAGACCAATTAGTATTGACAAAATTTTAATTTATTATTATATATATTTTTACTCTAGCTAATCTATCATTAATTATATATTTTTATGTAAACTCTTATATCAAATCTATGAGAATTTGCATGCGAAAGGAGTCCTTAAGAGTGTTTTAATTTTTTCACACTCAAACAGTATGTACTAAAAATTTTAAATAATTTATTTTCTTAAGATGAGCCCGTAGGAAATATATATCTAATTTTTTAATATTTAGAGGAAGCGCATTTCATATCTAAATTGGTTGCATCATGTAAGATCCTATATTAGAATCTAATGTTGCAATTGATTTAGAACATTTATAAAAGTCAATTTTAAATTTGATAAAATTTAATCATGTTATCTTAGATTTAAAATAATTACACAGCTAGTGTATGAAATGTTTTAGCTGATTTTTCATTGGGTTGTATATTGTATTTGACGGGTGCCTATCATAGACCTTACACTACATGGACTGCTAGTCATCATATGTTTTTAATTTTATAAAATTTCATTATGTTTTTGAGAAATTTTAATTATTATTTATATAATTATAAGGGTTAACAAAGGTATTTAACAAACAAGCACATGACATATGGTATATGACATTTTATCAATTGGGAGTGTTTCACGATTGTCAGCAACGCTCGCTCACTAAGTGACGTCACAGTCCCTTTCTATACTTTGACACTTATTTTGCGTTATTCATGTAGTGTAAGTGGTATGGTGTCTATTGACTTATTTAAAATGTAGTGAAAGCCTGAGTTTTTACATATCTATATTTTTTAATTCGTATCAAAATCATTCTAAACAAATAATTATAACTGAAAATTATATAATTAATTCCAAATTCTGTTTTACCGGACTGCACTGTTCTGTTATTATTTCTCATCATCTCGGCAGCATATGGGCGGGCAACTTAACATGACAATTGGTTTAACTCTGAATATGTGTATTGTAATAGTACGTGTTTTTACTACAAATGAGTTCCTTGTTTGTACAACGCCAAACTAACTCAATTTTAGAAAACTGGATATTCAAGATCGGGAGCAAAGACGTTATTGAGTTTGCTTTAGTTACGGGTTACTCGGAATAAAGAAGATGGTATTAATATATAGTTTAAATTGTGTAAATTTGAATTATGTAAGATAAATACGTGAAAATAATTTAAAAAAAAAATGGGTGAGGTACACAAGGGTCCATTTTGACTTTGAGCAATTATATTTTGCAAACCAAACCTATTATATCACAACAAATGGCATATATCAAACAAACAACTATTCGACTATGCTCAGTAAAACTCTCAACTCTCATTGTAAAAATGTGTTTTTTGCTGTTTTGCCATCTGGCTACAAATTTGTCATCTGGTTCGTTTTACTTTGATAAGAAATAAAATACTTCAGTTACCAATGACGTATTATATATTAGAATATAGGTTTTAAAATATGCGAACACAAGTTTACCGCAATAGTTTTTACTAAAATGAAATTAAATCAGAACAATGTGATTCAATCAGCATTAGCCTAGTACAAAAAGCTCTGTATGAATACAACTGCACCATAACTCATATATAATAATGCCAACAATCTATTATTCAATAAATGCAGGCAATTATCGAGTTATGGCCTATACACCACATAATTGATTTCTTGAAATTTATCGAACATAAATCCTATGACAAAATGGCCCTAGAATAAAGACACAACGACGGATTGAAATAAGATTATATGATGGTAGAAGATGTTGGGAAATTTTGGTTTTTGTTTTCTGACCTATAAATAAAGTATTTATTATTGTAGTTGGCGATAGTTGGTTTCAGGGTACTATTTCTGGTCCTAACAATAAATATAAATTAATTTTAACTAATAAAATAATAGCAAAATTTACTTAAAATACTGGCCAATTTACCAATTGAATCATGAATAAAAATTTGAAAACAAGTACTACGACACTTCTTGTAAGAAAGTGTTAGTATAGATTTGTAATTATAAATTCGATAAGCGTAAAGTTAAGGCAAACATGTCAAGACAAATGATAAAAATATACAATTTTGAATTGATTTTATTGATAGTTCTCTTTATATAGATTTTGTTTTGAAGTAAAACTTCTTTATGCGCAACTAGGGTGTAAATCCGTACAAATGCAACGGAAGTCCGCTACGCCCAAACTGTTCGTCATTTGCTCTCGATGATATCATTTCTATACGGGTCGATTGTGATTAGCCGTCGTGTATGTGAATAGAAATATGTCGTTATGCGAACCGGCATCAACAAGGAAATCGGCATAGATAAATAAACATTTTGAAGTTACATCGTAGTACTAATCTTGATTTAATGAAAAATGCCAAATTAGAAGAATATTTTACCCTGTTCCTTGAAACTAATAAAACAAATTAAACATTTGTGCCGTGAACTAAACGTAAGTTTGATGATTAGAAATTATTTCTATATTATTCGTAGTTTCTATAAATCTTTGAAGCTATTAGAATAGAAAATATTTTTTAGACAAGGCAGATATTACAGCTGTTCAAAGAATGAGATTATATCGCCAGCGAAAAAGTAAAAAAAATACAAGCAATCAATGAATGTATGTTAATTTTAATTAATGAAGTTCTTCAAACACAATTATTACACGAAGTTGCGAAAGCAATATTTGTTTAGACATTGTTCAACATAATCCACTATGTGAACGAATATTATAGAATTTATTAATCAGCAATTACTTCATTTCTCTAATGAAGGTTCATTTCTAAATGCTAATTACAATGACAAACCGATCATATCATATTAAAATTATGACTTCAATTACATTATTGTTTTTAAATATTATAAATACTTTTTAATGCTATTATAAATATATAATTCATAATTTATCATTACATAAATGTGTATAATGTTTGACACTAATAAATGTGTGCATCACGAGTGTTACCATATTACTAATAAACATTATTCAAAATTGTTATATGATGTATTTATTTTTACTTGAAGGCCATCTTGTACAGTAGTAAGTAAGTTTTACTTCAATCGCGTGCGAACCTTACGCGCACTCTTTTTAAGTCACAATTAATTTTATTGCTTGTTACATTTGATTTATTTAAATATTTTAGCAAACTATGTTTTGTATACAAACTATAATAATAAAATAAAATTTAGCATCATTAATAATAATTATATGACAACATCTTATCGAGAACTTGTAGAATAATATAAAGCAAATTTCTTTCGCATTACAAATTATTGTGAATTTGAGTAATTATAAAAAGATTCACCATTCACTACACCCCGTAATTAAATTAGTCTAAGGCATCCAAGTTGTTGAGAGTATTTAAAAAATGGTTTCTGATTGTTATGTAAATTACTACAAATTTCCTCCTAGAAATGCACTCAAATGATTAAATCGTTTTGTTCTATCGAAGTTTGTCAAGCAAACAAATAGCACGTACAAACTTTTTGCATTACCTACGCTCAAATGTTGTAAAATTTATCCGCCTATGGGTGTTCTATGAAGCGCATCTTGAGTAAAATTGAAGCACACTTCCAGGTGATAAAAATCAGGAAGTGTTGATAGTGAACCTAAGTGCTTCTGCGCAAAATGTGTTTTAGATGCACTTTACGTGTGTTACCACATCCTACATAAACAAGATATGCAAAATCTTGAACACATTCTTGAGCTTTTAAAATGGAATGATAGGAAATTGGCGATTTGATAAAAAGTTTGTACTTGAAAGAACAAACATTGTAAGGAAAGTGTACAAGGTATCATATTGGTGAGTCATTTTCTTTTACAAAATTTAGTTCATAAATAATTTACAAATCTGTGAAAATTGGATAACCTTTTTGGCTTCTCTATAAATTTGATTTTCTTTTAACCGTGAAAAAATCGACGAAAATTGTGTAAATTGCTTCTATTTTTATTTTCTTAACTTCCCGAAGGAGAAGTTTATGTTTTCATCCAAGAGTCCGATTCGCTAATTTTATGTTTTCTCGATTTTTCAAGCCATTCTGAATCAAATGAGACCAAATTTGGAAAAAGTATGTGTGTTTGTAAAAGCTTATGTGTGAACAGATTTCTTGCCGTGTACCAAAAACTATTCGATGTATCTCGTTGAGCGTTTATCAATGTCGCGCGACGATCAGCAAAGCCGTTTCTTTGTGAATAGCTCAAAAGTGAGAAAAATTGTCCACGTTTTAGCCAGCAATTCTAAAGCGATTTTGAAAATTAAAAAACCGTTCGAAAGATATTGGTTGGGAATCGACCTGATTAGTTTTTGGTAAAAATCGGCCGGGCCGTTTTCTTGTAATAAAGTGTTAAAAAAATTTTTTTGGACGATATTTATGATTTTTTTCTGGCGGTAAATACCATAGTTTTATAGATCATACTAAAATATTACGGCCCTACGTCAACTCGTTTAACTTTAAAAATTCGTCAAAATTTGCAAAAATTAGTATCGTGTTTTTGGCATTTGTCAAAATTAGATCTTTGATCGACATTTTCTCAAAAACGCCTGAACCGATTTCAGAAATTTAAAAGCCGTTAGATGTATTCCTCGATGATGAGGTTCATCGTCTGTCAGTTGTGTGCGACGATCTGCCAAACCGTTTCTTTGTAATGTGAAAAAAAGTGTTAAACTGTCACATATAAGCTTATACTACCGAATCGATTTTGAAAAATAAAAAACTGTTCGAAAGATATTAGTTGGGAATGATACTGATTAGTTTTAGGTGAATCTACCGAACCGTTTTATTGTAATTGACTACAAAAAAAAAATTACTTAACTTTAAAAAAATATATTGAATCCGATTTTTATGGAACTTTTTTTGGCGATATATATCATGGTCTTATAGAACTTACTAAAATATTACGGCTTTACGACAAGTAATAAAATTTAATAATTCATCAAGTTTTACAAAATGAGTAGTTTTTTTTTTGACTTTTATTAAAATTAAAATTAGACTGGTTCAGTTATAAAAATTGTTGATTTTTTTAATTTTTTTTTTTTTAGAAAATACCTCGAGTTTACAAGTTTGTTCGTTTTCAATTATGTGTAATAAATCCACTTGGAATACTTTTTATCACACATAAATTAATTTATTTTTCATTGATTAAGTCGATTATTTACACGACAATGCTTTTAGTTTGTCTTCCAATTTTGACTCCATCGCAATAAATATCAAATATTCAGTGATGACTAAGTTTTTGAGAGACCAATAAGCAAAACTTTTAAAAACATCATAATGTTATAATCAAATATAAGCCTGACATGTAATGTTTCAAGATATTTCACTCTCGGGAGTCCTTTACAACAAATCACTGCCATTCCTTCAAATTCCTTCCCAGGCGTCTTCCTTATATTACCCTAACGGTAAAGGTACGTCCCGGCGCGCGATGCTGAATATTAATTTAATAACGCGTTGGGCGATACGAAACATTTAAGGAGGAAGTTTCACGTCTCAACAAAAAAAGAATTAACTTTGTAAAAAATAAATACATTTTAACCAAAAACAAAAGGCCTGGCCTGGTCTGGTCCCCACCCGAAACACGCAATGTTACGCTTGCTCGCGTTTATGATACATTTTGGACGGATAGGCGTCGATATTGTGAGAAATTTGCATAATTTATGGACGAGACAAATTACATATTGTGCGCGAAAAGTAGCTCTGGTGTGTCGCAAAGACTTTGCTAAATTCCAGGTTAAGGTTTTACCATACAAAGCCCACAGAGATGGATTGTGGGGCATACGTTAATTGGATCATTTCTTAAGTATGGCTCTGCTGGAATAAATCTTTCTCTTTGAAATGTTTATTGGCTCGCAAAATATAAACTTTATTGATTTTTCCGTATACTAAATAGACTATTGACAAAAGTAATAAATATCGCGTAGAGGGGATAAAGGTCCAATTTGACTTTTTTTTTATTTGTCACTTGATCTTCTTACACCATAGGTCTGGTGAAAAAAGACGGCTATCGGGCAAACAGATGCAACCTATCTTATTTTTAAATTTAAAGAATTTTTACAAAATGATAGCTACATTATTCAACAAATTTTTGAAGCAAGGCAAAATATAAATTTCATAGGTACATTTTTTAGATAGATAACTCTGCGTATAACGTCAATCTAGTATTTGTCAGAAATAATCAACGGCATAGTTGAAATATGTATTTATTTAACTTATTTGTTGTAAAATTGCTTTTTCTTAACTTAATTTACTGTTTTATTTGCTATTTTTATTTTTAACACTTTTGCCAGGGTAAAGGTTTAGATGGTCTTTTTTACCTTACCCACATGTAACTTCTTATAGAGATTATATATAGAAACTGTTCAATTTAATTTAAATATAATAATACTTCTAATAAAACAATCAAATGACGTATACCTATGCGTTATATTGAGGTCTCGTAAACTAAACAACAGCTCTGAAAACAAAAAAACTACCAACTATAGAAAATCCTTTGTTGTGGATTTTCAAATATTGCTATTTATCTGCTGATAGAATCGTAAGAATCATAGTGGCTGACCATACATCTTTTTCCTTCAACTTTCAAATATTGTTGTTAAAATATTTCCAACTTTACTTGCTTTTGTGATATTGATGGTGAATCTTTTTGTCCGCGGACCTTTAAACCCCGCTTTACCTTATCAAGACTATAGGTTTAGATTATTAACTTGATAACTTGAATATTAACTTGATCTATGAATTTGCATACTGCGTTCTCGTATATTCTCCATGCATATAAAAAAGTAACCACTTGCTTTAAAAAACAAAATTTATTCAGATCTTTAGGATATTTTAACACCATGCGAACATTACTGATAACAAAACATTGTGAAAATTATTTTACCAAAAATACAACATTTGACACATTGTATGCAGATATACCTACACATATTAAATTGCAGTAAAATTTTGATGTCAGAGAAATTACAAGCGCGCAAAAATTAAGCACGCGTCATATATATTCTTTGTTTATTTTCGTGCAATAAATCTTCTGATGAGACATTCATTGATTTATTGGCCCCTTTGTATTATACAGTTTTTTATCGTCTATTTTGAACGTAAATCAAAAGTTAATTTCTTGATTGATTGCATGTATTGAAATTAATAAATAAAGATAAAATTTTCAAGTTTCACGATCATAAATTATATTCAGAAATTATGTTATTCGTTCCTTCGGAGCTTTCAAATAAGATGGTGTTTTAAACATTGCGACAATGACGCTTGTGGCTCAAAGACGTATTTATACATATATAAATTTATTTTAATTAATGTTACATTAATATCGATATTGCAGTAAATTATGATCCAACTAATGAGTTTTTTTAAAAAAAACATGACATATATAACATTAATATAGTTTATTTTAAGCAGTTAATTTTTTTTAGTCTTAATCATTTTGATCCTCATGCTTATTTGTTTTCACCTTTTAGAGGTTTTAGCTATTGTTAAAAAAAATTCAAATAGTTTTATTAGTGGTAGCACATTTTTTGTAATATTAAATTTTTAAATTAATATATTTTCAATGAAAAAAATATCTCAGATTCTTGTCAAAATTAATTTATTATTAATGATTAATTGAATATTAATTAAAATTAATTAATTTTAAATATTAATTAAAATTAATTGAAATTTATTATAATTGATTAATTAGAAATGATTTCAAAATACTCAGAGGAGTCTGAAATTAATTTTAACTAGAGGTGTATGGCATCGTGCCTTGAGGCGAATTACTGGAACTTCCCGTACAGTAATGAAATATTCGAGAAATAATAAACGTTTTCAAATAGATTATTTTAAATATTGTAACTTTCATTATTCTTATTTTATAGACGAAATATAAGAACTTATGAATTGGACGACGTCGTTTATTAAACTCGGATCAATCGGATTTAAATTGAAGGACATTGTCTAATATTTATAAGAATTATATATACTGAATTGCAAAGTTGAAATTATTTATTTAAAGTATATCAGTGATATATAGAACTTTAGCTAGAATTAGAATTTCTTGATATTGAAAAATAATGTTGGAAATTAAAAAAAATGTTTTTTTTTTCTTTTCCCAAAAGCAACCATTTCACCAATACAAGCAGAAAGTTTTTTTAAATAATTCAAATCGGATGCTTAATTCTCCTAAAAACTGCCCACAGAGCAAAAATGCTAAATGAGCAAAAATTTTGCACATTTAGCTCCGTATTTCCGAAACAACTAGACCAACTTTTGCCGAAAACTAACCAGCACGTCTCCTTATCAATAGACATCGATTGCTTTTTTTAATCATTTAAATAGTTTATTCCGTTCGGCCAAGATCGTCGACGAAAAATTGTATCCACACAAACACATCCATTTATTCAACGTTAAGTTTCAGAAACCTCTGAAACGTAGAGATATACAAAAATGTTCAATTTCGATTTTTGGACGATCACAATAACTTACCCTACGGGAAGTTAATTAATTCACTTTACAGCAAACGAAACGAAATTCTGCCACTTCTCCATGACGAGTATATTCGTCAATTCCAGTTATGAGGTTAATATTCGAATTTATACAGCAAATTTTCTTTGCCCATAATATTTAATTCACTTCGTATACTCTTTCCACTATAATAATATTACTTATTAAAAATACCGTCGTTCAACAACCCACGACTTGGGCGCTTTAAAGTTTAAATTCCAGCCTCTTCAAAATTATACCCCGAAACCGTCCTTGGCAAAATTTTTAATGCAACAACTTAAATCAGAAATTTACGATCTGGGCGTAACTGTAAATAACATAGAAGACGGTATATCATTTTGTTGGTCCATATATTTCGTTATTGAAATGGGCGTTTTGACGGAAAGCACGCTTAAAGCTTTTGATAACATACTGTTATCCCCGAAATTTGCGCTTTTGGCCCACCAGGCAGTGCGAACAATCCTGCTGCAACAACTTTAGCAGATTTAATGACCTGTCTCGTGATTATTTCGGCGTTAACTGTAGTGTTATTAAATGATTTTCTTTTTTAATGATAGCACCATGGAGCGGCATAATCATAATACGCAATGGACAGAAATGGAAAAAAAAACATTTTCGAAAGCATGATTATATTTTTTTTCAATTTAGGATTTTAATAGCCAGGAAATTGAGGTGAGAACATCTTTAATGCGGCTTGAATGAATTTTAATTTTATATTGAAAGTTTTGGATGTAAAATATGTGAGAACATAATTTAAATCGTTCGATTAAAATGAGGAAGCGATTTGTGTAATTTAAATGGTCTGAGTATAAGATTTTTGCATGAGCCAATTAATTTAAATTGTTAGATCAACAAGTTATGTCCTATGCATCATTAGTTTTATATTTCAGATTACAATTAAAGTAAAAAAATTAGGTTAAACATATTTAAAATTAAACTTTAATATGTTTGATCACGATGACAATATAGTATTTTGCATGCATCTCATGCCGAAGACGTAAATTTTAGTAGACGGTTATTATCACAAGGAAGCAATTTGTTAATATTAGACGGAAGTATTACAATTAGAAAGTGTTTGCGATAGTAAATTTACAAGGATTTGAGTTTAATAGACAATTTATTCAATTTTTATCAAAATTAATTTATTTATATATTCATATGCAAGACTTTAATCACTTTTAGGTCAACATCTTCTAAAAATCGAAACAAAATTTAAGTTACTAATACTAAATTCCTAAAATTATGTCATATATATGCAGAAATAATTTGCGGAAGTAAATTGACAAAAATTTGACATTGTAGACATTTTAGATCATCTATTTACCTGTCAATATATTGAATATAATCCAGTAATCCAATAAAAAATTGTATTTTATATTTTGTCCAAAAAATCCAATTTTGGATTTTTGTAATCGAAGGAAAAAATCGTATTTTAGATTCTGTCCAAATTGTTGTAGGATGTACACCATATGCTAATTATGTTTTACATTTTTATATTATTTTTTTATTTAAATATAGCAAATATTTACTAAATGTTAAATTTAGCTCAATATTACTTTTTTTTTATTGGAACTATTTTTCGAGGATAAATATAGTTTTCTTGTATAAAATGGTAAAAATAAAAAGTGTAAAATTGATTACTATCAAAAGTCTGGGATAAAAAACGGCTGCTTATAACCAATTTTAGTAAATTTTAAGCAGTTGACAATATAATTAACTTACAGTAAGAAAAGGGACAAATAGGCGGTCAAAATTGATCATTAGACATATGCACATCAAATAATCAGATATTTTATGGAGATTTTAATAATGTGTATCAATTTTCTTAACTATGGGTTCTGTAACGTTGTTTGTCCTTTTAAACGGCGACGCGGCGCTTACGCGCTTCGATATTTCGTCTCTATGCAGCTAAAACTTTGAAAAAAACTTCAAAATTTCCAAAATATTTCAAAATTAACAAAAACATTTTTTTTTAACTTTTCTTTCCAAAAAATCAATTTTTCTTGATAAATTTAAAATTTCTCAAAAATCTATTTTTCAAAGTTTAAAAAAATATAATCATTTTTAAAAACTTTCATTTTTGGTACGGGTAGTTCCAGAAGTTTGCATTAAGGCACGATGCCATACACCACTAATTTTTTATGATATTAGAAAATTAATGTTTTAATTACTGTTTTGCAAATATTATGCAATTATATTGCTTAATTAATTTTGCATTACTCAAAAACGTGTATAAGAATTATATATGAAGAAACCAGGAAACCGAATTGGTTTTCCATATTTTTTTGATATGGGTCTGATGGAAAACAAACTTTGAGATCATTATTATACAGTTGCATTGCATTTTTGGATCCTTCCCAAGTGTCCCACATTTTCATTTAAGTTTTGGCATAATAATTATAACTTGCGCATATATTAACATGTTATTCGGAGTTACTGTTTGTAAAATTGAATCTGATCAAGAGTACATAATTATATGGTCTTAAAATCGGTTTTAAAACTTTCGATGTGTTTGTAGACGTAAATGTCGACTTTTGAAATTTTATAATTATTATACATATTAATTATTATCATTAGATTTAACATTAAACAGTCATGTATATATCTTCTTATGTGGCACGTAAATATTCTCACGTTTGTATATATATATATATATACAAATATGCAGATGTTTCAGAGTCAATATTTTAAATCAATTTGTAACTATGTCCGATTTTAGCCACGTGTCCATTGTCTACTTAAAATAATATTTCGCCTATAAACTGATTTTTGATGACACTTTGACACCTGGTCAAAAACCATCAACCATAACGTGTATCATCATTTGTACGACTAAAACAATAGTTTTTGTCATAATCATAATTATTACGAGAAGCAGATGCATGAAACGATTTTGATCATGAAATGCATTATGAAATATGTAAGTTAACTCACAATATAATTATTCAGAATTTATTGAGAATTTCACGCATTTTTATATGCAAGCAATTTTTATAAAAAGTAAGATATTAGTTATAATGTTACTTCCTGGATAAAAAGAGTGCACTACATTTGTTTTTTTCTTGCATCAGGCTATTGATTTAAAATGTGGTGGTTACGATTTTATATTTATTATTCTCTGTTTCAAAATATATATTTTATCATACAACTAATCAATGTATATTGACAATTTTACATATTCCTTCGTTTAGTTTTTTTTTCTCAAAATTTGTGATATAAGGTAGGATGTTGCTCCTGGCTAATTGTAAGAATGAACAGTAATTTTACTTCAAAAAATTGATTTTATTTATTTTAATCATTCTTGATTTTTATTAATGATTTTAATCTTAGTTTAATTATTCTTTGTTTGGATATTATTATTTTTAATAAT
The DNA here is from genome assembly GCF_003426905.1 of Ctenocephalides felis. Taxonomy (NCBI): domain Eukaryota; kingdom Metazoa; phylum Arthropoda; class Insecta; order Siphonaptera; family Pulicidae; genus Ctenocephalides; species Ctenocephalides felis. Next base: position 27,666,426 of record NW_020539726.1, read on the forward strand.
AATTTCTTCACAATAATATACTTTATAATTTACAAATATTACATGATATGATTTTATTTCAATTTTTTTTTGTTTGTGAATTTCTCTATTTAACAAACAATTAATTATTCAAAATCTAATTTTTTTTTTTCATTAAACCACTTTTCATATGCCTCTAATATTTTGGTTTCACTATAAACTTTATCATCAAGTTCCAATAAAATCCCAGAAGAGTAAACCCGAAGTTTTCCTTGTAAGCCGATTTTGCGAAGTGCAATTTGCTTTTAGAAAAATTTCCACTACACCTAGTTAATATATTGGTTTTAATAGAATAATGTACTTCATCTAACAAATTTATAAAAATAGTGTATATGATTTAGACATTTTCATTGTCCACCAACTCTTTGGTACAAGCTGCCGTAACAACTATAATTTGAAGTTTATAATTGCATCTTTCGAAACAAATCGTTATTATGATTTGCTAATTTCTAATCTAGGTATATTTCTAATCAAACTTTCGAGAAAACAAACATTGATTATATCTGCATAGATTATCTCATTATAAAGTTAATAATATCATATTATATGAATCTAGTCTTGAGTTGAAACTTACTTTGCATCCTTCGCAAGTGAAAGCGCCAAAATGAAAACCGGCAGCCGGTTCGCCGCAAACCTTGCACTGCTGATTCATCTGTAAATATTAAAGAGAAATTCATATATTTGACTAATAATCATATGAGAAATAATGATCACTCATTATAATCGACCAGTTTTATTTGCACATGGAGAAATGTATTAGTTTTTACTACTAAAAGTTCAGCGCGCTATACGAACTTTGATGTTTGGTGATTATCCGGCAGGGATGTATATGTTGAGATTGTGGAATGTATAATAATGCTATATATTTTTATGTAGCATATTATTGCAACACAGATAAAAAGCTCTCCATTGAGCTTTTTTCAACAAGAATTGGTTATAATGAAATTAAGAAGAAATCAATTTATAAAGTTTGTTCGGCCAATGGAAGAAATCATATTAATTATATTTCAAAAATATATACAGTATTTGTATTACTATAAACATAAATATTTTGATAAAATTTCCATGCGGTAATGTGATATTGTCATTAAATGAGATATATTCGCATGGTAATTAAACATACAAAGCAAATG
>NW_020539726.1:27668576-27719276 GCF_003426905.1 Ctenocephalides felis
TTAAGACTAGCGGAAAGTTCTTTGAATCATTTAATCGGACGCTTAGTTCTCTCAAAAACTGCCATTTTTTACATCTCTTGCTCCGTATCTCGAAATGGCTGGGCCTGCCTTTGCCAAAAAGTAATAAACACTTCTCCCAATCATTACTAATTGAATGTTTTTTAGATCATTCAAATCGGATACTCCGTTCTCTCAAAAATTCGATTTCTATTTTCGGCCTCTTCGCTCCGTATCTCCGAAACGGCTGGACCTGCCTTTGCCAAAAACTAATCAGCTCTTTTCCCAATCACTAGGAATCGAATGTTTTTTGAACCATTCAAATCGGTTGATCCGTGCGCCCTAAAACGTGACTGGAAATTTGTATCCATACATACATACACACACACACACACACACACACACACACACACACACATCCATTTTTTCTGAGGTATGCCAAAACGTTCAGAAACCTTCAAAACGTCGAGAAATGTAAAAATTTTCAATTCCGATTTTCGGCCCATTACAATAACTTACCCTACGGGAAGTTAAAAATATTCAAAAGCTTCAGAATATTTTATAAAAAATATACCATGGAAAATTATTAATCTGCGAGCAAATAAAGAGCTATTCTGGTGACAAAGTATATATGAGAAATAACAATTCATTTTTGATAAATTATTAAAATTGTATCTGAGTACTTAATAGTGCAATAATTAAAGATATAATCGATGTATTTTATTTACCAATAAGTAAGAATTTTGAATCCAATAATATAAATCCAAGACTGATTTATCTAGTGATTTAAAATTTAAAGTAATAAGATCACGACCTAGTATTTACTCGATGATTTGTTGTGCAATTTTAACAAAGTTGATGTAAGGCAAAATATTTCCATAAAAAATTACGTAACATAAATATTTTTTATTGATTCTAAGCAAACTGTGAAATTTGTCTATCGAGAGATTAACACATTCGTAAAAATGTTATGGTTTCTATATTACAAGACAAAAATAAGAGTATATTTTTTTACGAAAGTAATATTTTTGAAATTAATGTTTGGTTAATACATTTATAAATGTATAGATATTTTTAATGTACTATTTGTTAGATATTATACTTTCCAATAAATTTAATATAACTGAAATTAATATCAAATTCATAACTATTTCTACTACTATACCTTAGCTTCTCGAGCTTATTCATGAGAAATTTAAAAATATTCATTTAATTTGAATTTTTGTTACAACTGTTCATAAAAATCGAATAACAGAATATTATTTAAAAGGTATTTTTATCAAAAATATATGTATCTGATCGATGATAGCATATAAAACTAAGAAATAAAATTAAATATCTATATAGTAACTATAGCGAACTCATAATTGTACCCGAAATTTTAAATTTTAGGATTGATTTGAATTTTTCACACACTTTCTTATAGATTGAACCTCACAATATAATTAATATAAATAGTAAATAACCAAGCAAATTTTACAAATATTCAAAACATATAGCAAAAAAAAACAAATTTTATAATAATTTATTTTCGGCCATGAATTACGTAGTACTACTATATGGGCGTGGACATAAATTATTTCTAATGACTGTTAATTTTATTATTAAACAATTCTCCAAAAACGAGCTAATTATAAATCATAAACGTTATAATTGTGTTTATGGTAATAACTTAACTAAATTTGCACTGATTTAAAATGTAAGATTATTCGTAGAGTTAGAAAATCAGAGGCGGTAGATTCTTGTTATCATCTATGGAATATATGCTATTTAAATGATTACTGCACATATAAAAACCTATTTTATTGATAATGTATACATTTTGTATTGAAAAATAAAATTCACAATTACATTTCACATTATTATTGATGAAATGCTCCATCTCTAAATTTTTGGCTACATCAAAAGTAGCTTTTTTATTCAATCTGAGATATAATGAAATTAAATCAAAATTTTATATAATTAATCTCATCATATTTTCTAGACCATTCGTATTTTCTAATCTAAAAGTGATTTTTTTCCTAATACTAACTGAAAACGTCCTCCAACAATTAATAATCGACTTCTTAACAATCATGTAAAAAATTATTAAGAAATTTGAAAGTGGGGTTGGAAGGTGAAAATTGATGGTTGTATATAAGTATTTTTTAAACCCCCATTTTTAAAAAAATAAGAAAATTATCCCAATTACAAAATAAGTGCTGGAGTTGGACTACTCTTGATGAATTTAATTTTCTTATGTGAAATAGAGCTTTTTTCTGCGCTCAAAAAATCTCAATCAAAATTTAGTCACAAACGTTCACTGACAAAAATCGTGAAGAAAAATGATGTATAATAATTCTTACAAAATTGTGGTAAGAGGATGAAAATTTAGGGATATATGTGTTTTCCGAATACGCTTTATAAGAAATTAAGAAAATTAATAGAAATTGACTCAAAAAATTCTTCGAAGTATTATATTAATTCCCAAAATCTGGATTACCGGACTGCACTGTTCTGTTATTATTTCTCATCATCTCGGCAGCATATGGGCGGGCAACTTAACATGACAATTGGTTTAACTCTGAATATGTGTATTGTAATAGTACGTGTTTTTTACTACAAATGAGTTCCTTGTTTGTACAACGCCAAACTAACTCAATTTCAGAAAACTGGATATTCAAGATCGGGAGCAAAGACGTTATTGAGTTTGCTTTAGTTACGGGTTACTCGGAATAAAGAAGATAATATTAATATATAGTTTAAATTGAGTAACTTTGAATTATGTAAGGTAAATACTTGAAAATTCTTTAAAAAAAATTGGCGGGGTACAAAGGTCCAATTTGACTTTGAGCAACTATATTGTAAAAACCAAATCAATTATATCACAACAAATAACACATATCAAACAAACAACTATCCGACTATGTTCGGTAAAACTCCCAGCTAATTCACCATGTTAAAAATGTGTTTTTTTGCTGTTTTGCCAAAATTTGTCATCGGTTCTTTTTACTTTGATAAAAAATAAACTGCTTCATTTTTAAATTCTAACAATCTTTATATAAGTTACCAATGACGTATTATATATTAGAATATAGGTTCTAAAATACGCGAACGCAAGTTTACCGCAATAGTTTTTACTAAAATGAAATTAAATCAGAACAATGTGATTCAATCAGCATTAGCCTAGTACAAAAAGCTCTGTATGAATACAACTGCACCATAACTCATATATAATAATGCCAACAATCTATTATTCAATAAATGCAGGCAATTATCGAGTTATGGCCTATACACCACATAATTGATTTTTTGAAATTTATCGGGCATAAATCCTATGACAAAATGGCCCTAGAATAAAGACACAACGACGGATTGAAATAAGATTATGGTGGTAAAAACTGTTGGGAAATTTTGGTTTTTGTTTTCTGACCTATAAATAAAGTATTTATTATTATAGTTGGCGATAGTTGGTTCCAGGGTACTATTTCTGGTCCTAACAATAAGTATAAATTAATTTTAACTAATAAAATAATAGCAAAACTTACTTAAAATACTGGCCAATTTAACAACTGAATCATGAATAAAAATTGAAAACAAATACTAGACTTCTTGTAAGAAAGTGTTAGTGTATATTTGTAATTATAAATTCGATGCGCAAAGTTAAGGCAAAAATGTCATGACAAATGACGAAAGCATACAATTATGAATTGATTTTATTGATAGTTTTCTTTATGTAGTTTTGTTTTCTAGAGTAAAACTTCTTTATGCGCGACTAGGGGTGTAAATCCGTATAAATGCAACGGAAGTCCGTTACGCCCAAACTGTTCGTCATTCGCTCTCGTTGAGATTATTTCTATACGGGTCGATTGTGATTAGCCGTCGTGTATGTGAATAGAAATATGTCGTTATGCGAACCGGCATCAACAAGGAAATCGGTATAGCTAAATAAACATTTTGAAGTTACATCGTAGTACTAATCTTGATTTAATGAAAAATGCCAAATTAGAAGAATATTTTACCCTGTTCCTTGAAACTAATAAAACAAATTAAACATTTGTGCCGTGAACTAAACGTAAGTTTGATGATTAGAAATTATTTCTATATTATTCGTAGTTTCTATAAATCTTTGAAGCTATTAGAATAGAAAATATTTTTTAGACAAGGCAGATATTACAGCTGTTCAAAGAATGAGATTATATCGCCAGCGAAAAAGTAAAAAAAATACAAGCAATCAATGAATGTATGTTAATTTTAATTAATGAAGTTCTTCAAACACAATTATTACACGAAGTTGCGAAAGCAATATTTGTTTAGACATTGTTCAACATAATCCACTATGTGAACGAATATTATAGAATTTATTAATCAGCAATTACTTCATTTCTCTAATGAAGGTTCATTTCTAAATGCTAATTACAATGACAAACCGATCATATCATATTAAAATTATGACTTCAATTACATTATTGTTTTTAAATATTATAAATACTTTTTAATGCTATTATAAATATATAATTCATAATTTATCATTACATAAATGTGTATAATGTTTGACACTAATAAATGTGTGCATCACGAGTGTTACCATATTACTAATAAACATTATTCAAAATTGTTATATGACGTATTTATTTTTACTTGAAGGCCATCTTGTACAGTAGTAAGTAAGTTTTACTTCAATCGCGTGCGAACCTTACGCGCACTCTTTTTAAGTCACAATTAATTTTATTGCTTGTTACATTTGATTTATTTAAATATTTTAGCAAACTATGTTTTGTATACAAACTATAATAATAAAATAAAATTTAGCATCATTAATAATAATTATATGACAACATCTTATCGAGAACTTGTAGAATAATATAAAGCAAATTTCTTTCGCATTACAAATTATTGTGAATTTGAGTAATTATAAAAAGATTCACCATTCACTACACCCCGTAATTAAATTAGTCTAAGGCATCCAAGTTGTTGAGAGTATTTAAAAAATGGTTTCTGATTGTTATGTAAATTACTACAAATTTCCTCCTAGAAATGCACTCAAATGATTAAATCGTTTTGTTCTATCGAAGTTTGTCAAGCAAACAAATAGCACGTACAAACTTTTTGCATTACCTACGCTCAAATGTTGTAAAATTTATCCGCCTATGGGTGTTCTATGAAGCGCATCTTGAGTAAAATTGAAGCACACTTCCAGGTGATAAAAATCAGGAAGTGTTGATAGTGAACCTAAGTGCTTCTGCGCAAAATGTGTTTTAGATGCACTTTACGTGTGTTACCACATCCTACATAAACAAGATATGCAAAATCTTGAACACATTCTTGAGCTTTTAAAATGGAATGATAGGAAATTGGCGATTTGATAAAAAGTTTGTACTTGAAAGAACAAACATTGTAAGGAAAGTGTACAAGGTATCATATTGGTGAGTCATTTTCTTTTACAAAATTTAGTTCATAAATAATTTACAAATCTGTGAAAATTGGATAACCTTTTTGGCTTCTCTATAAATTTGATTTTCTTTTAACCGTGAAAAAATCGACGAAAATTGTGTAAATTGCTTCTATTTTTATTTTCTTAACTTCCCGAAGGAGAAGTTTATGTTTTCATCCAAGAGTCCGATTCGCTAATTTTATGTTTTCTCGATTTTTCAAGCCATTCTGAATCAATGAGACCAAATTTGGAAAAAGTATGTGTGTTTGTAAAAGCTTATGTGTGAACAGATTTCTTGCCGTGTACCAAAAACTATTCGATGTATCTCGTTGAGCGTTTATCAATGTCGCGCGACGATCAGCAAAGCCGTTTCTTTGTGAATAGCTCAAAAGTGAGAAAAATTGTCCACGTTTTAGCCAGCAATTCTAAAGCGATTTTGAAAATTGAAAAAACCGTTCGAAAGATATTGGTTGGGAATCGACCTGATTAGTTTTTGGTAAAAATCGGCCGGGCCGTTTTCTTGTAATAAAGTGTTAAAAAAATTTTTTTGGACGATATTTATGATTTTTTTCTGGCGGTAAATACCATAGTTTTATAGATCATACTAAAATATTACGGCCCTACGTCAACTCGTTTAACTTTAAAAATTCGTCAAAATTTGCAAAAATTAGTATCGTGTTTTTGGCATTTGTCAAAATTAGATCTTTGATCGACATTTTCTCAAAAACGCCTGAACCGATTTCAGAAATTTAAAAGCCGTTAGATGTATTCCTCGATGATGAGGTTCATCGTCTGTCAGTTGTGTGCGACGATCTGCCAAACCGTTTCTTTGTAATGTGAAAAAAAGTGTTAAACTGTCACATATAAGCTTATACTACCGAATCGATTTTGAAAAATAAAAAACTGTTCGAAAGATATTAGTTGGGAATGATACTGATTAGTTTTAGGTGAATCTACCGAACCGTTTTATTGTAATTGACTACAAAAAAAAATTACTTAACTTTAAAAAAATATATTGAATCCGATTTTTATGGAACTTTTTTTGGCGATATATATCATGGTCTTATAGAACTTACTAAAATATTACGGCTTTACGACAAGTAATAAAATTTAATAATTCATCAAGTTTTACAAAATGAGTAGTTTTTTTTTGACTTTTATTAAAATTAAAATTAGACTGGTTCAGTTATAAAAATTGTTGATTTTTTAATTTTTTTTTTTTAGAAAATACCTCGAGTTTACAAGTTTGTTCGTTTTCAATTATGTGTAATAAATCCACTTGGAATACTTTTTATCACACATAAATTAATTTATTTTTCATTGATTAAGTCGATTATTTACACGACAATGCTTTTAGTTTGTCTTCCAATTTTGACTCCATCGCAATAAATATCAAATATTCAGTGATGACTAAGTTTTTGAGAGACCAATAAGCAAAACTTTTAAAAACATCATAATGTTATAATCAAATATAAGCCTGACATGTAATGTTTCAAGATATTTCACTCTCGGGAGTCCTTTACAACAAATCACTGCCATTCCTTCAAATTCCTTCCCAGGCGTCTTCCTTATATTACCCTAACGGTAAAGGTACGTCCCGGCGCGCGATGCTGAATATTAATTTAATAACGCGTTGGGCGATACGAAACATTTAAGGAGGAAGTTTCACGTCTCAACAAAAAAAGAATTAACTTTGTAAAAAATAAATACATTTTAACCAAAAACAAAAGGCCTGGCCTGGTCTGGTCCCCACCCGAAACACGCAATGTTACGCTTGCTCGCGTTTATGATACATTTTGGACGGATAGGCGTCGATATTGTGAGAAATTTGCATAATTTATGGACGAGACAAATTACATATTGTGCGCGAAAAGTAGCTCTGGTGTGTCGCAAAGACTTTGCTAAATTCCAGGTTAAGGTTTTACCATACAAAGCCCACAGAGATGGATTGTGGGGCATACGTTAATTGGATCATTTCTTAAGTACGGCTCTGCTGGAATAAATCTTTCTCTTTGAAATGTTTATTGGCTCGCAAAATATAAACTTTATTGATTTTTCCGTATACTAAATAGACTATTGACAAAAGTAATAAATATCGCGTAGAGGGGATAAAGGTCCAATTTGACTTTTTTTTATTTGTCACTTGATCTTCTTACACCATAGGTCTGGTGAAAAAAGACGGCTATCGGGCAAACAGATGCAACCTATCTTATTTTTAAATTTAAAGAATTTTACAAAATGATAGCTACATTATTCAACAAATTTTTGAAGCAAGGCAAAATATAAATTTCATAGGTACATTTTTTAGATAGATAACTCTGCGTATAACGTCAATCTAGTATTTGTCAGAAATAATCAACGGCATAGTTGAAATATGTATTTATTTAACTTATTTGTTGTAAAATTGCTTTTTCTTAACTTAATTTACTGTTTTATTTGCTATTTTTATTTTTAACACTTTTGCCAGGGTAAAGGTTTAGATGGTCTTTTTTACCTTACCCACATGTAACTTCTTATAGAGATTATATATAGAAACTGTTCAATTTAATTTAAATATAATAATACTTCTAATAAAACAATCAAATGACGTATACCTATGCGTTATATTGAGGTCTCGTAAACTAAACAACAGCTCTGAAAACAAAAAAACTACCAACTATAGAAAATCCTTTGTTGTGGATTTTCAAATATTGCTATTTATCTGCTGATAGAATCGTAAGAATCATAGTGGCTGACCATACATCTTTTTCCTTCAACTTTCAAATATTGTTGTTAAAATATTTCCAACTTTACTTGCTTTTGTGATATTGATGGTGAATCTTTTTGTCCGCGGACCTTTAAACCCCGCTTTACCTTATCAAGACTATAGGTTTAGATTATTAACTTGATAACTTGAATATTAACTTGATCTATGAATTTGCATACTGCGTTCTCGTATATTCTCCATGCATATAAAAAAGTAACCACTTGCTTTTAATTTAAAAAAAAAAAACAAAATTTATTCAGATCTTTAGGATATTTTAACACCATGCGAACATTACTGATAACAAAACATTGTGAAAATTATTTTACCAAAAATACAACATTTGACACATTGTATGCAGATATACCTACACATATTAAATTGCAGTAAAATTTTGATGTCAGAGAAATTACAAGCGCGCAAAAATTAAGCACGCGTCATATATATTCTTTGTTTATTTTCGTGCAATAAATCTTCTGATGAGACATTCATTGATTTATTGGCCCCTTTGTATTATACAGTTTTTTATCGTCTATTTTGAACGTAAATCAAAAGTTAATTTCTTGATTGATTGCATGTATTGAAATTAATAAATAAAGATAAAATTTTCAAGTTTCACGATCATAAATTATATTCAGAAATTATGTTATTCGTTCCTTCGGAGCTTTCAAATAAGATGGTGTTTTAAACATTGCGACAAATGACGCTTGTGGCTCAAAGACGTATTTATACATATATAAATTTATTTTAATTAATGTTACATTAATATCGATATTGCAGTAAATTATGATCCAACTAATGAGTTTTTTTAAAAAAAACATGACATATATAACATTAATATAGTTTATTTTAAGCAGTTAATTTTTTTTTAGTCTTAATCATTTTGATCCTCATGCTTATTTGTTTTCACCTTTTAGAGGTTTTAGCTATTGGGTAAAAAAAATTCAAATAGTTTTATTAGTGGTAGCACATTTTTTGTAATATTAAATTTTTAAATTAATATATTTTCAATGAAAAAAATATCTCAGATTCTTGTCAAAATTAATTTATTATTAATGATTAATTGAATATTAATTAAAATTAATTAATTTTAAATATTAATTAAAATTAATTGAAATTTATTATAATTGATTAATTAGAAATGATTTCAAAATACTCAGAGGAGTCTGAAATTAATTTTAACTAGAGGTGTATGGCATCGTGCCTTGAGGCGAATTACTGGAACTTCCCGTACAGTAATGAAATATTCGAGAAATAATAAACGTTTTCAAATAGATTATTTTAAATATTGTAACTTTCATTATTCTTATTTTATAGACGAAATATAAGAACTTATGAATTGGACGACGTCGTTTATTAAACTCGGATCAATCGGATTTAAATTGAAGGACATTGTCTAATATTTATAAGAATTATATATACTGAATTGCAAAGTTGAAATTATTTATTTAAAGTATATCAGTGATATATAGAACTTTAGCTAGAATTAGAATTTCTTGATATTGAAAAATAATGTTGGAAATTAAAAAAAATGTTTTTTTTTCTTTTCCCAAAAGCAACCATTTCACCAATACAAGCAGAAAGTTTTTTTAAATAATTCAAATCGGATGCTTAATTCTCCTAAAAACTGCCCACAGAGCAAAAATGCTAAAAAATTTTGCACATTTAGCTCCGTATTTCCGAAACAGCTAGACCAACTTTTGTCGAAAACTATAACCAGCACGTCTCCTTATCAATATACATCGATTGCTTTTTTAATCATTTAAATAGTTTATTCCGTTCGCCCAAGATCGCCGACGAAAAACTGTATCCACAAAAACACATCCATTTCTTCAAAGTTAAGTTTCAGAAACCTCTGAAACGTAGAGATATATAAAAATTTTCAATTTCGATTTTTCGACGATCACAATAACTTACCCTACGGGAAGTTAATTAATTCACTTTACAGCAAACGAAACGAAATTCTGCCACTTCTCCATGACGAGTATATTCGTCAATTCCAGTTATGAGGTTAATATTCGAATTTATACAGCAAATTTTCTTTGCCCATAATATTCAATTCACTTCGTATACTTCCCACTATAATAATATTACTTATTAAAAATACCGTCGTTGAACAACCCACGACTTGGGCGCTTTAAAGTTTAAATTCCAGCCTCTTCAAAATTATACCCCGAAACCGTCCTTGGCAAAATTTTTAATGCAACAACTTAAATCAGAAATTTACGATCTGGGCGTAACTGTAAATAACATAGAAGACGGTATATCATTTTGTTGGTCCATATATTTCGTTATTGAAATGGGCGTTTTGACGGAAAGCACGCTTAAAGCTTTTGATAACATACTGTTATCCCCGAAATTTGCGCTTTTGGCCCACCAGGCAGTGCGAACAATCCTGCTGCAACAACTTTAGCAGATTTAATGACCTGTCTCGTGATTATTTCGGCGTTAACTGTAGTGTTATTAAATGATTTTCTTTTTTAATGATAGCACCATGGAGCGGCATAATCATAATACGCAATGGACAGAAATGGAAAAAAAAACATTTTCGAAAGCATGATTATATTTTTTTTCAATTTAGGATTTTAATAGCCAGGAAATTGAGGTGAGAACATCTTTAATGCGGCTTGAATGAATTTTAATTTTATATTGAAAGTTTTGGATGTAAAATATGTGAGAACATAATTTAAATCGTTCGATTAAAATGAGGAAGCGATTTGTGTAATTTAAATGGTCTGAGTATAAGATTTTTGCATGAGCCAATTAATTTAAATTGTTAGATCAACAAGTTATGTCCTATGCATCATTAGTTTTATATTTCAGATTACAATTAAAGTAGAAAAAAATTAGGTTAAACATATTTAAAATTAAACTTTAATATGTTTGATCACGATGACAATATAGTATTTTGCATGCATCTCATGCCGAAGACGTAAATTTTAGTAGACGGTTATTATCACAAGGAAGCAATTTGTTAATATTAGACGGAAGTATTACAATTAGAAAGTGTTTGCGATAGTAAATTTACAAGGATTTGAGTTTAATAGACAATTTATTCAATTTTTATCAAAATTAATTTATTTATATATTCATATGCAAGACTTTAATCACTTTTAGGTCAACATCTTCTAAAAATCGAAACAAAATTTAAGTTACTAATACTAAATTCCTAAAATTATGTCATATATATGCAGAAATAATTTGCGGAAGTAAATTGACAAAAATTTGACATTGTAGACATTTTTAGATCATCTATTTACCTGTCAATATATTGAATATAATCCAGTAATCCAATAAAAAATTGTATTTTATATTTTGTCCAAAAAATCCAATTTTGGATTTTTGTAATCGAAGGAAAAAATCGTATTTTAGATTCTGTCCAAATTGTTGTAGGATGTACACCATATGCTAATTATGTTTTACATTTTTATATTATTTTTTTATTTAAATATAGCAAATATTTACTAAATGTTAAATTTAGCTCAATATTACTTTTTTTTTATTGGAACTATTTTTCGAGGATAAATATAGTTTTCTTGTATAAAATGGTAAAAATAAAAAGTGTAAAATTGATTACTATCAAAAGTCTGGGATAAAAAACGGCTGCTTATAACCAATTTTAGTAAATTTTAAGCAGTTGACAATATAATTAACTTACAGTAAGAAAAGGGACAAATAGGCGGTCAAAATTGATCATTAGACATATGCACATCAAATAATCAGATATTTTATGGAGATTTTAATAATGTGTATCAATTTTCTTAACTATGGGTTCTGTAACGTTGTTTGTCCTTTAAACGGCGACGCGGCGCTTACGCGCTTCGATATTTCGTCTCTATGCAGCTAAAACTTTGAAAAAAACTTCAAAATTTCCAAAATATTTCAAAATTAACAAAAACATTTTTTTTTTAACTTTTTCTTTCCAAAAAATCAATTTTTCTTGATAAATTTAAAATTTCTCAAAAATCTATTTTTTCAAAGTTTAAAAAAATATAATCATTTTTAAAAACTTTCATTTTTGGTACGGGTAGTTCCAGAAGTTTGCATTAAGGCACGATGCCATACACCACTAATTTTTTATGATATTAGAAAATTAATGTTTTAATTACTGTTTTGCAAATATTATGCAATTATATTGCTTAATTAATTTTGCATTACTCAAAAACGTGTATAAGAATTATATATGAAGAAACCAGGAAACCGAATTGGTTTTCCATATTTTTTTGATATGGGTCTGATGGAAAACAAACTTTGAGATCATTATTATACAGTTGCATTGCATTTTTGGATCCTTCCCAAGTGTCCCACATTTTCATTTAAGTTTTGGCATAATAATTATAACTTGCGCATATATTAACATGTTATTCGGAGTTACTGTTTGTAAAATTGAATCTGATCAAGAGTACATAATTATATGGTCTTAAAATCGGTTTTAAAACTTTCGATGTGTTTGTAGACGTAAATGTCGACTTTTGAAATTTTATAATTATTATACATATTAATTATTATCATTAGATTTAACATTAAACAGTCATGTATATATCTTCTTATGTGGCACGTAAATATTCTCACGTTTGTATATATATATATATATACAAATATGCAGATGTTTTCAGAGTCAATATTTTAAATCAATTTGTAACTATGTCCGATTTTAGCCACGTGTCCATTGTCTACTTAAAATAATATTTCCGCCTATAAACTGATTTTTGATGACACTTTGACACCTGGTCAAAAACCATCAACCATAACGTGTATCATCATTTGTACGACTAAAACAATAGTTTTTGTCATAATCATAATTATTACGAGAAGCAGATGCATGAAACGATTTTGATCATGAAATGCATTATGAAATATGTAAGTTAACTCACAATATAATTATTCAGAATTTATTGAGAATTTCACGCATTTTTATATGCAAGCAATTTTTATAAAAAGTAAGATATTAGTTATAATGTTACTTCCTGGATAAAAAGAGTGCACTACATTTGTTTTTTTCTTGCATCAGGCTATTGATTTAAAATGTGGTGGTTACGATTTTATATTTATTATTCTCTGTTTCAAAATATATATTTTATCATACAACTAATCAATGTATATTGACAATTTTACATATTCCTTCGTTTAGTTTTTTTTTCTCAAAATTTGTGATATAAGGTAGGATGTTGCTCCTGGCTAATTGTAAGAATGAACAGTAATTTTACTTCAAAAAATTGATTTTATTTATTTTAATCATTCTTGATTTTTATTAATGATTTTAATCTTAGTTTAATTATTCTTTGTTTGGATATTATTATTTTTAATAATAATTTCTTCACAATAATATACTTTATAATTTACAAATATTACATGATATGATTTTATTTCAATTATTTTTTGTTTGTGAATTTCTCTATTTAACAAACAATTAATTATTCAAAATCTAATTTTTTTTTTTCATTAAACCACTTTTCATATGCCTCTAATATTTTGGTTTCACTATAAACTTTATCATCAAGTTCCAATAAAATCCCAGAAGAGTAAACCCGAAGTTTTCCTTGTAAGCCGATTTTTGCGAAGTGCAATTTGCTTTTAGAAAAATTTCCACTTACACCTAGTTAATATATTGGTTTTAATAGAATAATGTACTTCATCTAACAAATTTATAAAAATAGTGTATATGATTTAGACATTTTCATTGTCCACCAACTCTTTGGTACAAGCTGCCGTAACAACTGTAATTTGAAGTTTATAATTGCATCTTTCGAAACAAATCGTTATTATGATTTGCTAATTTCTAATCTAGGTATATTTCTAATCAAACTTTCGAGAAAACAAACATTGATTATATCTGCATAGATTATCTCATTATAAAGTTAATAATTATTATATTATATGAATCTAGTTTTGAGTTGAAACTTACTTTGCATCCTTCGCAAGTGAAAGCGCCGAAATGAAAACCGGCAGCCGGTTCGCCGCAAACCTTGCACTGCTGATTCATCTGTAAATATTAAAGAGAAATTCATATATTTGACTAATAATCATATGAGAAATAATGATCACTCATTATAATCGACCAGTTTTATTTGCACATGGAGAAATGTATTAGTTTTTTACTACTAAAAGTTCAGCGCGCTATACGAACTTTGATGTTTGGTGATTATCCGGCAGGGATGTAATATGATTGAGATTGTGGAAATGTATAATAATGCTATATATTTTTATGTAGCATATTATTGCAACACAGATAAAAAGCTCTCCATTGAGCTTTTTTCAACAAGAATTGGTTATAATGAAATTAAGAAGAAATCAATTTAATAAAGTTTGTTCAGGCCAATGGAAGAAATCATATTAATTATATTTCAAAAATATATACAGTATTTAGTATTACTATAAACATAAAATATTTGATAAAATTTCCATGCGGTAATGTGATATTTTCATTAAATGAGATATATTCGCATGTAATTAAACATACAAAGCAAATGCTTATATTAATTAAAAATTTTGTTATAAAAAAGTATGAGTAATACTATACTATTTAAGTAATATTTGTACGTATATTTGAACTAGGGTTTGTCGGTTTTCAAAAGCCGGTTTTAAAAACCGGTTTTTTGGAAAAAATTATGGAATTCGAAAACCGGTTTTTTAGTAAAAAAAAGTCGGTTTTCACTGTATAAATGGAAAATGACAAATATAGCCAAATATAAAAGATAGATGAAAGCGTTTTGATTCTTGAAATTATATCGGTTCAATAGCATTTGATATCTTATCAGTCTGTAATGGTTGCCAGAAAGGTTTTGTATATATTAATTTAAATTTTAGGTCCCAAAGTTGAAATTAGTAAAGTTCACATCAAAATCTACCAATCACCAATTTTCAAAACTTTTGCAAAACTTTTAAGGTAAAACTACTAAATGACTGAACTATATCGGGAAGGGATTTTTCCACCTACAATAATATTTTTATTTAAAACAAACTGATCTATCAAGTTTTCTGAAACTCGGATTTGAACATGGAACTTTGTGTGTACTAAAAATTCCTCCAATGTGTGGTGTGTCATCGATGCGGAAACTTTCATATGCCATTTTCCCGTCATCCTTCCGATATAACAATCTTGATTACACTTAATAATCTGAAAATATCTTGTTTTTAATTCACCTTCGCCATTTCGTATCTCGTATGTGTTAACATACCCTCCGGCCATGGATATATTCCCGCTTAGTCCTTAAGAAAACTGTTTATTATTTGTTTTTAATATATACCGTTATATATACATATATTTTCAATTTATCTTCCTCTTGAACACTATAATTATCGAGAGCGATCTTGAAAACGTGCTGATAAAAAATAATGAGAGCAAATAATTAAATAAATATGACTTAAATATAAGTTCCGTACGTGATGCTCGGAATAACTACTGCCTCTTACTGCATGTGAACACGAGACCATTATTTCAATGGTTTCATTGAAGGAACGAGTTCAGATTCGGAGAAATTATTTGTATTGATAAATAAATATAATGTTATGGTTGAATCACACACATCGTGTGGTTAAGGCTTCCTGATTTAACCAAATAATAAGTTTGTCAGTTTTTACTTTAATTGCTCCCAAACAAGCCAAAAACACTTCTTCAAAGATAAATTTTCATCAGCAATTTAAATTTATGGGTTATGGTATGTTACGCTGCGTTTTTCATATAAAACGATACTAAAAACTTTCAAAAATGCTATGCAGTCAGGCGTTTTAGCTATAAAATCTAACCTAGAAAACGCACATCAAACGTCGAAAAAGATCTTATCATAAGTGCAACTTCCGTATGTGTCATAATAATACATTCGAGAAGTTAGATTTGATGTGTAAAACACATAACATTTTGACAGTTTTTAGTACCATTTTATATGAAAATCGAACCATAACATAGCGTTGCCATATCATTATTCTATTTTACAGCAATATTGGCCTATGGAATGTGCAATATAAGAAATCGTCTATATTTTACAAATTGATTTAAAATTGATTCTGCTCATATCCATTTGATGATCCACTAATTTCAGTAAACCATGACCAGTTGTATGGTCATTTTTTAATCCGACCAGTCCAGTTCACCGATATTTTCATAGAATCGTTTATCTCCAGGGAGCAATATAATATTCACGGACACGTACTCTCGCCTCGAGGACTGTGTGAAATAAATGTACCATAAGTGTTCGAGAATTATAGAGAAAGAGCTAGTTTGTTTGGTGATAAATTTACTAAAAGGTCGTTAAAAAATAGTAAATTCCAAATTTTAATCAATATATCGATTGATATAATTTTAAAATTTCATATTAAAATTTAGTAAAAAGTAAATTATCGTTTATATGTTATATGCTGATATAGTACAATAAAATAAAGTCGATGGTCGATTTAAAGTTTATTTCTAAATATTAAAAACTTATTTGTTACTGCACAAAATGACATTTAAGTAAAAAATTATAAATTATATATTTATAATAGCAATAAAAATATAATAATGTAATAAAAATCATACTTCAAACATGATCGGTTTGTCATTGTAATTAGCATTTAGAAATGAACTTTTATTAGAAAAATGAAGTAATTGCTGATTAATAAATTTTATAATATTCGTTCACACAATGGATTATGTTAAACAAGTTTCCGCAACTTCACTCATCATGTAATTGTGTTTGAAGAACTTCTTGTAATTAAAATTAACATACATTCATTTACTGATTGTATTTTTTACTTTTTCGCTGGCGTTATAATCTCATTCTTTGAATAGCTATAATATATGTCTTGCCAAAAAAATATATTTTTCATTTTAAGTTAGATTTATAAAAACTACGAATAATATAGAAATAATTTCTAATCAATAAACTTACGTTTAGTACACGGCACAAAGGTTTAATTTGTTTTATTATTTTCAAGGAACAGGGTAAAATATTCTTCTAATTCAGGCATTTCTCATTAAATCAGGATTTGATGATGTAACCTTAAAATGTTTATTTATCTGTGCCGATTTCCTTGTTGATATCGGTACGCATACAACGTTGATACGGCACGCATACAATGACAGATTTCTATTCACATACACGATGACTAATCACAATCGTATTGAAATGATTTAATCGAGAGCGAATGACGTAAATTCGGGCGTAACGCAATTTCCGTTGCATTTGTACGGATTTACACCCTAGTCGCGCCTAAAGAAGTTCTACTTTAAAAAATATTATATGAAGATTATATTGTTGTTAATTTAATAATGCGATAATGAAAATGATGCGAGTGATTTGATTTTTTCTCAATTCAATTACTTTTCTTAATTCCTCGATTGTATTGCTCATAGGAAAGTTTCATGAATATTTATATACTAAAAATATAAATTTTTTATTAATATCAAATTTATATTGATATTTTAGTTCATTAGAATTATTCCAGTTAGAAACTGCATTTTCAATAAAAAGTAATATTTCTTTAGCTCTCTGCCCATGTGAGGGCTTTATAATGCTAATGAACACATAATTCTAATGCCCACTTGACTCTGCTCTCCTCTGAATGGGGCCCCACAAAGGATTGGAGCACCTCGGGTGTTGTACAAACTGGACCGTTATTATTCAACCAACACTCTGAATGCTAAGTGATATGAATGTTTTAAATACATAAATTTATGTTATTGTTAGCTAAGTCGGCTAAACCTGTTGAAAATTTATTTTAACATCTATAGGTTGGAACTGGAATTATTAACCGATTCAATATAAATTACAAAGTTTGCAATAGCTCCGGTAAATAATGTTATGTGGAGAAATGAGCGATTTTAGTATATTATAAAATTTTGTTTGGTAAAAACTATATATGTAAAATGAAGAATATTAAAAAAATAATGTAATTTTTTACCATAAATTATTGATGAAGCAGCTAAGTTTAAAGAGCTTGCACTTTTTGATGATCCAATAGACTATTACCAAAGAAGTTATTCAGTTTTTGGGATACGTTTCAATTTTATCCCACTTCTGTATTAATTCCATAAGTCTTGCTTGCATTTATGGGTACTCGGACATCCTTACCTCATTTATAAAAAACCAATACATGTTTTTTTTAATACAATTCTGCCAATGTTGAGTGACTTAATTTTCCGAGCATGTCGAAAACCCACACGCATTTGCATGCACGAGCGACCGCGATCTCGCATAACATTTTGCGGATATGTAACCAACAATTACTGTGAATCATCTCAAAAATGTTAAGTTTATGTGAGATTTATAACTTACTTTGATAAAATAGCATCACATAGAATCAATAGAAGAAAATATTTGTAATAAAGATACATAAATAGGGCGGAGCATAAAAGCCCAATTTGACTTTCATTTATTATCTTGTCTTAACTAAATGAACTACATGTTGAGACATAACATTATAACAAACAACTAACAAATTTAAAAAATTAAATAACACTTTGAGTTAGAATTTGAAATGTTGAGTTAAAATTAATCAGAATTTGTATTATTGATTGAAAGATAATAATATACAATGTAAAAATTGAACGTTGTTGGTGCTCCAAGCTCCAAGCGAGACCAATAAAAAAAAATAGCTACTAAAGTATGATTTTAATGGAAACAGCCTTCCTGGCTGTCAAGCAGATCAGCAGATTTTTTCATTTCGAAAAAATTTAAAATGTTTTTATAAATTGCTACAATATTCAACCAATGCAAAATATAAATTTCATAAGCACATGGTACAAAATAATATTGTACATACCATTGATCTAGTGTTAGATATGGGGTAGGGCGGGGTGCAAAGGTCCAATTTGCCTTTGAGCAATTTTATCAAACAAACAACTATTTGACTATGTTTGGTGAAAATCTCAGCTAATTCGTTATTCCAGAAATGTGTTTTTTTGCTGTTTTTCATAAATTTGTAACCTGTTTTTTTTTACCTCATAGGCGAGGTGAATTGGGACAGCCATAAAACAGGTTCAATGTTTTATTTTAATTTCAAAGCGACTTTACAAAATAATAGCTACATTATTTAACCAATGCAAAATATAAATTTCATGGGTGCATTTTTTGCAGAGATAACTTAAACAGTAAGTAACCTTGATCTAGTATTTTGTCAGAAATATTTTACACCTTTGCCAAGGTTCAGTTGGTCCTTTTAAGCCCTCCACTCCATACATGTAAGCTTTTACAGAGGTTATATAAAACATCTGTTGAATCTAACTCAAAATTAACAATACATCTAATAAATAACGTATACTTACACATCATATTAAGGCCTCGTGAACTAAACAACAATGCTCACAACCAAAAGAGCAAACAACGAAAGAAAATACTTTTTTATAGATTATCAAGCATGGCTATTTATCTCCTAATAGCGACATTGTAAGGGGGGATGGCTCAGGCTCGTTATACACCTTTTACCCCCTACTTTCAAATATTGTTGTTGAAAGAATCACAATTTCACTTGTTATTGAAATATTAGTTTTGGACTTTTTTTCATCCGAGTGAAATTATCAATAATTTCTAATATCCATGGCAATAATGTTCCGAAACAATAGCATATGGATGAGTTAAGTTAGATAAAATTTTAAATGTCAGTTATGTGGATTATTTTACGCAAACTAGTGGTGCATGGCATCGTGCTTGAGGCATGTTGCTGGAACTTCCTGCATCGGGAAAGATTTTTTTTAAAAAAGGTTTAAGTTTTTTAAAAGACCTCGATTTCGATAAAAAATATCCTTTTTGAAAATTTGAAATTTGTTCATATTTTAAAGTTTTTGAAATTTTGAACTTCGTTTATCAGTCCTTGCCAAAAACTAATCAGCACGTCTCCTTATAGGATTCAGATGTGTTTTGAATTATTCAAATCGGTTAATTTGTGTTCCCAAAATCGTCGACAAAAATTTGTATCCGCACACACACCCACACGCACACAGATACATCAATTTTTCAAGAGTATGCCAAAATGATCAGAATCCTTTGAAACGTAAAGATATACAAAAAAAAAACATTTTAGATTTTTTGCGATTACTACATCTTACCCTACAAGAATTTTATAGGATATGAAAAGTTTTTTAGCTAATTTTTGTTATTCTCTCATACTTCAACTTACAGCTTTTTTATCCAAGTTTCCCATACAAATATGTTATCGACATAAATTCGAGTCTTTATTATTCGAACACATCTCAATTTCCGAAAACCCACAAGGAGTTCGCATGCAAACCGAAAAACCGAATGCATACTTCTATAAACAAATACTGGTCGTTTATTTGTTATTTTCGATGTCTTTTTTGCGCACTTCTCAAATGTTTACGTCGTAATTGATGGCCGCAGTTTCCGACACGCACGGCCCCTGTAACAACCGCGGCAATTACAATGTTTTATCGGTAATTTGGCAAAACACATATCGTCAAAAAAACGATTTTTATTCCACTCTCTCTACTGAGTAAAATCAGGAAACTCGACGCGACGGGCGATTCGCGTTTAACGTTTAAATTTTACGTTTAACGGCGGCCTCAGGACGGGAGACCGATACATTGTTGCTAAAAGAAGACGTGTGTGTGAAAATGTCATTGGGTACTGATATTTTTGGATGGTTTATGTAGATGTTTTTGCATATTTTAGATGTTTGTAATATGGGTTGAATTACTTCAAATTGTTGTATAATGCATTTTCCCACTTATGTGTGTTTGGCGAATATACAGAGGCAAATTGCATGAACTTTCCGAAATGTGGTAACAATATACATAAGTAGTACTAATTCAGATATAACTATATAACATTTATTAGTATTATATATATATATATAACATTTATTAATAACATTTTCTACTGTTTGTTTCGAGAATAATTTTTGCTTTTCATCAATAACAATCACTACTCTTACTTTCCTCTTACATTCACATATATAATATTTCTGGTTAACTAGTTAATAGCATATTATTGAAAGCGAAATTATCACACTAGAAAAATAATAAACGACTATAATCAGCTAAAAAAAATAATTAGACAAATCGTAATACGTTTTGTATAACTAGAAAACGTTTTATGAATGTCAATAGTGAGTTATAAAAATATAGTTATTAGAACATGTAAAAAATGCCATCATGCATAAAGGGTTAGACAATGCTTTGTATAACTTGAAATTGTTGTATGATAATTAAACGTAAATTTTCGAAACACATAAAATGTATAAAAAAATCATTTTAATTTAATATTGTATGAAAAATAACTAAACTTTTCTCTTTAATTTAAAAAAATGCAATCTGCAAAAAGTGGTTATACACTATTTGATTTTTCTATATAAATTTATATTTTTAAATATTAAAAACAAGGTAATTATCAATTTTTAGTAATAATTTTATAACTACTTGCATTACTATAAAACTGATAATTATATGAAAAACAATTTAAATTCCTTATGTAACTAAAAAGTGTAGATTCGTAATATTTTAATATTTAATATTGAAAATAGACTATAGTCTATTAGATAAAAAAACTTCGAATTTACACTTTTTTAGTTACATAAATATAAATAAGAATATAAATATATTTATTTTTATATTCAAACTTCAAAATGTATTATAGTTCAATCCTAATAAGAATCATTGCCAATATTAATTTTAAAGTTTAATTTTAAAAATCAATATTTGTATCAAATATTTAAATAATCAATTATGTATGATGAGAAAAATAAAATTTGAAGTTTTTAATCTGATCATTAAAAACATTCATTCAGTATTGTGTATTATAAAGAAGCCCTGAACAAGATGTAAAACCAATGTTCAATTTGTGCATTTTTAGTGAATCGTATAAATTTTTATTTAAAATTTGAAATTTATTTTAGTTTGATAACGTGGATTGTGATGTTCTATGCAGAAACTGATGTGTATTATTAAAAATTGATAATTTAATAATATGAGTGTATATTTTTTTGACAATGCGTAAAAAATAACACTGATTCCATGAATCAAAAATTTTCTGAACATTGAACTTGGATTAGCTCAACTTGGTTAAACAAAATCTATTAAATTTTTTGTTTTAATGTTGTTGGGCAATGTGTACTTTTACAAGCTATAAATTATTTCTTAAGCATTGTTTCAGACACCACATAAATTTGTATCTTGAGTAATATATTCACAAGCTCTTTATATCGTTTTATTCTCAATGTTCTACAATAATCACAAGACCTACTCGAACAATGGTAAAGAAGAATGGTCTCGAGTTAAATGCATGTCTTCTCACAAAGTTGTTGTGCTTTTTGCTACTACATCTCAAGAGTTTACCAGTCTGTGCATGGTAATAGTATAAAGGTCTATTCACCAGGATGGTTGCTCTCTGTATCAAGTAATATTCTATCATGATAAAATTATTCCCATTTATGCGAGTATTGGCCAGTTTATTAATTTGTTTGTAAGGAAGTTCTAATTATTCAACAATTACGCTTTAATATTGAGAATCAAAAGTAGAAACAACTTTGACTTATAATATTAAAAATATCAAGAAATACCAAATTCTAATGTCGTTTTTACGGCATATTTGTCAGTTCATATATAAATCTAGTCAGAAACAAGTACACCTATAGAAAAGGCTGCAAAACTACTACGAATAATGCAAACTTAATAAAGGCTCAGAATTATTACCTTTACAGTCAAATTATTATTAGTAAATTACGCTTGATTATGCAAAATGTTTCTCAAGATGATAATTAAATTTATGTATAATATGTTCCTATATTAACAAAGAAGTATAATGTAGTAACATTTTTCAATTGTGTGAAATATACACATATTCTCGTCTGATATCAGCAACACAACGTAATTTGTGATTGACGAATATACTCGTCATGAGCTCGATTTGGACGAGAATTGAAAAAAATACTTTAAAAAAATATTTGTAATTCAGTTGAAATGCTCGAGAATTGAAAAACTTCATTCAGACAAACGTCAAAATATACTTATTAATCTACTAAAATAATCAATGTAATACTCTAAGAAGTATTGATTGAATGAATGAATTACTACTGTAATTGCGCTGGACTATGTGAATCTCTATACATAACCGTGCAAATATAATAAAAAACCATAATCATCTACTAACATTATATATTTTTGGACCGATTCTGCCGCATAATAGACTAATGCTAAGAACTTTCTATACTAAATATTGACAAAAGCCATGTAGTTCCTGTGCAGTCAGGCGTTTTTCTAAGGTTGTCAGATATAAAACCTAACTAGAAACCGCACAAATGTAAAACGATATTAGATAACAGGGTCTTTTTGACTCAGTTTCATAACATACGAGTGAGGTTGCAGTTTGTGTGTAAAACGCCTGAGTGCACAGCAAATACATGAAATTTTGACAGCGTTCAGTATGATTCAGTAGAATAATGTATGGATGTTAGAGCGTAACATGGCTTTGTCATAACATTCTTTCCTAGAATCTGTCCCTATGTATCTTGCATTATAACACACTAATTACATATGTCATGGCATTTTGTGCTGTTATAAAGTCATCTATTTAAATTCATTACTAACTTAATATTGAAATATTAAAAGAATTATTGACTGTGCGGAGATACTTCACATTTGGTAAAAGCGTTTTTGTTTAAGCAATAACTTTGCCCACCAAGTAACATGTCTTATGGCGAGAAAGATTTGTGGTTTGATTTCCTATGTATATTTCAAAGTTTTCACTATCCAATAATCATAAGTTACCAATAATCTAAAGCAGAGCATTTTACATTCATCTTCCACAATATTAAATCATATCAAGCCGATTTGCATTACATCTGCAACCTTTCACGGAGCTTTTCGCACTGACAGCAACCGCGTGATTCAGTTGCATCTAGTAAATTGCGTCATAAAACTTAATATTGGAACAGATAAATCAAATGCAATTTGTTGAACTGATATTCGTACGTTCAATAATATGACTTATTGCCAATACTGAATGTGTTTTGCAGGCGACACAACTAGAAAACATTTGACCGCCCTTCCATTTAATGAGTTACGTTCCCACACTTTGGTTTCGAATCAAATGTGAAGCGCTCTGATTGTAAATGAAAGATCGAAGACTTTGAGATGAATGTAATATGTGGTTAGAGCACTGGGTAACCAATATATTGTATGAAATCTCTTCAGAAACGTGAATGTTCTAGTTTAGACAATAAAATACCAAATAACTATCTAGCCAAATTTATATAAATTAAAAGTTTAAAATTCAATATCTAATTGAAATTTGAATGTACTTCATCAATACTAACATATCAACATTAATTTTAGTTAAGTAGTTCATCATAATTTTGGGCAAAATTCGCTTAAAGATTCACGAGTAAAGAGGTTAATCCAATATCTCGTAAACATTACAATTACGAATTTTTAGCAACAATATTTGAAAGTAGAAGAAAAAAGGTGTACAATCAGGAGATAAACGTTCATATTTGAGAAATTATAACAAAGAAGAAGATTTGTATATATTATATTATATTTAATTATAAGAAAGACATTGGACCAGTTTGCTCCCTGACTGCGCCAATTTACTCCGCTTATGGGGTGACAGATGACAAATTTTAGAAAAATAGTAAAAATAACATTTCTATGATTAGAAATAAACTAAATTGATTGCACACATAACTACTTGATATTTGTTATACTATTACAAACTATTTAAAATTAAGTTTTAACTTTCATAAACATAACTAATTTAAATAAATATTATATACTGCAAATTAAATATTTAGTAAATTTTTAATTATACCAAATATTTTTTTTAGCAATCAACTGTGTCGCTCACAAAAAACTTAATAAAATGATTATTATTAATCTAATGTTCTAAGATAATTTTAGTTTTTAAAATTCAAATTAATATTTCAACATAAACAATAAAATAATTTATTTGTGCTTTTGAGTATTTATATTTTTGGAATTATTAATGCAATTTGGCATTCGTCATTTATCTGTAATCGATATATAGAAATTGTATGACAAAATAAAAAAATTTAGGAAAATCTTTTCGATTTCAAAGATTTTCTAGTTTATTCTATTTATTTATATTTTATTGTTTTTATTTAATAAGTATAATAAGTGAATATTTTTTATATAATAAATAAATATTTCCATAATTTGTAATAATTCAAAGAGCATGATTCCAACTAAATTTGAAATTTTGTGAATTTGAAAATTAAATTACTTTAGATTTTTACATCTTTATGGAAAAAAGTAAGTTAGTTGATTGTATCATATAAAAATGTGTGTGACAATTTCTTGTGTTTTTAAAATTGAATTAAGTATTACATAAATGCCAGGAATAGCGCAATAATGTATGCTAAGATACAGCCATAAATATATTTATAAATAAGAAACACGATTCCCTTATGCATATTAATATTCAAAGGTAATAAAGAAGACTTACTTAAAATGTAATATATAAAAAATTTAAATGTCCACGCTAACAAAAATAAACAGAAACGATTATACGCATAATGTTGGGCGGTGTTCAAAAACATTCGATACCTCGGGCTAAAGATTGACCCAAAATTCGTCCAAAAAACGCATTTTTATGTTCAAAAACCATCAGAGATCCGAAAATATAAAGTTCTCGACAAAGTATAAAACAATTCTTCATAAAAATATAAAAACCAATAACAATATAAGACGCTTTCACGAGACTTTTTTTGCTGGCTGGGAAATTAAGATCGAGGATATCGGTTCTGCAAAGATCGCAGTATATATATAATTGCTGGAAGTCAGTTGTAATTAAAGTTTAAGGAAAATATCATATTTTCTGACCACTATAAATTGAATTTACGTTTTGGGTTGTAATGGTTAATTTTAATTGCTAACAGATGTGACTGAGTAAAAATTAAAAAAAATTATAAGATATAACGCCAAACGTTATTCGGTTCAGGATATAATTTAGTTTGATGTGTCAATTCTGAATTTTGTATAAATCATTTGATCCGTGTTTCCCGAAATCCGTGTTTCCCGAAATCGTCGACGATAAACACATAGCACAAGCAAATGCCCATACATAACAAAAAACATACACACAATTAGTTTACAAATTTTTATCTATGCATTTCTTAATATGAATTATATATAAAGTTTTTTATATGAATTTATATTAAATTTTATTAAGTTTTTTTATGGATTTACTTTTACACAAAATTAACGAAATTTTGATTTAATTAAATTTGATTTAATAATTAATTTAAAATCATTTGTTATATAAGTTTATCTTCAATTAATAACAATAATAATCCTTAATAAATAATAATGGTAAGAAAAATGTTCATATTTTGTTAAGATCGTAACTTGAATTTAATGTTTTTGGCATTTTGGGATGTAATTTTTAATTTTTGTTAAAATAGTTAGTTTAAAATAAAATATATCTCATAAAATGGAATTTAAAATAAATAATTAAAAAGTATTTGCTTGTATTTCTCTCAAATTCGTAAAAAAATGTACTAACTAAATTAAACTAACTTTATATCACGAAGTACTAATTTAAAAACGTTTCAAGACTCTCATCATCAGTGTGAAAAAATAATAGCAAAAAAATATTAATACCTTATATAATATACTTATTAGTTATAATAAATATGTTTAAGTATGAATGGTAAAAATGCAATGTAACAAATTTGACATAGTCGATTGTTAAATAAAATTATATTACAAAAGAAAAATTAAATTTTATATAATATTATATTATATTTTCAAATATAATCATTCACGAATTTATTATTTGCAATTGTTGTTCTCATTATTATTTGCAATTTTTTTTTAAAATACATAAATTCATAACTATAAGAAATGTTCAAATTGGTAATGTGTGAAAAAATTTCATTAAATTGTGAATGTTGCAAAAGTTTTTATCAAATTAATTTTCTGATCTGCATTTTTTTTAAGATTGCATATATATACAACATAAATTGAAAAATATTATTAATATGGTTTTGTTCACATCAAAATACTTCCAGAAATGATAATTATAATAAAAAATGCCATTTGGATGAATTAACCAAATTATCGAAATATAACATTTGAAAGATCGTTTACTAATATTTAGGTCCAATTCTTCGGTAAAATAGATCTTCTTTTAAATTGTAAATGTTGTAAAAGTTTTCATTAAATTAGTTTCCTGATCTGTAAAATTTTTTGACATTATATATATTGTTTGCAATTTGATTTGAAAAATATTAATCAATTTCTAATATGGTTCTGATTCTGACTACTTCATAATACTTTCAAAAATGCTAAATTAAAATAAAAAATGCCATTTTGACGATTTAACGAAATTACTTTGAAACATACAAAAAAAAAATCACATTAATAAATGCAATGTTGATGGATCAAGGAAAATATTCAAGAAATACAGAAAATGTTTTTATTACTATATCGATATTAGTTCAATGAACAAAACTTCAATTTCCAATCTTCTTCCCACAGAAAAAATATTATGAAGCATTATGATATCTCCTAATAAAAAATATATCATTGCACCCCGATTCCAAATTCAACAGTCTATGAATATCATTACACCATATTAAATTCTCGGCCTTCAAGTTTTTTTTTTTAAATATCATATATATTTATTCTCCACTTCAAACACGAGCCATTTTACACGGAGTATGATTATCGCCGAGGGTGAGGAACTTCATAACATGACCTACAAAAAATTTAAACAAAACAACCAATGTGTCTATATATATGCCGGAAATGTGACTTGACTTCTGATTCCCATTGTTTAAAATAAGGGTTGGGGCAAGGACAGGGTTTTGAACAGTGGTGTAGTTGGAAATTACCCATTAGTGTTCTTGGTCATTAGTAACGAGAAAAACATGTATAATAAATAATTTATTTCAACTTCAAATATGGCTATTAGGTTTAGATCAGACGTTTTAAACCTGAAACAAGTAACGCACATAAAACCTAACTTCACGTGTGTGTTATAAATGCACATCATAAAGATGCAGTTTTGAAAACATTCTTGATAACAAGAGCGTAACATAGCGTTGCCATAACAACAGTCTATTTTACCGTAGAATTGGCCCCTAAGTATTAGTAAACTACATATTTTTCAAATGGTATTTTTTGATAATTGGCTAGTTTTTTAGCCCATTTTCGGTGAATTTTTATATTAAATAGTAATCAGCCAAGACACATAAATAGTACCTTTATATTTCTACTTTCTAATACGGAGTTTTAACAATTGACGTTATTGAAAATTATTTATTGGAAGTGCTTTTTTAATTAAAGGATATTTTTTATTTAGTCCATATTTGGTTTTTGGGAACTGGAAATTTTTATTAAAATAGCTTTTTATTAAAATATTTTTAGTGAAATAACGTGTAAACTAAATGATTAATTTTCAGAAGTTAAATTTGATTAATAAAAAAATTAGTATGATTTATAAATAATTTATTTTATTAATTATTATTTGTATCAAATGAGCAGTTTTCTATAAAATCTTTATATATGTATAAGGTATTTTTGCACACAAGTCAAAACTTCATGTTTTTTTAAGTTTATAATTTTAGGTTAATTAAATTTTTGTTACCTAAAGAAATAAATGTTAATTATTTAATGTTTTAAGATTTTATTTACTTAGGTTATCATAATTGAATTTTTTCGGCACCTTTCAATTTATATTATAGTCAATTAGTTGTTTTGCCTAAAACATATAGAATGTCTAGTTTTATTATTTAAAATGTATCTGCTTCAATTGAAATAAGTGTTAAGTATAGCGATTCACTCAAATATAACTAATATTGTTATCATTATTTATGAATATTATAAAATTAATTTTTCATCACAATGGTAAAAAAACTTCATAAGGAAAAAAAATCGCATTTATGTCTTGATTTTTTTGGTAATTTTGATTATACTTCGTAGTTTTAACGAACATCTTAAATTACTTTAGTCTACTAAAAGTGGTTGAATTAAAAATTAATAATAATGAGCCGTTTGAAAATTTCAAAATTTTATTATCGTAATTTTAAATGTTGCTAAGGGACCAATTCTACGGTAACATAGACGATAACATAGCATTGTTATGGCAACGCTATCTTATCATTCTTTCTTGGTACTAAAAACTATGAAATTGCTATTCATTTGCTGCGCGATCAGGCGTTTTACACATAAAACTGTATGTTATAAATGCGCATCATAAAGATACAGTTTTCGTAACATTCTTTCTAGGTTTGTTTATATGTGAAATACTCCTGATCGGATAGCAAATTGATATCATTTTCCTGGATTTTAGTACCAAGAAAGTAGCCTAATACAGAATTGCCATAATAACGCTATGTTATCATCTATGTTTTAAATTTCAATTTTTATTGATAAAATTTATTATTATTATTATATATCGGAAAATTTTTGCAATTTGCCTTAAGGGACTTACACCTAGTTTTGGACCATTGACTCATTAAAAATTCAACAAAAATTGTTCCGGTTGTCGAGCTAATGTGCAACGTGTATCATTTTCAGTTGTTGGAATTAATTCAAAGTGTGCTATTTACAATATAACTAAAAAAAATATAATTACTAATTTGTAATTATTGAGCTGTACCATATGTAAACCAGACAGCTCTAGTATCTGAATTCTTTCCTCGCTCTGATTTCAAATTCCATACCCATCCACAATCATTATAATTAACCATTAACCGACTTTATATTTTTATTTTTTAATAACGAGCTGCACCCCTTGGTCGACCAAAAAAGAAAAAAATCGTTGTCACCTTATTCGAGTGTCACGTCACTATGATTTATAATGACCGTGACGAATCGTGCTCTCAGATCATTACAAACGGGTTATCTGGCTGACGACTGTTCTTTCTGAAAGGTTTACCATGAAAAGGTACGCGTACGCGCCAAATCAAACAAACACTCCACTCGAGAGTAAGAGAGGACGAGAGGACTCGTCAAGCCGTGTCGAATATTCTAATGAGTTCCGATTCGGAACAATATTAACTGACTGCCAACTTACTGACTGAAGCAGAATAATTGAATTTTTGGGTCTGGTTAAAACTCTAAACTTCAGAGAGCTTCTGCTTTTGGAGAATTATAACTGACTTTTTGGGTCTGGTTAAGTTTCTAAACTTCAGAGAGCTCTGTTTTTGGAAATATATAATTGACTTTTTGGGTCTGGTTAAGACTCTAAATTTTGGATGCTAAAAATGTAGTTG
This sequence comes from Ctenocephalides felis, assembly GCF_003426905.1. NCBI lineage: Eukaryota > Metazoa > Arthropoda > Insecta > Siphonaptera > Pulicidae > Ctenocephalides > Ctenocephalides felis. The sequence goes on from NW_020539726.1 coordinate 27,698,900, forward strand.
CATAATAATTTATCTTTGTTGACTCTGCGACCTTAGACTGAAGTATTATATCTGATGTCGTTTTAGAAATTATCCTTAAATTCCAAAATTGCATTTTGCCAATTCGAAGCAATTTACTATTAACTAAATATTCTTTACTGACTGATTTTATTAGAAAATAATTGTCTTTATTTGGCCTGGTCAGGAGTCTAAATTGTGGAAGATAATTATCGAGTTGTACATGATTGTACCATGTTATTTATATAAGCATATTTCATCTTGGTTGCCTGTGCAATCTAAGACAAGAGATGTATGATATTGTATTAAGTATTATCCTTACCTGATCTGAAAATCATTCAATTTGTAATGACGGGGAGAAGTGGTGATTTGGTTTTGGCAAAAGTAGGTCCAGCCGTTTCGGAGATACCGAGCTAAATGTGCAAAAAATTGCAGTTTTTGAGAGAACTAAGCAGACGATTTGAATGTTTCAGAACAACTTCAGGAAACTAATAATTTTGAGGATTTTTTTTTTATTTACAATTTTTTGTTGAATATTGAAAATAATTCGAATTTTACTTTAGGTTACTTTTTAAAAGATAGCTTACTTTTTATTAGTAGTTGTTAATAAATTTAAATTAGTAGTCATGTTATATATTAATATGTCATCGTTAGCTTTTCAAAGCAATAATAGTATCGAAATTCTGACCGAACTAATTCTAATTATAAGTACAATTGAATCAAATTTTGGAGACAAATTTAGGAAGCAGAATCATATTATATGAACTATTCTAATGATAAAATTTACAACATAAACGATCAATATTTGAAAACAAAACTCGTTAATCCTTTTTGAGTTCTACAATAAATTGACGGATGATATTTATAATCGTCCTGAGAACCGTATTTTATCCTTACTTTTTGCTGAAGTCTAGTTTTTATGCTACACATTATATTCAGTGGATGCTTCAATATATACTTTTTAACTTGTCAAAAACGTTTTGAATAAGATTATTAATGATGCTTTTGCTAAATGTCTCTCGAGGGAGAACAGCTTGCTCAAAAAGAAAAAAATTAAAATTTGTCAAAGTTATACATAGAATTAAAGAAATATAGAAAGTTATATATAGATTTAAAAATACTTGATTCAGATCAAGGTAAAACGGTTTTTAAAGTGTGGTAATTGTAAAATAGTCTAAAATTACATGCACACTTTACTAGCACTATTATTAATATATTGGTAAAATAATCTAGTAATAATAATAAATGATAAATAGCATCGACATAAATTACACAAATCTCAAAATTCAAATATGGATAACAATATATTAAGTTTTTAGCAGATATTTTCATATGCACAAAATATTTAATAGTGTTTACTTATATCTTTACTGCTGTTTAATTAAAGCAATTGATTCTTTGTTGTTAGAAATATAAATTTTCTAAGAGATTTGTACTTTTTGCACAGTAGTTATTTGCCACAACTACTGTATTGTTTCTGAAAAATATTTAATATCATTGGACTAATTTTCTTAAAATTGCTATATGTAACAGGTATTAATATGCATTCACCTTTCAAGTGCACCTTTTAAATTTTATGGTTTTTATAACATTTTTAATTTCTTTTGATGGAGTTGGCTGATAATCAAGTTCATCTTATAGCAGCAATAAGTGTCGACGAAACGATAAAAATAATTTTATCATAATGATTTTGGAGAATTCATAACAAAACTTTGGGCCACGGGCTAAACGGATCAGGACAGGAATAACAAACTTTGTTAAATTTATTTATTTCTTCAAAAACTTGTAAAAATGTGTCAATGAAAAAATTAAACAGATAAAACTTAGACTTTTCAATAATGCATCGTAAGGCGTAAAATTTATTTCAGTATTTCAAAAACCAAAAATAATACCCAATGCCTATTTTATTTACTACCTTTTTGATCTATCTACAAAACACATTAAATTAATTGCTAAGAAGTACATAAAACTACATGGAAAATGTTGAAAATAGTTCTTAATTTATTGGTAGACTTAAATCCAATCATTAGGATTTAAAAAAAATGATATGAAATTGATCTAATTTGATTTCTTGCTAGTCTTGCTTGAGTACCTAATTTCTGATCGAATTTATGTCGATTATCTCAAGAAACGCCTTGTTTATATGAAGCAGCACATAGGAAAATGCAGCATGATTCTAGTTTCTATGAATTTTATTATAAAGTATAAATTAGTCTAAATATTCATATAACTGAAATTTCAATCTTTGGCCAAAAAAGTTACTTTCCTCTGTCCCAATAGCCACTCCATTTCTGATGGTGTCTCGTTGCAATGTTTGGCCATAACTCGGCGCGTAATTTTCTTGTCATCTCTCGTATTAAGATCGACGAGATCGATTTTATACTTTATTATTTCCATGCAGTTAGCTTACATTATTATATGATGACATCGTTAATTTCAAAAACGCCGACAGCTGAACCATTTCAAAATGCGACAATTCGAACACTAAATCACACGGGCCAAGTTCGTTTCGGTGTCGCAATTAAGAGAAGTAATTCATCCTGATTTTTTTGCGTGTCGGATGATGAGTTTTATTTATTTAACAGAGATTAAAAATTAAACTGGTAGTCTTTAAGAAAATTGCTGGAACTTTCCGAACTGTAATTAAACATTCGAGGAATAAAAATAATCAATGGAAATTCATCTATGATTCAAACAAATCTGCCTTACAGCATAATGCACCACCAGTTTATTTTCAAATGTCAATTATTTTTAAAAGCATGAGAAATACCAAAAAAGCCTATGAAATAAATTATAGTATAAATACTGCAAAAAACTAGAAATAATTATCCGTTAACATAAAAATGCAAGAACTTTCCACTTTTATTTAACTCTTCATGTGAACGTATTCGCAGGTACAGCTAGTTCTTAATAATATTATGATATTTACATAATATTCACTTATGAAAACGCTGACCGATCATTTGCGCGCCCTTGCTAGTGGTTTACAAGATACCGTCCTGTCAGTTACCAAAGTATTATCAAAAAATATTATGTATATGAACTAAAATCAAATGCACCATCAGAGGGCAATTGTTGTACCTTACCTACTATATCAACTGACAACTTCAAATGGTTTGTTTACCAACCGAAGTTCTTTTCTTTGCAATGTGGCGTCATCGATCTATGAAAGTCGAGGTTAAGACGATTTTCGTAATATCTAGTTCATTCTGTCCCTGCTTCTAGCAGGCATAAGATGGCGTGTCGACCCGGCGCCGAAGCACCGGGTCGCACGGTGTCGGTATGTCCAAGGAATCGGGTCAGTTTTAATAAAATATATGTAAAAATTCGATCTTGTTAGTGAAATTAACGCTTGTATTTGGATTCTTCATGAATAGATAAGTGAGTATTGCATTTTGTCGTCGTGTTTAATTAATTGTGTTGCTGGGTGATTATATAACATTCAGATAGTGAATATTTAATTTTATTGAAATTGTTTTTGTAACACTCGGTTTACGGGAGTTTTGGGTTACGTCTGTCCATACGGGGACCTGCAAAATTTTGCCAATGCGGTTTTTCTTTAGAAAAATCTATTGGTTTATTGCCTAGGTTGAGTTGAACAGTATAATAATGCATATATATTTAATATCTATTTACATTATATATTTTTATAACACGTTTTGGCAATTTATTTGGAAATTTTGTTGTTCACGTTTACTGATCAGAATCTTCGAGTTTTGAGTGACAAAATGATTTTTTTTGTTACCTATTTGATCGAATACAAAACAACATAATATAATAAATTTTAGATTTTTTGCTACTATTATATTTATTAGTTAAAGGCATAATATTATAAATGAAGCAAATATATAATTATGGTTTGCCAAATTAGTTACCCCGTGAATTTAACGGGTTTTCGTAAAGAGAAATTGAAATACCCCATATGCATTTTTAACCCTCCGTCGGGCGCAGTCCAAGTATGTACAGAATCGGGCGCAGTGTATCGGACAGATACAGATTATAAATATATTGACAGAAGGCTTATAGTTTTATATATTTTTATTTAATTTGCGCTTTTACAATGCTGAATATGTATATTATGTGTAAACAAAAACAAAATATATATTAGATCAATATTATTTTTATAATATAGCAAAATATAAAAATCCGTACATGCGCTCAAAATGCTAGACGCGCAAACCTTACTTTTTCTGAAATGAATAATTTAATAAATTATATAAAAACAATTGTCCGATTCTGTTGGAATGTTTATACAAAGACTATATAAACAATTAGGACAGTAAAAACTTAGTGTTTTTTGTCATTTTGTACGTCAAAAAGACTTTGGCTTAGTGCGTTTTTTTTAACAAAATTGCTACTAGCAAAATATGCGAAGTTCAAAGACAATCTTATATAGACGAATAAATAGTAGACATAAAATAACGAGGCTACTGAGATATGGAGATCTCGATGACATCAAATTATGGAGAAACATGCTAAAATGTTGGCCCTGTATCTGTCAGATCGGCTGCGCCCGACGGAGGGTTAAATTTAGAAAGTTTATCTAAATTATAATCGTATATACAAAATCTATTAATTACATTGCAAATTTATGTTTTTAGCATTACTAAAATTAGTAAAGATTAGTGCTATGGGTTATTTAGCGTTTCACTTTCAAAATTTAAATTCCGTCAAATTAATGGGCTTCGTAAACTTAATTATTTATTCTATGTATCTTTGTACGAATAAATAGTAATCCGTAATTCTAGTTGATTGTTTATTTCATTTATTTTTGTATAATTATCTGTAATCTATGAACCTAGTTTATTATTGATTTAATTTATATAACCGTGAACCTGGTTAATTATTGTTTTGATTTATATTTGTATAATTAAACCATAATTTATAAACCTAGGTAATTTTTGGATTGCATTTATTTTTGTACAATTGTTTTGTGAATCTTATCTTTAGTTACATAACACAGTAGTCCCTCGATGTACGATGAAATAGTATCTATAACAGTAATTGTTATTGTCATCTAACTTTAATAATAATACATACCGATATTAAATTTTATTAAACTGAATCTTTTTTTTATATTTCAGATTTGTGCAGTGCAAGAAGACGGACCTCAGCTAAGATCTAATGCTCCAAAAGAAAATGTTCAATATAACAAGGTATGAAATTTTAGTTAAATTATGTATACTAAATTAATTATAATTTACTCAATAGAAGTATGAAAATTATTTTGGGATTTTTATAATTTATAAACTATAAACAAATAACTGAAAATCAAAGACGTAAAGGGCGCGCAGCCTATTTTTCTAAACTTGAATCAATTTTTATGATTAAATAGCCCTTCACAGGCCTTTAATATTTTAAAGGCTTAATTTTAATAATCAAATTAACTATTAGGAAAATTTTTATGAAAATCACAGTAGAGTAAACCTGATGTTCTCCTTGTGAACCACAAAAACGCCATTGGCGTGACACATATAATCCATATAAGGTGCAAGTTATTTAATTTACGTAAATTTTATACAAGATTCAATTGTGTTGATAGGACTTTGCATTGCTATAAAATTATTTGAGATTTTTCTTAGATAAAAACAAAAACTTTTTGAGAATGTCAATTGTTCCGCGATTTTTGTCTTGCAGGACTTTTCCTTTGATGATTCTTTTTATTACAAATTGTTCGAAATAAAGGCTCATAATTCTGTTTCCCAATTTACGGCCTTAATCGACCGGCAGAGAATATAAAAAAATAATAATTCAAAAATTCGGTTCCGTTGGGCGCTGATAGCATGTCGCAGCGGGTAGCAATAATTCGCTTAGTTCTGTCAATAAATCAATGAAAAAACTTCCTGCACGAAATCGATCGCCAAGATGTCTGAGCAAATACGTCCTTATATGGGCGTGAAAATTAAAGTGTTTTGGCATCTTTATGAGCCCGCGATAAAAACATATCAGAGGCCCAAAAATAAGAAAAAACTCAAGAACGCGCGTTCGTATAAATCGCTAAATAAAAACAAAACCATACGCGAGATTCATCAACATGTTGGTACCATGTAACAACATGAATTAACTAAAATCACCGCTCCGAGCAATTATTTTTTGAAGCTTGGTGCCTCTGCTCTAATTTTGCGCTTTTTTCTTTTCATTTCAAATTGAATTTATGACGGCGGGTTTTTGATTTGTTGTACTCAACGCGGTCGCTGCACCGAAATTACCAAATTGTTTTTTTAAAGAACTTTTTTTCATTTTCAGTGTTAACAAATACCAAGCATTAGTGACATAATTGCATACATGAAGATTTGCTATTAGATTTATTCTAGTCATGGCATGTTTGTTTATCTAAACACTTGCCTACTCATACCTGTAGAATAAATTATAAATCACATTTATATCAAATATTTCAACTACAATGTAAAATTTTTGCGCTAAAGTGTATTTATTAACTTTCCATAGGGTAAGTTATAGTAATCGCAAAAAAATGAAAATTTTTATATATCTTTACGTTATAACATTTCTGAACATTTTGGCATAATTTGGAAAATATTGATGCACGCGCGCGTGTTTGTGTGTGCGGATACTAATTTTCGTCGATGGTTTTTCAAAGATTTAAAAAAAAATCCAAGACTTTTTCAAAATATTTAATTCTTGGAAAGTTCTAGTAATTTACCTTAAGGCACGATGCCCTGCACCACTAGTTTTTTCAAATTATTTTATATTTTCCAAATAATCAATATAGACATATGAGATATATGAGACATAAAACTTGTTCTAAATTGATTACTGTAGAACTTCTATTTAGTAACAAAGGTTTTTAGGAAATATTAGGTTATTCTTGAATTGATATTAAATTCATAAGAATTTTGTTAAAATTCGTATATTTGCCTCTCACAAATTTTATATACGAGTATTCTAGAACAAAAAATTTCTTATAAACCCCCTATTTATATACTTCATACGTTTATTATAAATAAGATTTTCTGAAATCTTGAACAAAACTTAATAATACACAACAATCAATTTTCGCATTTCAGAAGAAAATGCGAAAAATCTTGAAATTTGGAAAGTCGAATATTCAATATGGATTAAATTATAAAATGTTCAAAATTTTAAGAAATTTTCTATTTTTATTTATTATAACGTTAAAGTTTAATTATCATTTTAGTATGATAACAAATCTCTATTTAATTGTCTTTAGTTGAAACAATTTACTTATTAGCAATAAATTTAAATTCATACTTAATTGTTAGTAATATACACATGATAAATTACGAAAACTTTTTATATAAACTTCAAATTAAATGTTTTCAAATGTTGAATAAAACAAGAGCAACCATATTGTAATCAAAATTTGCTACATAATTTCAATCTTTCAATCGACTGGAAAATGCATCATACATTGCATGTTAAAAAGATGATGATCTAATATGGATGGATTAAATTCTAAATTTTTAATTATTAATTTACAAAGTCAAGTTGCAATGATATTTATAATTATAGTATTATAATTTGCGAATTTAATTTAATTTTTTTTAGTTCATGAAAACCTCATTCCTTGAACTAAATACAAGAAGAAACACATCCACAGTTGAATATCCAAAATTACAAGAGTAGTTTCGTGAGAAAATCCATATCCAACAAAAAACAAAAAAATCAAAATCGGAATATGTCAATGGCCTGTACGACTGAAAAATTCAAATTTACAATCTTTGATCCTTTTCCTGACACCTTAACAAGTTGGTATACTAATATTTATAACAATTTACAACCCATATGCTCGTTCGAATTTGCGAATACCAATTAACTGCAAAGAATATGGTTGCAGTTAATTATAATAAAAGCGAACGACTCTGCGGGGAGTGTTTACCAAAATGACATAAAACGAAATATATTATAAATATATCTGATTCGATTTAACTCAAAAACACGTTTTTGATCAAGATACTCATCTGCTGGGATTCAGGAGAATTTTGCGAGTACCGCTTTTGGAGTTAATTAGCGGGGTAATGGGAATTGTGAATTATTTTTAATACAAAATTTTTTTTTAGCTAAAACTGTTTGCATCAAATATTTCTAGTTTATTTTATACGAGAATATCAGATTAATATAAAGTTTCTTGGTGTCATAAAATAATGTAGGTTTTATCATTTTTGACTCCAATCCATTCTGAAAGTAGACCACAACAAAGATCCCATTTTCAAAAAAAAAAAAAAAAATTGGTCAACAAATCACGATATGATAGTTTGTTCACAAGATGTTGCTACTGTATAAATTAATATGTATTCATTTATTAATTTAGAATAATTTTTATATAATTTGCTAAATCAAAACTGAAAAACATAAGAAATCTTCTTGATAACTGAAATTTATTAGCGAGCAAAAGTCTTTCATGATTGATATATTATAACATAGGAGATTAGTTTATTTATTTGACTATACAAGTTCATTAAAGCTCTAATTTATGTTGTAGTAGTGTTTTATAAAATAAACTGTTTTTTTTTATTTTTTAAGCATTTTTTTTTAAATAACTCCAACTAAATAATGAGGTTTGATGTCTAACTGCAGGACTTTTCTTTGATGGTCAATTCAAGATGGCAAATTTATTTTATTTATTTAAATTTTCAAACTTATTTAAGTTAAGTTTATGTTATAGTGTATGTTATAATGTAATAATTAAATTTTTTTCTCTTATTCATTTTTTTTAATTAACTACAAATAATTAATTTTGTGAATTCTATTGCAGGACTTAACTTTTCTGATCAATATGAAATAAAGTTACCATAATTATTTAAATAATTATAAGGTTTTTTTCAATTTTTTTATATTAAAATTATTAAAATTATTTTTTTTAGTTTTTATTCATATAGTTTGCTGTAGTTGACATTTATTAAAAAAATGAAGCATTTTTAACTACAAATAATTGTTGAGGTTTGTCAATTCACTATAAGATTTATTTTATTTATATGATTTATGTTCAAGTTTTTTTTTTATTTTATTTCAGTTCAAGATTTAGTATATCCAGATGCCAAGATAATAAATTAATAAGAAAATAAGTTTTAGTATCATTTTTTTGTAAATTATTAAAGCATTTATTTAAAAAACAGCACTTTCCTGAATTATTTCTTAAATTTTATCAGATTTTTTTTAAAATGACTATCTTTCTTTGTTCTTTGCTACATGCTAAAATATTAAATTTATATAAAAGTTTTTGCTGTAGTAACATGTAAATTCATCTTTCTAGATTAACCTTTGGCCTCATTTATCACAATTTATTGTATTAGAAAATTAGAAGAATTATTATGCACAATACTACTACTTTTTTTTAAAAACTATATACAAATGTGGTTTATTTATTTAAACTTACAATAATTTAAATAATTTATAATTTAAACATATTTATGTACTTAATTTACTCTTTTCCAGATAAATTTCAAAAAACATGATATTTGTATAGTCGATCAAATTATCTCGATAAAATATATTTGTAAACTTGTCGATAAAATTTGTTTGTAAAAATTGTTTAAATTGTTGTGTAAAATGAAAACTGTAAAAATTAAAAATTTCAACAATCATTTCAATAATGTCAAAAATATACTACAGAAAGATTTTTTTTCAGGTTGAAAGTTATGATTAATCTAATGATGATACTTGTTACTGTTGATTATTTGATTATATTATTTGCTGTTAATTTGATATAATTTGCAGATACAAAGTTTCTTCAGGACAAAATCTGATTCCTTTACAAATTTTCTCCACTAGTATTTTTAATAAAAAGTATAAAATATAAACTTTTTTCGGTATATTTTTTTCGATTGTTCTATATCCATTCCTAGAAAACAAGGTTGCCTAAGCATTATAAATACAATATAACGATTTTTAAATGATTGCAAAATAAAAATATGCGCATCTGCAAAAAAATAAAAAACGTTCATTGCATACCTAAACCATGACTATGATTAATGATGATGTCTCAGTCCTTTTCCCTTAGTTATAAAAGTCACTTCTGCCCTATTTTAATGTTTCGACAATGAGTTCAATTTTTCAAGATCGGTTACAGTTTTTTTTCGGTATTTATTTATTTCAACATACAATACAATATCACAATGGGTGATAAGTAGAATGCGACATTTAAATGTTTAACAAATCGTAAGTGTTTTGGCAAACACAAAGGTTTTCTCACCCGATGAGCCAACAATGAGATTTTTGTGTACCTGAGTAATGTGAATTAAATGCTCTGTTTATTTGTGTTTTTGAAACATGAGAATGGTCAAAATATTCTTTTTGGGCAATCAAAATCATTAAAGATTTCTATGGTTTTATTTAACTATCTTATTAGTCGTTTCGTAGTCTTTTCCAATGCGAAAATGACCCGGTTAACTTTGTTTAATTGAAATAGTCTATGCAAATTTTAATATAATAACTATGGATGATCATCCTGGGAGTTGTTTGATGAACATGTTTAACGCGAAGTGTTCTATCAGAAATTTTAAGGGACCGATTCTGCCGCACAACAGACCTATGTTATAGCAAGACCATGTTACGCTCCAACTTCCATATATTATGCTACTGAATTACGCTGAATACTGTCAAAATGTCATGTTTTTGCAACTTGTATGTTATTAAGCTTTGTCAGAAAGACCCTGTTATCTAAGATCGTTTTTTGACATTTGTGCGGTTTCTAGGTTAGGTTTTCTATCTGACAAGATGGAAAAAACGCCTGACTACACAGCAACCACATGGGTTTTGACAATATTTAGAACGATTTTGTATGGAAAGTTCTACATAACATAACCTTGCCATAACAATGGACTGTTATGCGGCAGAATCGGCTCCTTAAAGTACAAAATTATCAATTTACATTTATAAACCCGAATTAAGAATATATCACCGGTTTTTGAAAACGTGGTTCTGGACATCTGAATTTATTGTTCTAAATGACATGAAACTGGCGTGTTCTAAAAAATCTTTTTCATACTAATAGATTATTATCATAGATATATTTATTATTTTTGACTTTATTTAACAGTTCTATTAGCTGTTGGTATGAATTTCCTCTTTAACTACGTCGCCTTTCTGAAGGCAACTCAATTTAATTATTTAATATATTTTATTAATAGAATTTCTCTAATATTGATGATCTTTAATTTGATGCAGCAAAACTGGAGAAAGGTTAAATTCACTTTGAAACATATTCCAATCTATATTTTTAAGTTGAAATAGATATAACTGCTGCTTGATATCAGGCTGTCCCAGATTAGTATTGATTCGGATATCTTCTGGTTTAAAGGCCAAACTAGGTGTCTGATCGACAAATTGGTTTATTAAAAAAAATAAAAAGCTTTGATTTTTTCTATGGAAAACGAGTACAATTTTTCAAAAATATTGCTCACACTGACCTACTGACACATTTTGAAAATGCACTTTTTCACATATAATTATGAGGTTTTTTCACATATCATATTTATGAGGTTTAGGTGTGGAATTGCATATAAAAATACTTTTAAATCAGAAAAAAAATTATCTTCGATCATCAAAAGAGCATTTTCTTCAATTTTATAAAACAAATTAGTATATAATTAAGGAATTAATTAGTAATTTGGAAAAAATGACTTGGAGCATAATAGATTTTTTTTAATTTCACAGAACTTAGTCCTTAAGTTCTAAAATATTTCTAAAATATTGCTCTTTTTGATATCTTCTGATTTTGAATCTTGAATTGCATCTTATTTTAGAACCATATTATGATTATGAGGCTTAGGTGTGAAGTTGGATATGAAAAATTTTTAAACCTGGCAAAAATGACTTTCAAACAACAAGATGATAGCATTTTCCCTAATTTCACAAAACAACTTACAAAGTCTATAAGTTACTTTATCTGTGTATCATATCGATTTGACTGTTGCAGTCAGTAGAAAAAATCTCCTAACCCATTGTTAGAGTAGAGTTTTAAAATATTTCTAAAATATTGTTTTTCTAAACCTCCTGATTTCATGGTACAAAAGCTGCAGTTTCAAAACAAGCACTTTGTACATACGTTAATTGTTTTATCTTCTTTTAGGAGCATGATATGGATTATGAAGTTAAGGTGTTATCTGCAGTTGGACATAAAAAATGCATTTGAACCTGGCAAAAATGACTATCAAACAACAAGATGATAGCATTTTCTCTAATTTCACAAAACAACTCACAAAGTCTATAAGTTACTTTATCTGTGTATCATATCGATTTGACTGTTGCAGTCAGTAGAAAAAATCTCCTAACCTTCCCATTGTTTGAATCCGCCGCTGGTGCAAACACGATTTGCTCTTCGCATTGTTGTTGTGTTGTTGTGTTGTTGTATGCTCATCTTTTGTTAAGACTTTTGACAAATGACGCTTTGCGATTGAAAAACTCCAGAATCGAAACATCGATTCTTAAAGTTTATCAGGTTAAGCTGAATAATGGAATAGAGTAGCAAGGAGGTTCTCAAGCATTTTTAAAAAATACTCTGGAGGCACAATTCGATGCTTAAAAGTTTGTATTCAGAGATTATCGAATCCCCATTTCGGCCAGCTTGATATCAGGCAGTTTAATATCGAATTTTCGCTAGAAGTTAAAAATCTCAAATGAAAATCGCATTTGGTGGGCATTGCTGCAACCTAGATACTCCAACACTATTAAAGATTCAAATCCAATATATACTGTCCAGTCCAATACACATGTAAAAATGGGGGTTTTCTACTAATCCAAATATGTAAACTGTACTTTTATATAATTTTCAGTAATTTTTTTTCACAATAAATATAAAATTGTATGAAGGAATTTATATATTAATAAATGAATTGAAATGGTTTTGAAATTATAAAACTTGTGTTCCAAACTTCTTATACTTTTTCATTAAAACTTGAACACTTGAACAAAACTGTTCATCCCAATAATGCAATAACTCATTTGTAATTAAAGAAATAGTTTACCTGAATATACCATTCCAACTTTTGCTCCGAACTAATTATTACTTTCAAATTATTACTACTCTAATTAATCATATATGTTGTTAAGTATATGATATTTTGTAAGTTTATTGTTGATTGACACGCATGTAATATTAATATTTCCACAGTACAACATAAAGTTTTACCATAATTTATTAGCAATAAATTTAAACTTAATAGCTAATAAAATACACTTTCTAGAACACGGAAAATATAAAGGATATTTTTGTATTTCTAACCGATGCATTTAAACATAAATTTTGCAGCATCGATTTGAAGGATATAGTATTATAAATTTGAATAATTATTATCTCTAAAATCAATTTAAAATATTATGATTTGATTTACAATAAATTTGCTAAAACGATACTTTTGTTACATTATTTTCTGGTGTGTCTTCTACAGAAAATAAGACAAGTAAGTAGTTGAATGAATAAAGATATTACTTGAAAATCGTTTGTCATTTCTAATTTTTTAAAATAAGGTTAATAACAATAATATTAACTACATGAAACTTTAACAATAACTTTGACAAATTGTGTTTTCGACTCTAAATTTTAGAGGTTAATTCTAATCTTTAGAGCTAGTTCTAAATTTCAAACATAGTTCTAAATTCTGGAGACAATTCTAAATTTTGGAGACAGTTCAAAGTTTTAGAAACATTACAAAATTTTAAATGTAGTTTCGAGTTTTAGTTGCAGTTTAGAGTTTTAGATGCAGTTTTGAGTTTTAGATGCAGTTTTGAGTTTTAGATGCAGTTTTGAGTTTTAGATGCAGTTTTGAGTTTTAGATGCAGTTTTGAGTTTTAGATGCAGTTTTGAGTTTTAGATGCAGTTTTGAGTTTTAGATGCAGTTTTGAGTTTTAGATGCAGTTTTGAGTTTTAGATGCAGTTTTGAGTTTTAGATGCAGTTTTGAGTTTTAGATGCAGTTTTGAGTTTTAGATGCAGTTTTGAGTTTTAGATGCAGTTTTGAGTTTTAGATGCAGTTTTGAGTTTTAGATACAGTTTTGAGTTTTAAGTACAGTCCTGAATTTTAAGTACAGTCCTGAATTTTAAGTACAGTCCTGAATTTTAAGTACAGTTCTGAATTTTAAGTGCAGTTCTAAATTTTAGATGCAGTTCTAAATTTTAGATGCAGTCCTGAATTTTAGATACAGTCCTGAATTATCAGTTCAGTTATGAATTTTAGATACTGCCCTGAATTTTAAATACAATCCTGAATTTTAGATACAGTCCTGAATTTCAGATGCAGTCCTGAATTTCAGATGCAGTATTGAAGTTCAGATGCAGTATTGAAGTTCAGATGCAGTATTGAAGTTCAGATGCAGTATTGAAGTTCAGATGCAGTATTGAAGTTCAGATGCAGTATTGAAGTTCAGATGCAGTATTGAAGTTCAGATGCAGTCTTGAATTTCAGATGCAGTCTTGAAATTTAGATGCAGTCTTCAATTTTAGATGCATCCCTAAATTTAGATACAGCCCTAAATTTTAGATGCAGTCCTAAATTTTGTATACTGCCCTAAATTTTAAATACAGTCCTAAATTTTAGATGCAGTCTTAAATTTTAGGTGCGGTCCTACATTTTAGACGCGGTCCTACATTTTAGATGCGGTCCTACATTTTAGATACTGCCCTAAATTTTAAATACAGTCCTAAACTATAGAGAATGTAATGGGATGAACAAAATTTACTTATATAATGAAGCTTTTAAATTCTTGGTTTATGAAATATATAATTTATTAAAATTCTAAGTTCCTAGAATCATTATATCAGTGTATATTGTGTACTGTGTACAGAAAACAATAAACATGGATTGCAATTATCTATGCAGTTTTTTTTAGTTAATACTTACAAAATTGATTGAATACAATTTATATCGTAGATAATTTGAAGCTTTTAATTCATTTTATTAGTAAGATGTTACAATTTAAACTATAAACTCAAAATGCGTAGATTCTTCCATAGATTTTTATTACCTCATAGTTCCAGAATCTGTGGTCCAATCATTCGTGTGAAATTTTTTCCAGTCTCACTTTTGTATAAAAATTTCGGCATTCTTCATAAAAAATGATCGCGTATTTGATGTGCGTACCCAAAACATTATCATCATCATCTTGAGCTGGCATTCTTCCCATACCATATAATTTACATCCATGTCAAATAGATTATTTGGATCCAAATTGTAATTGTTAGAGCTATCAAAATTTGACATGATTTTTAAGTTTGATTAGTGTATCTAATGTTTAATCACGGCTTACTAGGACAATTTTTAAATAAGATTCAGTTTTTAGTTGAAAAAAAAACGTTAGAAAGGTACTGTAGTGACCTTAAAATTTGTGCTAAGAATTTGCCATACATAAAAAATATCTTGGACGTATAAAATGCCTCTACTTGAACTTTTGTATTTTTATGTTACTTGATATTTGACAATCATAAGTCATTTAATGACAAAATCTCAATAACTGTTGCCACAATAAACTTACAGTTACAATTTAATATTCATTCCCAACAGTTAATTCTACTTAATATGTTTTCATAATCCAAACAGGTGTATGAAGCTGAGACAACTGCGAAACATATTCTAGATCAGAATAATAAAGTCCATGTTTATTCTAGATTAAGAATAATATTTTACTAAAATAAGATTCGACAGATTTACAAGTGTTGTGTTTACAATGGCTTCTGGTCTTCTGATGGAGCTCGGAATGCTCTCGAGGAGTCGACTTGAGTGGGTTTGGTGAAATTTTTAAATAAACCAAAAATGTTGACAATGGTAATGAGAACAAGTACTAACCAACCCACAAAATGGTATTCGGTATTTGATGTCGATGAAGTAAGGAGCTGGGGAACAATTTGCATAATGGGATCTTGAAAAAAATATGAATATTTTTTGTCTATATGCTTAGATATCGTATAATAGATTTTTTGCACGAAATCGTAAGTTTGAGTAGTCAAAAATAGACGAAAGCAGTTTTAAACTGACTACATTATTATATATGGGATGGTCCTCCTAATGGATATTTTTGAATTTTTATGCTCCCAGCGGCTCAAATACTTCCAAATTCATAAAACAAATTTTCTGAATGTTTTAGGAGGTTTCATCAATTTCAACCTGATCGATAACTGGTCAATTATTGTTTTTTGTGAACGTTATTCACTGAATTTTTATTCAGATTGGACACCCACCAAATGCTATGAATGAAGTCTATAATTGCATATATACATTAGGGTGGTCCTTAGTATGAATATTTACGAGCTCCCAGGGGCTCAAATGCTTATAAAATAATAAAATAAAATTCTCTGAAAATTTTAGCTCCAAATATTACCTTTAAGATAACCCGCACTCTAACCAAAGTTTCTTGGTTATTCTTCCTAAGTAAAAACTTATTTTATAAAATATATAAAAAATGTATTGTAGGTTTTTCTATTTATGATCAAAATAAGCAAATACAATGTGATTTCCAAAATTTTGAATATGTGTGATATGTCGCTGAGTCATAAATTTCTAAAAAATAAATGCAATTTTACCCATGCTATTTCCATGAGAAACTTTGCTTTATTTGGAGCTAAAACTTTCAGAAAATTTTATTTTTTTAATTTGTAAGCGTTTGAGCCATTGGAAGCAAAAAAATTCGAGAATATCCATTCTAAGGACCACCCTAATGTATATATATGTAATCACAGTCTTAGCTCAGAGCATTTGTTGGGTGTTCAACCTGAATAAAAATTCTGTGAAAAACGTCTACAAAAAGACAATAATTGACTAGTTATCGATCATGTTAAAAATGATGAATAAAATTGGGAAGTGTGGTAGGAAGGTGAAAATTAAGGGTTTTAAAAAAAAATCTGAAAATCGATTCAGTATATTAAAGAATAAGTTTTAGAGTTGGACAACACTTGAAATGAATTTCATAAAGTTATTATTTTTTATGAAAAAATGAGCTTTTGCGTAAGCTCAAAAAAGCTCAATCGAATTTTAGTCAAAAACGTTTACTGACAGAAATCGAGATGAAAAATGATGTAATTACCATAATATTTTTTAAGAAATAGGGGTTTGTGGTAAGAAGGTGAAAATTTAGAGTTATATGTGTTTTATTTCTGGAACTTCATTCAAATTCAAGTCACTCAGTTTCTTGAGACAGCAATTTCAAGATGATTGAAAAAGAAGCTTTCAACAGATAATAGTAAAGCTCACTGGAGTGATCCTCAAACTATCGACATAGTAAAATTCACCAAAATAATGTGTGTGACAATAAAATATGAAAAAAATCTTGTTGCTGTTGAAATAGATAGGATAAAAATTGACTCAGAAAATAAAAAATTAATCTTTGCGATAGCTAACCCCCCAACGACTTAGTTCCAATCAAAATATGCGAAAACCTGTCTGGGGATATACCTAAAAGTTTCCAACATTTTCACGACAATTGGATGTATGGTTTGTAAATGCATACTAGAGATGTTCTATCAAAAATTAATTTAAGAAATCATTGGGCTTGCTCGTAGGGAAGCAATTAGAACAACTGTACTTTAATCACAAGTCCCGGGTTCGATTCCACTTCGAGCAGCCTTTTGTCAAGCAGTAGTGACAACAATTTTTCCAGTTAAATATAGATAGCAATATGTTTCCAAGTGAAAATAGCCATCACCCGGCATTGCTGCACCAATAAAACTCGCTCTATTACAGAAATTGTAATAATAATATCCTACTGAGATGTGACAATTGTTTGGGTTGCCAGCTCTCAAACAGACTAGTCAAACCAGCTTAACAGTTTATAGGAGTATTAGTTTCTGATTGCTGTTCAAAAAAAAAAAATTAAATCATTAATGAAGATACTACCAGCTCTCTGATTGAATAAATTTCGCCTCGGTTTTAAATCAAGTCCAGTTATGCCGCTCTGCGTACATATGTTACAATTAAACAACGAATAATATATTGTAGCGTGAGTGCTTCTCATAAATCAGCGCATCCTAATTAACAGTTAAAAACTCTTGTTTATTTATAATGTCGTTGATTTAATGAAAATGTTTTGCGATTATGTTTAAATGCAATGTAAACGACTTGTTGATACATAAAATGTATTTTATATGACGTTACGAAATTATTAAATCGCACGCACCGACATTTTTAAGGACGACGATGTTGCGATTTCTAAGAGAGAGTGCAGACATATTGCAAAGTTGGTCATCAAAATTTTCAAATGGTAATAAAAGTTTTCAATAGATGTAATTGTTATAAATGTCATCCTCTCATAGACCTTTTACTACATGGACTACTAGTCGAGCGCAAAATACGTGTCAAAGGATAGAAGGAGACTGTGACGTCACTGTGTGGACGAGCGTTGCCGACAATCGTGGAACACTCCCGATTGATTAAGTGTCATATACATATACATTATAATATATTAAATGGTAGAGCCTTGGATTTGTGAATATTTTGTAGAGTTTCGAACAAGAATCTAAAAAGTAATAAAAAACAACAAAAGTTTTTTAATAAACTATTTCTTTATTTCTTAATTTACTGTCGACGTTTTGGAACTAGGTACGTTCTTCAGGACATCTATCAAGAAACATAATCTTGATAAGATTTGAGCAACCAATATGTTAAAGAAAAGAAGATGATTTTTTAATTAATAAAATAGTTCATAATTATAATATATAATATATAAATCTGTTTTAATAGGTGGATTCGATTTTACGTACATTTATTTCACAGGGGCAATATTATTATCAAAATTCTTACAAAATTATCAGTCCACACAACTGCCATTATATTATTGAAATAAAACTATCACAGATAATATTTGAATTACATTAACTATTATTTGGTATGATACATAATATGGGGGTGCTCCACGATTGTCAGCAATGCTCGTTCACTCAGTGACGTCACACTCCCCTGCAATCTTTTGACACTGTATAAAATGGAAAACATATGAGGACTAGCAGTCCATGTAGTGTAAGGTCTATGGTTACTCTATTTGTACAAACGTATGAAAACTAGTTTTCTTATAACTCACTTTATATTTATAGACATTAGGGTGGTCCTTAATTTGGACACTTTCGAATGTCTTTGCGCCCAAGGGCTCAAATGGTTCCAAATTGATAAAAAACAATTCTCTGAAAGTTTTAGCTCTTATTATTAATTTTTAGATAGCGCGCAATTCAATCAAACTTCGTATAGAAATAGCATGGAAAAAATTTTGAACATTAAATAAAACTTTTTTTAGGTACAACTTAGCGACAAATGAATTAAAAGTAAAAATTCGTGTCATTTTTTAATGAAAATTCGACGCTCTGCAGATTTTTGAAAATTTGTTCATGCTATTTCCATACAAAACTTTGAATGAATTGCGCTCTATTTAAAATACACTATTAAGAGCTAAAACTTGCAGAGAATTGTTTTTTATCAATTTGGAATCATTTGAGCCCTTGGGAGTAAGGAAATTCAAAAAAGTCAAAATTAAGGACATACACATTTGAAATTTGTTGAATCCAAATTGATGTCTATAAATAAATTGAACATCGACAATTTTAGTTACATTTATTACAAAATCAAATACTTCTTCACATCTTTAGTCAATACTCAATTGGTCTATCTAACAATAAAATGAAAGTACTTTTATCCGTTTTTTATCCATCATTTCACTTAATCTGGTTTTAAAAGTTTTTGCGCTTCGTTATAATTCATGTTATTAAAATTAATATGTTAGGACCACGCAGTTTTTTTGATACTTTTTTTTCCAAGCGATTTGTTTCTGGTCTTCAAAGCGTTTAAATAAAAATAAGAACAACTTGAATGTATGAAACATTAAAAATAATGAACGGTAGTTAAAGAACAGATCTAGTTTCGGGCTAATGTACTTTTAAGTGATCTTAATTTTGGAGTGCCCAGGGGTGTTAGAGATTTGATATAAAATGTTGAAAGTCAATAGACGAATTGTATCAATATATGAAAAAAAAAACTAGAGGGGCATGGCATCGTGCATTCAGGCAATTTTCTGAAACTTCCGGTACTGAAAATTAAATTCTTTGAAAAACCGTAAATTTTTTTGAAAACTGAAAAAAATGAGATTTTTGAGAATTTTGAAGTTTTTGAAAAAATTAGACTAAATTGAAAAATTTTATATATTTTTTTATATTTGGAAAAAAAATTTTATACATCAAATTTTTCTGAAAATTTTGAATTGTTTTTTTTTAAGCAATTGTGCTGAATGGCTGTTTTAGACAAGAAATATCTATTTTAGATATTTTTAGATATATATTTTTGTATTATTCAAATCGGACGCTTCATTATCTTATAACCGAAAAACCATTTTTGGCTCTTTTTGCCCGTACCTTTGAAACCTGCTTATCAATACAATTCTAATGTTTTTTTTTTGAATTATTCAAATTGATGGTTGATCCGTGTTCTCGAAATT
>NW_020539726.1:27720276-27737547 GCF_003426905.1 Ctenocephalides felis
GTACATACTTGGACTGCGCCCGACGGAGGGTTAAAAATGCATATGGGGTATTTCAATTTCTCTTTACGAAAACCCGTTAAATTCACGGGGTAACTAATTTGGCAAACCATAATTATATATTTGCTTCATTTATAATATTATGCCTTTAACTAATAAATATAATAGTAGCAAAAAATCTAAAATTTATTATATTATGTGTTTTGTATTCGATCAAATAGGTAACAAAAAAAATCATTTTGTCACTCAAAACTCGAAGATTCTGATCAGTAAACGTGAACAACAAAATTTCCAAATAAATTGCCAAAACGTGTTATAAAAATATATAATGTAAATAGATATTAAATATATATGCATTATTATACTGTTCAACTCAACCTAGGCAATAAACCAATAGATTTTTCTAAAGAAAAACCGCATTGGCAAAATTTTGCAGGTCCCCGTATGGACAGACGTAACCCAAACTCCCGTAAACCGAGTGTTACAAAAACAATTTCAATAAATTAAATATTCACTATCTGAATGTTATATAATCACCCAGCAACACAATTAATTAAACACGACGACAAAATGCAATACTCACTTATCTATTCATGAAGAATCCAAATACAAGCGTTAATTTCACTAACAAGATCGAATTTTTACATATATTTTATTAAAACTGACCCGATTCCTTGGACATACCGACACCGTGCGACCCGGTGCTTCGGCGCCGGGTCGACACGCCATCTTATGCCTGCTAGAAGCAGGGACAGAATGAACTAGATATTACGAAAATCGTCTTAACCTCGACTTTCATAGATCGATGACGCCACATTGCAAAGAAAAGAACTTCGGTTGGTAAACAAACCATTTGAAGTTGTCAGTTGATATAGTAGGTAAGGTACAACAATTGCCCTCTGATGGTGCATTTGATTTTAGTTCATATACATAATATTTTTTGATAATACTTTGGTAACTGACAGGACGGTATCTTGTAAACCACTAGCAAGGGCGCGCAAATGATCGGTCAGCGTTTTCATAAGTGAATATTATGTAAATATCATAATATTATTAAGAACTAGCTGTACCTGCGAATACGTTCACATGAAGAGTTAAATAAAAGTGGAAAGTTCTTGCATTTTTATGTTAACGGATAATTATTTCTAGTTTTTTGCAGTATTTATACTATAATTTATTTCATAGGCTTTTTTGGTATTTCTCATGCTTTTAAAAATAATTGACATTTGAAAATAAACTGGTGGTGCATTATGCTGTAAGGCAGATTTGTTTGAATCATAGATGAATTTCCATTGATTATTTTTATTCCTCGAATGTTTAATTACAGTTCGGAAAGTTCCAGCAATTTTCTTCAAGACTACCAGTTTAATTTTTAATCTCTGTTAAATAAATAAAACTCATCATCCGACACGCAAAAAAATCAGGATGAATTACTTCTCTTAATGCGACACCGAAACGAACTTGGCCCGTGTGATTTAGTGTTCGAATTGTCGCATTTTGAAATGGTTCAGCTGTCGGCGTTTTTGAAATTAACGATGTCATCATATAATAATGTAAGCTAACTGCATGGAAATAATAAAGTATAAAATCGATCTCGTCGATCTTAATACGAGAGATGACAAGAAAATTACGCGCCGAGTTATTGCCAAACATTGCAACGAGACACCATCAGAAATGGAGTGGCTATTGGGACAGAGGAAAGTAACTTTTTTGGGCAAAGATGAAAATTACATTTGTATGAATATTTAGACTAATTTATACTTTATAATAAAATTCATAGAAACTAGAATCATGCTGCATTTTCCTATGTGCTGCTTCATATAAACAAGGCGTTTCTTGAGATAATCGACATAAATCGATCAGAAATTAGGTACTCAAGCAAGACTAGCAAGAAATCAAATTAGATCAATTTCATATCATTTTTTTTAAATCCTAATGATTGGATTTAAGTCTACCAATAAATTAAGAATATTTTCAACATTTTCCATGTAGTTTTATGTACTTCTTAGCAATTAATTTAATGTGTTTTGTAGATAGATCAAAAAGGTAGTAAATAAAATAGGCATTGGGTATTATTTTGGTTTTTGAAATACTGAAATAAATTTTACGCCTTACGATGCATTATTGAAAAGTCTAAGTTTTATCTGTTTAATTTTTTCATTGACACATTTTTACAAGTTTTTGAAGAAATAAATAAATTTAACAAAGTTTGTTATTCCTGTCCTGATCCGTTTAGCCCGTGGCCCAAAGTTTTGTTATGAATTCTCCAAAATCATTATGATAAAATTATTTTTATCGTTTCGTCGACACTTATTGCTGCTATAAGATGAACTTGATTATCAGCCAACTCCATCAAAAGAAATTAAAAATGTTATAAAAACCATAAAATTTAAAAGGTGCACTTGAAAGGTGAATGCATATTAATACCTGTTACATATAGCAATTTTAAGAAAATTAGTCCAATGATATTAAATTTTTTCAGAAACATACAGTAGTTGTGGCAAATAACTACTGTGCAAAAAGTACAAATCTCTTAGAAAATTTATATTTCTAACAACAAAGAATCAATTGCTTTAATTAAACAGCAGTAAAGATATAAGTAAACACTATTAAATATTTTTGTGCATATGAAAATATCTGCTAAAAACTTAATATATTGTTATCCATATTTGAATTTTGAGATTTGTGTAATTTATGTCGATGCTATTTATCATTTATTATTATTACTAGATTATTTTACCAATATATTAATAATAGTGCTAGTAAAGTGTGCATGTAATTTTAGACTATTTTACAATTACCACACTTTAAAAAACCGTTTTACCTTGATCTGAATCAAGTATTTTTAAATCTATATATAACTTTCTATATTTCTTTAATTCTATGTATAACTTTGACAAATTTTATTTTTTTCTTTTTGAGCAAGCTGTTCTCCCTCGAGAGACATTTAGCAAAAGCATCATTAATAATCTTATTCAAAACGTTTTTGACAAGTTAAAAAGTATATATTGAAGCATCCACTGAATATAATGTGTAGCATAAAAACTAGACTTCAGCAAAAAGTAAGGATAAAATACGGTTCTCAGGACGATTATAAATATCATCCGTCAATTTATTGTAGAACTCAAAAAGGATTAACGAGTTTTGTTTTCAAATATTGATCGTTTATGTTGTAAATTTTATCATTAGAATAGTTCATATAATATGATTCTGCTTCCTAAATTTGTCTCCAAAATTTGATTCAATTGTACTTATAATTAGAATTAGTTCGGTCAGAATTTCGATACTATTATTGCTTTGAAAAGCTAACGATGACATATTAATATATAACATGACTACTAATTTAAATTTATTAACAACTACTAATAAAAAGTAAGCTATCTTTAAAAAGTAACCTAAAGTAAATTCGAATTATTTTCAATATTCAACAAAAAATTGTAAATAAAAAAAAAATCCTCAAAATTATTAGTTTCCTGAAGTTCTTCTGAACATTCAAATCGTCTGCTTAGTTCTCTCAAAAACTGCAATTTTTTGCACATTTAGCTCGGTATCTCCGAAACGGCTGGACCTACTTTTGCCAAAACCAAATCACCACTTCTCCCCGTCATTACAAATTGAATGATTTCAGATCAGGTAAGGATAATACTTAATACAATATCATACATCCCTTGTCTTAGATTGCACAGGCAACCAAGATGAAATATGCTTATATAAATAACATGGTACAATCATGTACAACTCGATAATTATCTTCCACAATTTAGACTCCTGACCAGGCCAAATAAAGACAATTATTTTCTAATAAAATCAGTCAGTAAAGAATATTTAGTTAATAGTAAATTGCTTCGAATTGGCAAAATGCAATTTTGGAATTTAAGGATAATTTCTAAAACGACATCAGATATAATACTTCAGTCTAAGGTCGCAGAGTCAACAAAGATAAATTATTATGCAACTACATTTTTAGCATCCAAAATTTAGAGTCTTAACCAGACCCAAAAAGTCAATTATATATTTCCAAAAACAGAGCTCTCTGAAGTTTAGAAACTTAACCAGACCCAAAAAGTCAGTTATAATTCTCCAAAAGCAGAAGCTCTCTGAAGTTTAGAGTTTTAACCAGACCCAAAAATTCAATTATTCTGCTTCAGTCAGTAAGTTGGCAGTCAGTTAATATTGTTCCGAATCGGACTCATTAGAATATTCGACACGGCTTGACGAGTCCTCTCGTCCTCTCTTACTCTCGAGTGGAGTGTTTGTTTGATTTGGCGCGTACGCGTACCTTTTCATGGTAAACCTTTCAGAAAGAACAGTCGTCAGCCAGCAAGATAACCCGTTTGTAATGATCTGAGAGCACGATTCGTCACGGTCATTATAAATCATAGTGACGTGACACTCGAATAAGGTGACAACGATTTTTTTCTTTTTTGGTCGACCAAGGGGTGCAGCTCGTTATTAAAAAATAAAAATATAAAGTCGGTTAATGGTTAATTATAATGATTGTGGATGGGTATGGAATTTGAAATCAGAGCGAGGAAAGAATTCAGATACTAGAGCTGTCTGGTTTACATATGGTACAGCTCAATAATTACAAATTAGTAATTATATTTTTTTTAGTTATATTGTAAATAGCACACTTTGAATTAATTCCAACAACTGAAAATGATACACGTTGCACATTAGCTCGACAACCGGAACAATTTTTGTTGAATTTTTAATGAGTCAATGGTCCAAAACTAGGTGTAAGTCCCTTAAGGCAAATTGCAAAAATTTTCCGATATATAATAATAATAATAAATTTTATCAATAAAAATTGAAATTTAAAACATAGATGATAACATAGCGTTATTATGGCAATTCTGTATTAGGCTACTTTCTTGGTACTAAAATCCAGGAAAATGATATCAATTTGCTATCCGATCAGGAGTATTTCACATATAAACAAACCTAGAAAGAATGTTACAAAACTGTATCTTTATGATGCGCATTTATAACATACAGTTTTATGTGTAAAACGCCTGATCGCGCAGCAAATGAATAGCAATTTCATAGTTTTTAGTACCAAGAAAGAATGATAAGATAGCGTTGCCATAACAATGCTATGTTATCGTCTATGTTACCGTAGATTGGTCCCTTAGCAACATTTAAAATTACGATAATAAAATTTTGAAATTTTCAAACGGCTCATTATTATTAATTTTTAATTCAACCACTTTTAGTAGACTAAAGTAATTTAAGATGTTCGTTAAAACTACGAAGTATAATCAAAATTACCAAAAAAATCAAGACATAAATGCGATTTTTTTTCCTTATGAAGTTTTTTTACCATTGTGATGAAAAATTAATTTTATAATATTCATAATAATGATAACAATATTAGTTATATTTGAGTGAATCGCTATACTTAACACTTATTTCAATTGAAGCAGATACATTTTAAATAATAAAACTAGACATTCTATATGTTTTAGGCAAAACAACTAATTGACTATAATATAATTGAAAGGTGCCGAAAAATTCAATTATGATAACCTAAGTAAATAAATCTTAAAACATTAAATAATTAACATTTATTTCTTTAGGTAACAAAATTTAATTAACCTAAAATTATAAACTTAAAAAAACATGAAGTTTTGACTTGTGTGCAAAAATACCTTATACATATATAAAGATTTTATAGAAAACTGCTCATTTGATACAAATAATAATTAATAAAATAAATTATTTATAAATCATACTAATTTTTTTATTAATCAAATTTAACTTCTGAAAATTAATCATTTAGTTTACACGTTATTTCACTAAAAATATTTTAATAAAAAGCTATTTTAATAAAAATTTCCAGTTCCCAAAAACCAAAAATGGACTAAATAAAAATATCCTTTAATTAAAAAAGCACTTCCAATAAATAATTTTCAATACGTCAATTGTTAAAACTCCGTATTAGAAAGTAGAAATATAAAGGTACTATTTATGTGTCTTGGCTGATTACTATTTAATATAAAAATTCACCGAAAATGGGCTAAAAACTAGCCAATTATCAAAAAATACCATTTGAAAAATATGTAGTTTACTAATACTTAGGGGCCAATTCTACGGTAAAATAGACTGTTGTTATGGCAACGCTATGTTACGCTCTTGTTATCAAGAATGTTTTCAAAACTGCATCTTTATGATGTGCATTTATAACACACACGTGAAGTTAGGTTTTATGTGCGTTACTTGTTTCAGGTTTTAAACGTCTGATCTAAACCTAATAGCCATATTTGAAGTTGAAATATTATTTATTATACATGTTTTTCTCGTTACTAATGACCAAGAACACTAATGGGTAATTTCCAACTACACCACTGTTCAAAACCCTGTCCTTGCCCCAACCCTTATTTTAAACAATGGGAATCAGAAGTCAAGTCACATTTCCGGCATATATATAGACACATTGGTTGTTTTGTTTAAATTTTTTGTAGGTCATGTTATGAAGTTCCTCACCCTCGGCGATAATCATACTCCGTGTAAAATGGCTCGTGTTTGAAGTGGAGAATAAATATATATGATATTTAAAAAAAAAACTTGAAGGCCGAGAATTTAATATGGTGTAATGATATTCATAGACTGTTGAATTTAGAATCGGGGTGCAATGATATATTTTTTATTAGGAGATATCATAATGCTTCATAATATTTTTTCTGTGGGAAGCAGATTGAAAATTGGAATTTTGATCATTGAACTAATATTGATATAGTAATACGAAAAACATTTTCTGTATTTCTTGAATATTTTCCTTGATCCATCAACATTGCATTTATTAATGTGATTTTTTTTGTATGTTTCAAAGTAATTTCGTTAAATCGTCAAAATGGCATTTTTTATTTTAATTTAGAATTTTTGAAAGTATTATGAAGTAGTCAGAATCAGAACCATATTAGAAATTGATTAATATTTTTCAAATCAAATTGCAAACAATATATATAATGTCAAAAAATTTTACAGATCAGGAAACTAATTTAATGAAAACTTTTACAACATTTACAATTTAAAAGAAGATCTATTTTACCGAAGAATTGGACCTAAATATTAGTAAACGATCTTTCAAATGTTATATTTCGATAATTTGGTTAATTCATTCAAATGGCATTTTTTATTATAATTATCATTTCTGGAAGTATTTTGATGTAAACAGAACCATATTAATAATATTTTTCAATTTATGTTGTATATATATGCAATCTTAAAAAAAATGCAGATCAGAAAATTAATTTGATAAAAACTTTTGCAACATTCACAATTTAATGAAATTTTTTCACACATTACCAATTTGAACATTTCTTATAGTTATGAATTTATGTATTTTAAAAAAAATTGCAAATAATAATGAGAACAACAATTGCAAATAATAAATTCGTGAATGATTATATTTGAAAATATAATATAATATTATATAAAATTTAATTTTTCTTTTGTAATATAATTTTATTTAACAATCGACTATGTCAAATTTGTTACATTGCATTTTTACCATTCATAATTAAACATATTTATTATAACTAATAAGTATATTATATAAGGTATTAATATTTTTTGCTATTATTTTTTCACACTGATGATGAGAGTCTTGAAACGTTTTTAAATTAGTACTTCATGATATAAAGTTAGTTTAATTTAGTTAGTACATTTTTTTACGAATTTGAGAGAAATACAAGCAAATACCTTTTAATTATTTATTTTAAATTTCATTTTATGAGATATATTTTATTTTAAACTAACTATTTTAACAAAAATTAAAAATTACATCCCAAAATGCCAAAAACATTAAATTCAAGTTACGATCTTAACAAAATATGAACATTTTTCTTACCATTATTATTTATTAAGGATTATTATTGTTATTAATTGAAGATGAACTTATATAACAAATGATTTTAAATTAATTTATTATAAATTCAAATTTAATTAAATCAAAATTTCGTTAATTTTTGTAAGTAAATCCTAAAAAGTACATAAAACTTTAATATATAATTCATATAAAAAAACTTTATATATAATTCATATTAAGAAATGCATAGATAAAAATTTGTAAACTAATTGTGTGTATGTTTTCTTGTGTATGTATGGGCATGTGCTTGTGCGGATATAAATTTTCGTCGACGATTTCGGGAACACGGATCAACCGTTCGATGCATTTATACAAAATTTCAGAATTGACACATCAAACTAAATTATATCCTGAACCGAATAACGTTTGGCGTTATATCTTATAATTTTATTTTTAATTTTTACTCAGTCACATCTGTTAGCAATTAAAATTAACCATTACAACCCAAAACGTAAAATTCAATTTATAGTGGTCAGAAAATATGATATTTTCCTTAAACTTTAATTACAACTGACTTCCAGCAATTATATATATTACTGCGATCTTTGCAGAACCGATATCCTCGATCTTAATTTCCCAGCCAGCAAAAAAAGTCTCGTGAAAGCGTCTTATATTGTTATTGGTTTTTATATTTTTATGAAGAATTGTTTTATACTTTGTTGAGAATTTTATATTTTCAGATCTCAGATGGTTTTTGAACATAAAAATGCGTTTTCGGACGAATTTTGGGTCAATCTTTAGCCCGAGGTATCGAATGTTTTTGAACACCGCCCAACATTATGCGTATAATCGTTTCTGTTTATTTTTGTTAGCGTGGACATTTAATTTTTTTATATATTACATTTTAAGTAAGTCTTCTTTATTACCTTTGAATATTAATATGCATAAGGGAATCGTGTTTCTTATTTATAAATATATTTATGGCTGTATTTTAGCATACATTATTGCGCTATTTCTGGCATTTATGTAATACTTAATTAAATTTTTAAAACGCAAAAAAAATTATCACACACTTTATGATATCAATTAACTAATTTATTAATTTATCACGACATATGTCAAGAGATTAAAATTAGAATTTATTTAATTGAAATTCAACCGATTTCAATGATTCAAAAAACATTCGGTTGCTATTGAAAAGGAGACGTGCTGATTAGTTTTTGGCAAAGGCAGGTCTAGCCGTTTTGAAGATAAGGGGCAAAAATAGCTAAAAATGGTAACTCAGTTTTTAAGAGAACGGTTCGTCCGATTTTAATAATTCAAAACAAATTTTACTTGTAATGACAAGATGAACGTAATTGGTTTGAACTGATTAGGGAAGGCATGTCTAGCGGCTTCGGAAATCTAGTAAAGAAGTAGTAAAGTTCGCCTCTATGCAGATAAAGCAGCGTGATTGCTTTGAGAAAAAGTTCAAAATTTCCAAAATATTTCAAATATAAAATGTCTTTTTTCCAAAAAAAACAAATTTTTCTCAAAAATTTTAAATTACTCAAAAATATAATTTATCCAAAGTTTAAAACATATTTTGATCTTTTTTAAAAACAATAATTTTTGGTACGGGAATTTCCAGATATTTGCCTTAAGGCACAATGACACACCACTAGTTTAATATTTCATTGTTTAAACTAGAACATTCTCGTTTCTGAAGAAATTTCATACAATATATTGGTTACCCAGTGCTCTAACCACATATTATATTCATCTCAAAGTGTTCGATCTTTCATTTACAATCAGAGCGCTTCACATTTGATTCGAAACCAAAGTGTGGGAACGTAACTCATTAAATGGAAGGGCGGTCAAATGTTTTCTAGTTGTGTCGCCTGCAAAACACATTCAGTATTGGCAATAAGTCATATTATTGAACGTACGAATATCAGTTCAACAAATTGCATTTGATTTATCTGTTCCAATATTAAGTTTTATGACGCAATTTACTAGATGCAACTGAATCACGCGGTTGCTGTCAGTGCGAAAAGCTCCGTGAAAGGTTGCAGATGTAATGCAAATCGGCTTGATATGATTTAATATTGTGGAAGATAAATGTACAATGCTCTGCTTTAGATTATTGGATAGTGAGAACTTTGAAATATACATAGAAAACCAAACCACAGAGCTTTCTCACCAAAGACATGCTATTTGGTGGACAAAGTTATTGCAAACAAGCTTTTACCAAATGTGAAGTATCTCCGCACAGTCAATAAAATTCGTTATTAGTAATAACTTTGAATATAACAATTAAATAGGTGGCTCTTATATGAACTGACAGATATACCAATGAAATATACATTAGAATTTGGTATTTTTGATATTTTTGATAATATGTCAGTGTTCTTTCTACTTTTGCTTCTCAAAATTTAAGCGTGATTGCATTTACGTTAATTGTGGAATGATTATGATAACAATCAAAACTACCTTACGAATAAATTATTAAACTGGACGATACTCGCATAAATGGAAATAATTTATCATGATCGAATATTACTTGATACAGAGAGCAACCATCCTGGTGAATAGACCTTTTATACCAGACTGGTAAACTCTTGAGATGTAGTAGCAAAAAGCACAACAACTTTGTGAGAAGACATGCATTTAACTCGAGACCATTCTTCTTTACCATTGTTCGAGTAGGTCTTGCGATTATTGTAGAACATTGAGAATAAAGCGTGATATAGAGCTCGAGAATATATTTCTCAAGGCATAAATTTAAAAGAAACAGCAGATAGTTCGTAGTGTTATATAAACAATGAGATTTTGTACAAAAATAAATTTAATAGCAAATTACGTATTATCTATTAGATTTGTAATTTTATATTTCATTTAGAGCAATATATATATATAACATATAACATTACAAATATACTTTAGAGTATGTTCGGACGTCTTTTCGTTTTATCATATTGGCCATGAAGGTGACAAACTTCAGGGCATTAAGCTTTACATGGAATGATTGCTACCTCTGGTAGAGGGGGTAGCGGAGTGTTTTAATTGAACTAGTTGTTCACTTCTAAAAGTGAAGTCCGCTTAACAACATGTAAATAACCAATAAAAATAAATATAACTTCTTTCATTAGAACTTAGTAACAAACCAGTGATTGTAATTAGAATTGCAACAAATACATAATATACAAACAAATCAGTGTTTAATACAGTCCACAGATACAAGGGTTAAATTGTAACCCAACAACCTGAATTATCGAAGGAGAGTTTTAATAAATTCTATAATTACGTAACATAAAGTTACAGAGTATTTGTGTAATGTATTTTCGATAAAATTTTTCGAAAAAATTTAGAAGGTTTTAGCAAATTTAGATTGCTCAGATTGTGCGAATACTTTATTTCTCAATAGCTTTTTCTTAACAGTATAGGTCAGGCATTTAAATTGTTGAGATTAAAATGTACAAATTGGTTACATTTAAGAATATCAAAATCTGCGTCATTCATTCAAAAACTATTTTAACTTTTAAACAAAATTCCTTATATATATTTAGTGGAATTGTACAATTTTAATGAATTACATCTCGCTTAAAGTTATTTTATAATACGCAATCGATTTTTCAAAATTTTGAAAATTGACATTTTTGAAAATTTGATTTTCTTTTTACGTTTTCTTAAATTTTTAAAAGTTTTGAACTTCTTTTGCCACAAACTAATCATCACGTTTCCTTATCAATATGAATCGGATGTTTTTTGAATTATTCAAATCGATTTGTATGAAATTTGTATTCGCACACACACAAACACACAGTCATCGATTTTTTCTAAAGTATGCCAAGACGTTCAGAAAGCGTTGAAACGTAAGGATATATAAAAAAAATTCATTTTCGATTTTTTTGCGATTACCATAACTTACCCTTACGATTACGAGAACTTGATATTGTATGAACAGTTTTGTCGCTAATTTTGTTATTCTCGCATATTTCAACTTATCCCTTTTTTATCCAAGTTTCCCATACAAATATGTTATCGACATAAATTCAAGTCTTTATTATTCGAACACATCTCAATTTCCGAAAACCCACGAGGAGTTCGCATGCAAACCGAAAAACCGAATGCATACTTCTATAAACAAATACTGGTCGTTTATTTGTTATTTTCGATGTCTTTTTTGCGCACTTCTCAAATGTTTACGTCGTAATTGATGGCCGCAGTTTCCGACACGCACGGCCCCTGTAACAACCGCGGCAATTACAATGTTTTATCGGTAATTTGGCAAAACACATATCGTCAAAAAAACGATTTTTATTCCACTCTCTCTACTGAGTAAAATCAGGAAACTCGACGCGACGGGCGATTCGCGTTTAACGTTTAAATTTTACGTTTAACGGCGGCGTCAGGACGGGAGACCGATACATTGTTGCCTAAAGAAGACTTGTGTGTGAAAATGTCATTGGTACTGATATCTTTCGATGGTTTATGTAGATGTTTTTTGCATTTTTTGGATGGTTGTAATATGTTCTGAATTACTTGAAATTGTTGTATAATCATCTACCAGTTAACTGGGATGTGACGAATATACACGTCATGGACGAGAGGCAGAATTTGTACATTGACGAGTATACTCGTCATGCGTACAAAAAGTGAGAATTGACATCTTATCTTGAGGCAAATTGCATGAACTTCCCAAAATATAGAAATGATATACTTGAGATTTTAAGATTGTGATAACATTTTTTAACTTCCCGTAGGGTAAGTTATAGTAATCGCAAAAAAATCGAAAATGAAAATTTTTATTTATCTTTACGTTTCTAAACCTTCTGAACATTTTGGCATACCTTAGAAAGTGGATAAAATATGGAGGTGTAGTCCATATTAAATACCAATTGTAGTCATAATAAATTCCATAAAATATTATTTATATTTTGGTTTATTTTATGTATGATTAATATCCACGACACTATGTGTTGTCATATTTATCGTTAATAAAATGTGATTGGTATTTTCTTATTTATAATAGAAAAAGAAAGGTTTTGAAAATTATACATTTTGGCAAGTTAGAAAAAATGGATGTATGTGTGTGTGTGTGTATGTGCGTGTATGTTTGTGTATGTGTGTGTATGTGCGTGTATGTAGGATATAGCGATTTGAATAATTCAAAAAACATTCTATTTGTATTGATAAGGAGACGTGCTAATTAGTTTTTGGCAAAGGCAGGTCTAGCCGTTCCGAAGATATGCGGCACAAAGTGCCAAAAACGGTAACTCAGTTTTTAAGAGAACGGAGCGTCCGATTAGAATAATTCAAAAAACATTTTGCTTGTATTAACAATGTGAAGAACTGATCATAAATTTTATTTACATTCCTATGAGTTCCGTACCAATATTTATGCGTTAGACGGCGGCCCGGCGCTTACGCGCTTCGATATTTTGTCTCTATGCAGTTAAAGCAGTACGATTGCTTTGAAAAAAGGTTCAGAATTTCCAAAATACTTCAAAATAAATTTTTCTTCAAAAAGTCTTTTTTTTTAAAAAAAGTAAATTTTTGTCCCAAATTTATAGTTTCTCAAAAATCTAATTTTTTCAGAGTAATTTTTTTTCAAAAATGTTAATCCTTAAAAAAAAAAAAATTTTGGTACGGAAAGTACCAGCAATTTGCCTTAAGGCACAATGCCATGCGCCCCACTAGTTACTGTTCATTTAAAATACGGTTTTGGATTTTCTTCAAAAAGTATTGTTAATTTCTAATATAATATTTGATTTTTTAATTGAAAACTTCAATAATTAATTATAATTAATTGGTGATAAGTATTTAGTATTATTTTTATAACCAATCTTTAAAATCAACTGCATACAATAAAAAAAAATAATTTTAAAAATTTGAAAATATAGAAATGATATACTTAATTAAGATTTTAAGATTGTATATAGAAGTATAAACACTAGTATATACTGGTATATACTTTCTTTGGGAAAAATGTGCTCATAAAATTTATATTGTGCTCTGGCTATCATTTCGTACAATTCTTTTAAAATTAAAAAAAAACGTTGGATCTGTTTGACTCCTGGCTGTCCCATGTTACCCAGTCCATGGATTAAATAGGGACAAATGACAAATTTCATTACCAGAAAAATGGTAAAAAAACATATTTCTCTAATTAGGGGTTTACTTGAAATTTCACGAAAATAGTTTGATAGTTGTATGTTTGATACATGTTATATGTTGTCATGTAGTTGATTAAATTTAAATAGAATAATTACTGAAAGTCAAATTAGGACTTTGTATCCTGCCCGTACCCGCCCGTATTAGGCTTATGTATATTTTCTACAAATATTTGCTACAAATTACTGATTCTATTGATGCTATTTGATCAAGGTAAGTTATAAATCTCACATAAACTTAACATTTATGAGATGATTCACAGTAATTGTTGGTTACATATCCGCAAAATGTTATGCGAGATCGCGTTCGTTCGTGCATGCAAATGCGTGTGGGTTTCGACATGCTCGGAAAATTAAGTCACTCAACATTGGCAGAATTGTTGAGAAAAAGAAGCATTGTTTTTTATAAATGGAGTAAAGATGTTTGAGTGCCCATAAATGCAAGCAAGACTTATAGAAATAATGCAAAAGTGGGATAAAATAGAAACGTATCTCAAGAATTAAATAACTTCTTTGGTAATAGTCTATTAGATCATCACGAAAAGTGCAAGCTTTTTAGACTTAGCTGCTTCATAAATAATTTAAGGTGAAATATTACAATGTTTTATTAA
Organism: Ctenocephalides felis; assembly: GCF_003426905.1. Classification (NCBI taxonomy): domain Eukaryota; kingdom Metazoa; phylum Arthropoda; class Insecta; order Siphonaptera; family Pulicidae; genus Ctenocephalides; species Ctenocephalides felis. The sequence goes on from NW_020539726.1 coordinate 27,734,850, forward strand.
TATTCCTTATTATTTCACATATATAAATTTTGCCAAACAAAATTTTATAATATACTACAATCGCTATATGCAAACTTTGTAATTTATATTGAATAGGTGAATAATTCCAGTTCCAACCTATCGATGTTAAAAATAAATTATCAACAGGTTTAGCCGACTTAGCTAACAATAACATAAATTTATGTATTTAAAACATTCATATCACTTAGCATTCAGAGTGTTGGTTGAATAATAACGGTCCAGTTTGTACAACACCCGAGGTGCTCCAATCCTTTGTGGGGCCCCATTCAGAGGAGAGCAGAGTCAAGTGGGCATTAGAATTATGTGTTCATTAGCATTATAAAGCCCTCACATGGATAGGGAGCTGAGGAAATATTACTTTTTTGTATGAATAGAATTTGTAACTGGAATATTTCGAATGCACTGAAAAAATCAATAATTTTATATAAAAGAATTTTTTATATACTTTGGATAATAATTTTCATGTAACTTGAATCTATGAGAAATACTATCAAGGAATTAGGAAAAGTAATTGTATTGAGAGAAAATCAATTTACTCACATTATTTTCATCATTGCATTATTAAATTAACAACAATATCAGCTACACATAATCTTTCTTTTTTATTGTCCAAGTCCAAGGACTTAAATTTTGTTGGAAACAATAAGTCATAAGAAAATAACAATAATTCAAAGTGCCCATCAAAGCGGAATTGATTATTCATTTAAAATAGATGTAAGGTAAGCTGTCCTCAAACCAAAATAAATTGCAATCAAAATGAACATATTTTTTTAAGTAAAACTTCTTTAGGCGCGACTAGGGTGTAAATCCGTACAAATGCAACGGAAATTGCGTTACGCCCAAACTTACGTCAATCGCTCTCGAGGAAATCATTTCAATACGGGTCGATTGCGATTAGTCGTCGTCATCAACGTTGTATGCGTACCGATATCAACAAGGAAATCGGCTTAGATAAATGAACATTTTAAAGTTTCATCGTAATTCAAATCTTGATTTATTGAAAAATGCCTGAATTAGAACAATATTTCACCCTGTTCCTTGAAAATAATAAAACAAATTAAACATTTGTGCCGTGTACTGAACGTAATTACATTAGAAATTATTTAAACGTAATTACATTGATTAAAAATTATCTCTATATTATCCGTAGTTTCTATAAATCTTTGAAGTTATTATTATTATTATTAAAATGTAAAATATTTTCTAGGTAAGACAGATATTGTGCCAGCGAAAAAGTAACAAAAATACAAGCAGTCAATGAATGTATGTTAATTTTAATTACATGAAGTTCTTCAAACACAATTACATGATGAGTGAAGTTGCAAAAACAATATTTGTTTCGACGTTGTTCAAAATAATGTTTGAACAAATATTATAAAATTTATTAATCAGCAATTACTTCATTTCTCTAATTAAGGTTCATTTCTAAATGCTAATTACAACGACAAACCTATCATGTCATATTTGAACTTTAATTACGTTATTGTTTTTAAATATTATACATATTTTTAATGCTATTATACATATATAATTTATAATTTTTCATTATATAAATGTGTATAATTGTTGACATTAATAAATGTGTGCATCACGAGTGTTACCATATTACAACTAAACATTATTCAAAATTGTTATATGATGTATTTATTTGTACATAAGTGTCATCTTGTGCAGTAACAAATAAGTTTTACTTCAATCGCGTGTGAACCTTACGCGCACTCTTTTTTATTATTTAGAAATAAACTTTAAATCGACCATCGACTTTATTTCATTGTACTATATCAGCATATACCATATAAACGATAATTGACTTTTCACTAAATTTTAATATAAAATTCTAAAAATTTTATCAATCGATATATTGATTAAAATTTGGAATTTACTATTTTTTAATAACCTTTCAGTAAATTTATGAACAAATAAACTAGCTCTTTCTCTATAATTCTCGAACACTTATGGAACATTTATTTCACACAGTCCTCGAGGCGAGAGTACGTGTCCGTGAATATTATATTGCTCCCTGGAGATAAACGATTCTATGAAAATATCGGTGAACTGGACTGGTCGGATTGAAAAATGACCATACAACTGGTCATGGTTTACTGAAATTAGTGGATCATCAAATGGATATGAGCAGAATCAATTTTAAATCAATTTGTAAATATAGACGATTTCTTATATTGCACATTCCATAGGCCAATATTGCTGTAAAATAGAATAATGATATGGCAACGCTATGTTATGGTTCGATTTTCATATAAAATGGTACTAAAAACTGTCAAAATGTTATGTGTTTTACACATCAAATCTAACTTCTCGAATGTATTATTATGACACATACGGATGTTGCACTTATGATAAGATCTTTTTCGACGTTTGATGTGCGTTTTCTAGGTTAGATTTTATAGCTAAAACGCCTGACTACATAGCAACCACATAGCATTTTTACAGTTTTTAGTATCATTTTATATGAAAAACGCAACGCTGTAAAATAGATTAATGCTATGGCAACGCTATGTTACGCTGCGTTTTTCATAAAAATGGTACTAAACACTGTCAAAATCATATGTGTTTTCACACATCAAATCTAACTTCCCGCATGTATTAATATGACATATCAGAAAGATGCACGTATGATAAGATCTTTTTCGACGTTTGGGCGTTTTCTAGGTTAGAT
>NW_020539726.1:27738547-27777333 GCF_003426905.1 Ctenocephalides felis
GACGGGAGACCGATACATTGTTGCTAAAAGAAGACGTGTGTGTGAAAATGTCATTGGGTACTGATATTTTTGGATGGTTTATGTAGATGTTTTTGCATATTTTAGATGTTTGTAATATGGGTTGAATTACTCTCAAATTGTTGTGTAATGCATTTTTCCCACTTATTGTGTGTTTGGCGAATATACAGAGGCAATTGCATGAACTTTCCGAAATGTGGTAACAATATACATAAGTAGTACTAATTCAGATATAACTATATAACATTTATTAGTATTATATATATATATATATAACATTTTATTAATAACATTTTCTACTACTGTTTGTTTTCGAGAATAATTTTTGCTTTTCATCAATAACAATCACTACTCTTACTTTCCTCTTACATTCACAATATATATATTTCTGGTTAACTAGTTAATAGCATATATTGAAAGCGAAATTATCACACTAGAAAATAATAAACGACTATAATCAGCTAAAAAAATAATTAGACAAATCGTAATACGTTTTGTATAACTAGAAAACGTTTTATGAATGTCAATAGTGAGTTATAAAAATATAGTTATTAGAACATGTAAAAAATGCCATCATGCATAAAGGGTTAGACAATGCTTTGTATAACTTGAAATTGTTGTATGATAATTAAACGTAAAATTTTCGAAACACATAAATGTATAAAAAAATCATTTTAATTTAATATTGTATGAAAAATAACTAAACTTTCTCTTTATTTAAAAAAATGCAATCTGCAAAAAGTGGTTATACACTATTGATTTTTCTATATAAATTTATATTTTTAATATTAAAAACAAGGTAATTATCAATTTTTAGTAATAATTTTATAACTACTTGCATTCTATAAAACTGATAATTATATGAAAAACAATTTAAATTCCTTATGTAACTAAAAAGTGTAGATTCGTAATATTTTAATATTTAATATTGAAATAGACTATAGTCTATTAGATAAAAAAACTTCGAATTTACACTTTTTTAGTTACATAAATATAAATAAGAATATAAATATATTTATTTTTATATTCAAACTTCAAATGTATTATAGTTCAATCCTAATAAGAATCATTGCCAATATTAATTTTAAAGTTTAATTTTAAAAATCAATATTTGTATCAATATTTAAATATCAATTATGTATGATGAGAAAAATAAATTTGAAGTTTTTAATCTGATCATTAAAAACATTCATTCAGTATTGTGTATTATAAAGAAGCCCTGAACAAGATGTAAAACCAATGTTCAATTTGTGCATTTTTAGTGAATCGTATAAATTTTTATTAAAAATTTGAAATTTATTTTAGTTTGATAACGTGGATTGTGATGTTCTATGCAGAAACTGATGTGTATTATTAAAATTGATAATTTAATAATATGAGTGTATATTTTTTTGACAATGCGTAAAAAATAACACTGTTCCATGAATCAAAAATTTTCTGAACATTGAACTTGGATTAGCTCAACTTGTTAAACAAAATCTATTAAATTTTTTTGTTTTAATGTTGTTGGGCAATGTGTACTTTTACAAGCTATAAATTATTTCTTAAGCATTGTTTCAGACACCACATAAATTTTATCTTGAGTAATATATTCACAAGCTCTTTATATCGTTTTATTCTCAATGTTCTACAATAATCACAAGACCTACTCGAACAATGGTAAAGAAGAATGGTCTCGAGTTAAATGCATGTCTCTCACAAAGTTGTTGTGCTTTTTGCTACTACATCTCAAGAGTTTACCAGTCTGTGCATGGTAATAGTATAAAGGTCTATTCACCAGGATGGTTGCTCTCTGTATCAAGTAATATTCTATCATGATAAAATTATTCCCATTTATGCGAGTATTGGCCAGTTTATTAATTTGTTTGTAAGGAAGTTCTAATTATTCAACAATTACGCTTTAATATTGAGAATCAAAAGTAGAAACAACTTTGACTTATAATATTAAAAATATCAAGAAATACCAAATTCTAATGTCGTTTTTACGGCATATTTGTCAGTTCATATATAATCTAGTCAGAAACAAGTACACACTACACCTATAGAAAAGGCTGCAAAACTACTACGAATAATGCAAACTTAATAAAGGCTCAGAATTATTACCTTTACAGTCAAATTATTATTAGTAAATTACGCTTGATTATGCAAAATGTTTCTCAAGATGATAATTAAATTTATGTATAATATGTTCCTATATTAACAAAGAAGTATAATGTAGTAACATTTTTCAATTGTGTGAAATATACACATATTCTCGTCTGATATCAGCAACACAACGTAATTTGTGATTGACGAATATACTCGTCATGAGCTCGATTTGGACGAGAATTGAAAAAAATACTTTAAAAAATATTTGTAATTCAGTTGAAATGCTCGAGAATTGAAAAACTTCATTCAGACAAACGTCAAAATATACTTATTAATCTACTAAAATAATCAATGTAATACTCTAAGAAGTATTGATTGAATGAATGAATTACTACTGTAATTGCGCTGGACTATGTGAATCTCTATACATAACCGTGCAAATATAATAAAAAACCATAATCATCTACTAACATTATATATTTTTGGACCGATTCTGCCGCATAATAGACTAATGCTAAGAACTTTCTATACTAAATATTGACAAAAGCGATGTAGTTCCTGTGCAGTCAGGCGTTTTTCTAAGGTTGTCAGATATAAAACCTAACTAGAAACCGCACAAATGTAAAACGATATTAGATAACAGGTCTTTTTGACTCAGTTTCATAACATACGAGTGAGGTTGCAGTTTGTGTGTAAAACGCCTGAGTGCACAGCAAATACATGAAATTTTGACAGCGTTCAGTATGATTCAGTAGAATAATGTATGGATGTTAGAGCGTAACATGGCTTTGTCATAACATTCTTCCTAGAATCTGTCCCTATGTATCTTGCATTATAACACACTAATTACATATGTCATGGCATTTTGTGCTGTTATAAAGTCATCTATTTAAATTCATTACTAACTTAATATTGAAATATTAAAAGAATTATTGACTGTGCGGAGATACTTCACATTTGGTAAAAGCGTTTTTGTTTAAGCAATAACTTTGCCCACCAAGTAACATGTCTTATGGCGAGAAAGATTTGTGGTTTGATTTCCTATGTATATTTCAAAGTTTTCACTATCCAATAATCATAAGTTACCAATAATCTAAAGCAGAGCATTTTACATTCATCTTCCACAATATTAAATCATATCAAGCCGATTTGCATTACATCTGCAACCTTTCACGGAGCTTTTCGCACTGACAGCAACCGCGTGATTCAGTTGCATCTAGTAAATTGCGTCATAAAACTTAATATTGGAACAGATAAATCAAATGCAATTTGTTGAACTGATATTCGTACGTTCAATAATATGACTTATTGCCAATACTGAATGTGTTTTGCAGGCGACACAACTAGAAAACATTTGACCGCCCTTCCATTTAATGAGTTACGTTCCCACACTTTGGTTTCGAATCAAATGTGAAGCGCTCTGATTGTATATGAAAGATCGAAGACTTTGAGATGAATGTAATATGTGGTTAGAGCACTGGGTAGCTAATATATTGTATAAATCTTCTTTAGAAACGCAAATGTTCTAGTTTAGACTATTGAACACTAAAAAATATCTATATAGCCAAGTTTATATAAATTAAAATTTTAAAATTCAATAGCTAATTGAGATTTGAATGTATACTTCATCAATACTAACATATCAACATTAATTTTAGTTAAGTAGCTCATTAATTTTAGTTAAGCAGCTCATTATAATTTTGAAGAAAAAACTGCTTAAAGGTTTGCGAATAAGAGGTAAATCCAATATCTCAAAAACAATACAATTACGAACTTTTAGCAACAATATTAGAAAGTAGAAGAAAAAACGAGTGCAATCAGGATATAAACGGCCATATTTTAGAAACTGTATCAAAATTATTTTCATTCGTTATTTGTTTTCTTGGGTGTGAGTACTGTTGCTTCGTTTATGAAACCTCAATATAATTTTAAGTTAGTTTCAACAGATGTTGTTAAATAAATTCCTTTAAAAATAGCAATTTTTCAATATCAATTTTATCTTTGTAAAAATTTGTACTCATAAAATTTATATTTTGCATTGATTGAATTTTATTTCGTAAAATTCCTTAAAAATTAGACATTCGACCTGTTTGCACCCTGACTGTCGCATTTTACTCCGTTTATGGGGTGTTAAGGAACAGATAACAAATTTTAGAAAAATAGTAAAGAAACATTTTTATGATTATGAATGATCTAAATTGATTGCTCGCACAACTACTTGGTATTTGTTAATATATTGCAAACTATATATTATGTATTCTAGCTTTACACACCGACCAAGAGCTGCAAAATAGTTAGATTCTAGATAATTATTTTTAAAAAAATATACGCACTAAAGTTTATAGACTACAAATTGAACATTTAGTATATTCTTAATTATACCTAATACCATTACTTTTAACCAATCAACTGTGTCGCTCACATCGGACATAATATAATGATCATTATTGATCCAATATTCTGTAATAATGTTAATTTTTAAAATTCAAATTAATATTTCAACTTATTCAATAAATAATTGATTTTTTGAGATAGTTTATAACAAACTTTTATGCAAAAGTAAATATTTTTTAAAAATGCAAAAAGTATATATTTTTTGGGATCATTAATGAAATTTGGCGATTATTTTCATTATTTATCTGGAATCGATAAAAAGAAATTGTATAACAAAATAATAAAATTTAGGAAAGTCTTTTTGATTTCAAAGATCTTCTAGTTTGTTCTATTTATTTATATTTTATTCTTTTTATTTAATAAGTATAATAAGTAAATAGTTTTTTTTATATAATAAATGAATATTTTCATAATTTGTAATAATTTAAAGAACATGATCCCAAGATAATTTGAAATTTTCCTAATTTGAAATATAAATAAATTTTGATTTTAATTTCTTTGCATTTTTCGTGAAAAATTAATAAGTTAGATAATCATATCATAAAGTGTGTTACAATTTTTATGTGTTTTTAAGATTGAATTAAGTATTACATAAGTGCCAGGAATAGCGTAATAATGTATGCTAAGATACAGCCATAAATATATTTATAAATAAGAAACACGATTCCCTTATGCATATTAATATTCAAAGGTAATAAAGAAGACTTACTTAAAATGTAATATATAAAAAATTTAAATGTCCACGCTAACAAAAATAAACAGAAACGATTATACGCATAATGTTGGGCGGTGTTCAAAAACATTCGATACCTCGGGCTAAAGATTGACCCAAAATTCGTCCGAAAAAGCATTTTTATGTTCAAAAACCATCTGAGATCCGAAAATATAAAATTCTCGACAAAGTATAAAACAATTCTTCATAAAAATATAAAAACCAATAACAATATGAGACGCTTTCTCGAGACCTTTTTTGTTGGCTGGGAAATTAAGATCGAGGATATCGGTTCTGCAAATATTGCAGTAATATATATAATTGCTGGAAGTCAGTTGTAATTAAAGTTAAAGGAAAATATCACATTTTCTGACCACAATAAATCGAATTTTACGTTTTGGGATATAATGGTTAATTTTAATTGCTGACAGATGTGACTGAAGGAAAGTAAAAATTAAATAATAAGATATAAGAAAAAAATCTTATTCGTTCCAGGGTATAATTTAGTTTGATGTGTCAATTCCAAAAAATTGTTTGCAAGTGCCTAAAGTATTCAGTTAATAAAACTTTTTACTCTATTACTTGATCTAAATTTATATCACAACATCAAAGCATTTATCTTCAACTTAATTCGATTTTCTTATAAATACTTCTTTGAAAATATTTTTTAACGCTATTTCATCATTTTATTTTATGCAATTTTTGATTGATGTTATAAATTGTTGTTAAGGATGAAATCACATTTGCTGACCACTTTAAATTGAATCCGTATTATATAAAATGTAATATATTAATAATGATCGTAGAATAATTTTATTACACAATAAATTAGAACTAAATTATAATAGTATTACTTCAGAAGAAAAAACTAATGAATAAAATGTTAGTTTCTAAAATATTTAATTTTTTTATAGTTAAATACAGTTTAATTAACTGAATATTATAAACCTGAGAACAAAAACAAAACATGAATATTTATTTATAGTTTTATTTCTAAGAAATGGCCTCATTTCGAATTTATTAGTATTTACATTTTATTAGTAATAAATTATCTATTATATTCGTTTTCATTCACGACTATCTAAAATAAACATTCCTCGATTAAAGTCGAACAAAAATGGATTAAACTAGCCAATTTTCAAAAAATCGCATTTGATAATTTTTTTAGCTAGACTTGTCTTCCCAAAAATTTCACTAGGTATTCATTTCGTCAATACAAGCAAAATGTGTTTTGAATTATTCTGCTTCGAATCTTCGAAACGGCTGAACCTGCCTCGGCCAAAAACTAATCAGCACGCTTTCGCGTCAATAGGAATCGAATGTAGTTTGAATCATTCAAATCGGTTGATCCGTGTTCTCGAAATCGTCGGCGAGAAATTGTATCCACACACACATACGAACACACACGCACACACATCACATACACACGCATATATCCATTTTTTCTAAGGAATGACAAAATGTTCAGAAACCTTTGAAACGTAAAGATATGTAGAAATTTGATTTTTTTTATTTTTTTGCAAATACTATAACTCATCATATAAGAGTCTTCAATTTAAAGTGTTCCAAAATTGAGATAATCACAAATTATGAGTAATTTTTGTTAAATATCTAGGAAAATAGACTAAAAATATTCCTATTACAATTATCAATTTACAATTACCACTAATATCAAAAAATTTATGATAAAACGAGAGGTTTTTCTTCATATGGTGAAATAATATGATAAAATTGTTCTTGGGCATCCATCCAGTAATTAAAAACAGTTTTATTGAAAGAAAGTATTTTTATTCAGAAAACATACGTTTCGGGTCTTGATTTGACTCATCTTTAGTGCATACAAATAAATTTGAAAAAAAAAAACACAAAAACACACGAAATAGCACGAAAAAAATTATGAAACAACAAATTGATAAAACGTCGAGTTATGTAAATTTTAAATAATTGTAAAATTAAAATAAATAATATATTTTATTATAAAAAAGTTTATTCGAATATGTTGTCAGCTTGGAATATGTGTTACATTAAAAATACAGCTCAAAGTTAACCGATGTTCAATTAAAAGTGTCGACCAAAAACACATACACTTCCTAGTAATTTCCAAATACACCACTGTTTAGAACTCTATCCTTACCCCAACCCTTATTTCAAACAATGGGAATCAAAAGTCAAGTCACATTTCCGGCACATATATAGACACATTGGTTGTTTTGTTTAAATTTTTTGTAGGTCATGTTATGAAGTTCCTCACCCTCGGCGATAATCATACTCCGTGTAAAATGGCTCGTGTTTGAAGTGGAGAATAAATATATGTTATATTTAAAAAAAACTTGCAGGCCGAGAATTTAATATGGTGTAATGATATTCATAGACTGTTGAATTTGGAATCGGGGTGCATTGATATATTTTTTATTAGGCGATATCATAATATTCATAATATATTTTCTATGGGAAGATTGGAAAATGGGAATTACTATCATTGATTTATCATCAATCTCATTATAATACACCAAAAAGCATTAACTAATTCAAGTTGTAAGTGGCTTAATAAGTTCTGAATCTTAAAAAAAATGCATATAAAAAATTATTATAAATTTGAAAAGAGTAAGTTGTATAGAATTATCTTTTTTACTTTGTAAGAGATATCATATCATATCATAATATGGGTTAATAATTTTTTGTGAAAAGCCAATTAAAAAATATATTTATTTATTGTACTAATATTGATATACCACCCTAAAAAGCTTTGAATATTTTGCTTGCTTCAATTAAAATAATTTATAAGTTCATCAATAGTACCATGAATATTATAAAATATTTGCGGGCTTTTGGTGAATTAAATTAATAAACATCTTTACGATCACCAATAATTTAGTAAATATTCAACATGTAGTAAATATTAACTTCCCGAAGTAATATACTATTTGCTAATTTTGAGCTTTCTCGACATTGAAGTCACTCTAAATCGTTCGATTTCAAAATTAATAAGGTAAGAACCAAAATTTATAAATAGGCTGCACCGATTTCAATAATTTTAAAGCCATTCAATAAAATTTGATAAGGATTGTATATGCATTGACCAATTTTAAAATGATTTATCAAAATTCGAATAGCTCTTTAGGAGCAGTTTGTGTGACAACACAATATATATTTAATAAAAATCCGAGATAAATGACTTATTTTACATTGTTTGAAATAATTCAAAGTTTTTTTATTAACTTTTCGTAGGATAAATTATAATAATCGCAAAAAAATCGAAAAAGAAATTTTTTGCATATCTTTACGTTCCAAAGGTTTCTGAACATTTGGGCAAACCTCAGAAACAATTTATGTATGTGTGTGTGTTCGAATACAAATTTTCGTCGAGCCCGATTTGAATGATTCAAAAAACATTCGATTCGTATCGATGAGAAAACGTGTTGATAAGTTTTTGGCAAATGCAGGTCTAGCCGTTTCAATAATTAGATAAACATTTTACTGGCATTGACAAAATGAACAACTAGTGAAATTTTTGGGAAGGCAGGTCTAGCGGTTTCAGTAGTAAAAAATGTAAAAAAGGTATTTTTTTGGTCAAAAATGAACAACTAGTGAAATTTTTGGAAGACAGGTCTAGCGGTTTCAGAGATCTAGTGAAAAATGTAAATAAAATGTTTGGTCAAAAATGATCATTAGACATATGCATATTAAATTATCAAATATTTTATGGAGATTTTAAAAATAAGTATAAATTTTGTTTATATTTCTATGGGTTCCGTACAAATGTTTATCCGTCATACTGCTATGCGGCGTTTTCGCGCTTCTAAATTTCTTCTCTGTACGATGTACAGAGACTCTGCTGTACGATGTCTTTGATAAAAAAATCCAAAATTCTCAAAAAACTTCAAAATATGAAAAAAAATAATACTTTCAAAAAGAAATTTTTATTCAAAACTATCAAAATTTTCAAAAATCTCTTTTTCTTTCAAAGTTTTCAAAAAATTTTATTATTTTTTTTTAAATTAATTTTTGGTTCGGAAAGTCCCTATAATTTGCCTTATGAAATGATACCATGCACCACTAGTTTTCAACATAACTAAATATTTTGTATTTACTAGCTTGATGTACTATATGGAACTGTCTCCTCACTCTGGTTTAAAATTCCATACCCATCCAAAATCTTTCATTATAATTAACCATTAACCGACTCTATATTTCTAATTTTTAATAACGAGCTGCACCCCTTAGTCGACCAAAAAAAAAAAAAAATTGTTGTCACCTTATTCGAGTGTCACGTCACTATGATTTATAATGACCGTGACGAATCGTGCTCTCAGATCATTACAAACGGGTTATCTTAACTGCTGGCTGACGACTGTTCTTTCTGAAAGGTGTACCATGAAAAGGTACGCGTACGCGCCAAATCAAACAAACACTCTACTCGAGAGTAAGAGAGGACTCGTCAAGCCGTTTCGAATATTCTAATGAGTTCCGATTCGGAACAATATTAACTGACTGCCAAGTTACTGACAGTTTTCTGGAGCATGATAATTGACTTTTTGGGCCTGGTTAAAACTTAATTTCTGAGGCCAAAACATCAGCTTCTCATATTTTTTGTAGAACCAAAGCAACCAAGAAAAATTAATCTTGGTTGCCTTATCAATCTTAGACAAGAGTAATATCAACAACGTCATATTAATAACTATCCTTCTCGACTGCAATTCCAAAATTCCAGTCGAGAAGAGCTGCCAGTTTGTAATGATTTTTTATATTTAGTGTGACCATATTAACCGGATAATTCTGCCGTACATAATACCTATTTTATATCAAGGTTATGTTACGTATTTACGCTTCTCATATAAAATGGTACTAAATACCGCCAAAATATCATGCGTTTGCTATTACGTTACTTATATGGTATTAAACCATACCACAAAGATCCAGTTATCATAACATCGTTTTTTTTATATTTGTGCGTTTTCTAGGTTAGGTTTTCTTGACTTTTTGAGTTTTATGGAGACTATAATTATCACATGCTAAATATCAAGTATTCGGGAAGTAATCTCAAAGAGTTATTTATCCTGGTTGCTTCTGCGATCTTAGTTAAGAGATACTATGTATGATTTCGAGATGTAAAATTTTCTTAACCCCTTAACTTAAAATGACGAGCAGAGCCCGCGCGCGATTGCTAGGCCAAAAGTGAATATTACGGGCATAGCCCGCGTACGACAGGCAGGCATGGTGAACGCAAGTATTATAAAATATTTATTCATACCAAACTATAAAACACAAAATTATTTTTATTTTTGTGATAAACCGTACACTATGAGGAAAAATAGTCACAACGCCGCGCCAGCTTGAACAACTTTGGGCCGACATTTCCAAATCTAAATCTCTAGTTAAGGGGTTAAATTTTAAACTTCATGTCGAGAAGACTAAGCGTTCAATTCAAACTGACTGTTACTTTTCTGACTTTGTTGTCTAGTTAAGACTCTTAACTAAACAGTAATAAAACAGGATTTATCTTGGTTGCCATAAGAAACTCAAACAAGAGTAATATATATGACATCGTATTAGGAATTATCCGAAAATTAAAAAATTCCTGTCGAAAACACTTGTCACTAATAGTAATTCTTAATATTGATATTGAATATAGTTACTGACTGTTTTTGGATATAGATAACTTACTTTTCGAGTCTAGTTATAACTCCAAAATTTGAAGGCTAAATATCAAAATGTATAAAATTATACCATATGTTTTTTTTAATAAAAGCTTAGTTTATCTTGGTTGTACCTAAAACCTTAGACAAGAGTAATATGTTATAAAAGTTCTTGGTACCTCGACTAGTACAATTAAATCAAATAATTTAGAATCCAAAATGATATTTTATGAACTATTTTAATAATAAATTTTATACAACATAAGCGATCAATATTTAAAAAAAAACTTGTTAATCCTTTCTGTGTTATATAATAAATCGATTGAACTGATGTTCATAATCATCCTGAGAACCATACCTACATTTTGCTGATGTCTAGTTTTTATGCTACACATTATATTCAGTGGATGCTTCAATATGTATTTTTTAACTTGTCAAAAACGTTTTGAATAAGATTATTAATGATGCTCTTGCTAAATGTCTCTCGAGGGAGAACAGCTTGCTCAACAAAATTTGTCAAACTTGCATATACAATATTTAGAAATATTTGGTTCAGATCAAGGTAAAACGATTTTCAACAATTGGTAAATGTAAAATATTCTAAAATTTCCTGCACATTTTACTAGCACTATTATTTGTATATTGCTAAATTAGATCATAGATATAAATTACACTAATCTCAAAATTCAAATATAAATAACAGTTTACTGATCCCTTTACTGTATAAATCAATTATTACTCCATGAATATGCATTTTATAAGAGAATTGTACTTTATCCAGTTTCTTAAGCAGTAAATAGTTATTTTTTACGATTACTGTATTGTTTTTGAAAAATGTTTAAAATCATACGACTAATTTTCTTAAAATTGGTATATGTAACAGGCATTAATATGCATTCACCTTTCAAATGCACCTTTTAAATTTTATGGTTTTTATAACATTTTTAATTTCTTTTGATGGAGTTGGCTGATAATCAAGTTCATCTTATAGCAGCAATAAGTGTCGACGAAACGATAAAAATAATTTTATCATAATGATTTTGGAGAATTCATAACAAATATTTGAGCCACGGGCTAAACGGATCAGGACAGGGATAACCAACTTTGTAAAATTAATTTGTATAAATGTATCATTAAAAAAAATTGAACGAATAAGATTTAGACATTTTCAATAATGCATCGTAGAGCGTAAAATTTATTGCAGTATTTCAAAGGTCAAAAATAACACCCAATGCACTTTGTATTTACTACCTTTTTGATCTATCTACAATACACATTTAATCAATTGCTAAGAAGTACATAAAACTACATGGAAAAGGTTTAAAATAGTTCTTAATTTATTGGTAGACTTAAATCCGATCATTAGGATTTAAGTCTACCAATAAATTAAGAACTATTTAAAAAAATGATATGAAATTGATCCAATTTGATTTCTTGCTAGTCTTGCTTAAGTACCTATTTTCTGATAGAATTTATGTATCTCAAGAAACGCCTTGTTTATATGAAGCGACATAGAAAAATGCAGCCTGATTCTAGTTTGTATGAATTTTATTATGAAGTATAAATTAGTCTAAATATTCATATAACTGAAATTTTCATCTTTGGCCAAAAAAAGTTACTTTCCTCTGTTCCAATAGCCACTCCATTTCTGATGGTGTCTCGTTGCAATGTTTGGCAATAACTCGGCGCGTAATTTTCTTGTCATCTCTCGTATTAAGATCGACGAGATCGATTTTATACTTTATTATTTCCATGCAGTTAGCTTACATTATTATATGATGACATCGTTAATTTCAAAAACGCCGACAGCTGAACCATTTCAAAATGCGACAATTCGAACACTAAATCACACGGGCCAAGTTCGTTTCGGTGTCGCAATTAAGAGAAGTAATTCATCCTGATTTTTTGCGTGTCGGATGATGAGTTTTATTTATTTAACGGAGATTAAATATTAAACTGGTAGTCTTGAAGAAAATTGCTGGAACTTCCCGAACTGTAATCAAACATTCGAGGAATAAAAATAATCAATGATCAATTATTTTAAATAGATAAAAATAATCATAACAATTATTTTAAATAGATTATCAAATCAAACAAATCTGCCTTAGTAGTTCATTTTTAATTATCAAATTTCTTCAAGAAAATGAGAGACGCCAAAGTGTGTTGATATATTAGCCTATGAAATAAATTATGATTCAAAGACGGCATACAAATAAATTCTATCAATAAAGTTAATCCAAACAAACTGGAAATAGTTATCAATGAACATAAAAATGCAAAAACCTTCAACTTTTATTTAAAACTCTGTGTGAACGAATTTGCTGGTACACCTAGTTCTTAATAATATTATGATATTTACTTATGAAAACCCTGATCGATCATTAGCGCGCCCTTGCTACTTGTTTACAAGATACCGTCCTGTCAGTTATCAAAGTATTGTCAAAAAATTATTATGGATATGAACTAAAATCAAATGCACCAACAGAGGGTACTTGTACATGCCATATCGATATTTTATAACTGACAAATTTAAATGGTTTGTTTACCAATCGAAGTTCTTATCTTTGCAATGTGACTTTCGTAATATCTAGTTCATTCTGTCCCTGCTTCTTGCAGACATAAGATGGCGTGCCGATCCGGCGCCAAAGCACCGGGTCGCGCGTTGTCGGTATGTCAAAGGAATCGGGTCAGTTTTAATAAAATATATGTAAAAATTAGTTTTTGTTAGTGAAATTAATGCTTGTGTTTGGATTCTTCATGAATAGATAAGTGAGTATTGCATTTTGTCATCGTGTTTAATTAATTGTGTTGTCGAGTGATTGTATAACATTCAGATAGTATTATATATATTTAATTTTATTGAAATTATTTTTGTAACACTCGGTTTACGGGAGTTTTGTATTGTATCAGTCCATACGGGGACCTGCAAAATTTTGCCAATGCGGTTTTTCTTTAGAAAAATCTATTGGTTTATTGCCTAGGTTGAGTTGAACAGTAAATAATGCATATATATTTAATATCTATTTACATTATATATTTTTATAACACGTTTTGGCAATTTATTTGGAAATTTTGTTGTTCACGTTTACTGATCAGAATCTTCGAGTTTTGAGTGACAAAATGATTTTTTTTGTTACCTATTTGATCGAATACAAAACAACATAATATAATAAATTTTAGATTTTTTGCTACTATTATATTTATTGGTTAAAGGCAAAATATTATAAATGAAGCAAATATATAATTATGGTTTGCCAAATTAGTTACCCCGTGAATTTAACGGGTTTTCGTAAAGAGAAATTGAAATACCCCATATGCATTTTTAAATTTAGAAAGTTTATCTAAATTATAATCGTATATACAAAATCTATTAATTACATTGCAAATTTATGTTTTTAGCATTACTCAAATTAGTAAAGATTAGTGCTATGGGTTATTCAGCGTTTCACTTTCAAAATTTAAATTCCGTCAAATTAATGGGCTTCGTAAACTTAATTAATTATTTATTCTATGTATCTTTGTACGAATAAACAGTAATCCGTAATTCTAGTTGTTTGTTTATTTCATTTATTTTTGTACAATTAAACCGTAATCCACGATCCTAGTTAATTATTGATTTCATTTATTAACCGTAAACCTGGTTAATTATTTTTTTAATTCATATTTATACAATTAAACAGTAATCCATAGCTTAGTTAATTTTTAAAATAAATTGTAAATTGTCAAAAAATAAATGTATCTTTTTGTACCATTATTTTATGTTGTATATGAATTTTATCTTTAGTTACATTACACAGTAGTATTGTTGCTCGATGTACTATAAAATATTATCCATAACAGTAACTATTATTGCCATCTTTTTTTTTTATTTTCTTATAAATTACAATCTGTCTGAATAGAAAGACATTGAGTAATTAGTTTGACAAATAACATATTAAATTTTAAAAGGAAAACCCAGTGGTTCACCTTTTATTAGTGTACTAAATTATAATTTGGTATAATAAAGAAAAAAAAAAGAAACTCAAATATACATACAATTATAATCAAAGTGCATTACACAGACTACATGTACACATACATACACACACCTAAATAAAATATGGTAAACAACAATTGTATTCTTTTTAATCTTATATTATGTGTGGTGTTGTAAAGACTTGCAATCAGTTCATTTGGATGGTATTATTGCCATCTAACTCGAATAATAATATATGCCAATATTAATTAATAATTTAAATAAACGGAATCTTTTTTATTTCCAGATTTGGATGCTGTCAGTGCAAGAAGACGACCTCAATTTAGATGTAATGCTCCAAAGGAAAATGTTCAACATAACAAGGTATGTTAGGAATATTAGGATTTTTATAAACTATAAACTATCAATAAATAGCTGACAATCAAAAAACGAAACATTGTTCGGGCGCGCAACCTAATATTCTAAACTTGATTTAATTTTTTATAATTAAACTGCGCCTCCCAGGACTGTAATATTTTAAAGGTTTCATTCTAATAAAATCAAATCAACTACTAGGCAAATTTGTATGAAAATCACAGTCGAGTAAACCTGATGTGTTCCTTGCGAACTACGAGCGTCCTTGTCGTTGCTCATATAAGGTGTAAGTTATGTAATATACGTGACTTTTTTAATCTACAGAGTTAATAGTTCCTAACATAGCTCTACAATTGAAGATTTTTTCAAAGCAATAACAAAAACTTCTTGAGATTGTCAATTGTTCTTCGATTTTTGTCTCGTAGAACTTTTCCTTTGATGATTTTTTTCATTACAAATTGTTCGAAATAAAGGCTCATAATTCTGGTTCCCAAATAGCAATTTACTGCCTTAATCGACCGGCAGAGAATATAAAAAAATAATAATTCAAAAATTCGGTTCCGTTGGGCGCTGATAGCATGTCGCAGCGGGTAGCAATAATTCGCTTAGTTCTGTCAATAAATCAATGAAAAAACTTCCTGCACGAAATCGATCGCCAAGATGTCTGAGCAAATACGTCCTTATATGGGCGTGAAAATTAAAGTGTTTTGGCATCTTTATGAGCCCGCGATAAAAACATATCAGAGGCCCAAAAATAAAAAAAAACTCAAGAACGCGCGTTCGTATAAATCGCTAAATAAAAACAAAACCATACGCGAGATTCATCAACATGTTGGTACCATGTAACAACATGAATTAACTAAAATCACCGCTCCGAGCAATTATTTTTTGAAGCTTGGTGCCTCTGCTCTAATTTTGCGCTTTTTTCTTTTCATTTCAAATTGAATTTATGACGGCGGGTTTTTGATTTGTTGTACTCAACGCGGTCGCTGCACCGAACTTACCAAATTGTTTTTTTTAAAGAACTTTTTTTCATTTTCAGTGTTAACAAATACCAAGCATTAGTGACATAATTGCATACATGAAGATTTGCTATTAGATTTATTCTAGTCATGGCATGTTTGTTTATCTAAACACTTGCCTACTCATACCTGTAGAATAAATTATAAATCACATTTATATCAAATATTTCAACTACAATGTAAAATTTTTGCGCTAAAGTGTATTTATTAACTTTCCATAGGGTAAGTTATAGTAATCGCAAAAAAATGAAAATTTTTATATATCTTTACGTTATAACATTTCTGAACATTTTGGCATAATTTGGAAAATATTGATGCACGCGCGCGTGTTTGTGTGTGCGGATACTAATTTTCGTCGATGGTTTTTCAAAGATTTAAAAAAAAATGCAAGACTTTTTCAAAATATTTAATTCTTGGAAAGTTCTAGTAATTTACCTTAAGGCACGATGCCCTGCACCACTAGTTTTTTCAAATTATTTTATATTTTCCAAATAATCAATATAGACATATGAGATATATGAGACATAAAACTTGTTCTAAATTGATTACTGTAGAACTTCTATTTAGTAACAAAGGTTTTAGGAAATATTAGGTTATTCTTGAATTGATATTAAATTCATAAGAATTTTGTTAAAATTCGTATATTTGCCTCTCACAAATTTTATATACGAGTATTCTAGAACAAAAAATTTCTTATAAACCCCCTATTTATATACTTCATACGTTTATTATAAATAAGATTTTCTGAAATCTTGAACAAAACTTAATAATACACAACAATCAATTTTCGCATTTCAGAAGAAAATGCGAAAAATCTTGAAATTTGGAAAGTCGAATATTCAATATGGATTAAATTATAAAATGTTCAAAATTTTAAGAAATTTTCTATTTTTATTTATTATAACGTTAAAGTTTAATTATCATTTTAGTATGATAACAAATCTCTATTTAATTGTCTTTAGTTGAAACAATTTACTTATTAGCAATAAATTTAAATTCATACTTAATTGTTAGTAATATACACATGATAAATTACGAAAACTTTTTATATAAACTTCAAATTAAATGTTTTCAAATGTTGAATAAAACAAGAGCAACCATATTGTAATCAAAATTTGCTACATAATTTCAATCTTTCAATCGACTGGAAAATGCATCATACATTGCATGTTAAAAAGATGATGATCTAATATGGATGGATTAAATTCTAAATTTTTAATTATTAATTTACAAAGTCAAGTTGCAATGATATTTATAATTATAGTATTATAATTTGCGAATTTAATTTAATTTTTTTTAGTTCATGAAAACCTCATTCCTTGAACTAAATACAAGAAGAAACACATCCACAGTTGAATATCCAAAATTACAAGAGTAGTTTCGTGAGAAAACCCATATCCAACAAAAAACAAAAAAATCAAAATCGGAATATGTCAATGGCCTGTACGACTGAAAAATTCAAATTTACAATCTTTGATCCTTTTCCTGACACCTTAACAAGTTGGTATACTAATATTTATAACAATTTACAACCCATATGCTCGTTCGAATTTGCGAATACCAATTAACTGCAAAGAATATGGTTGCAGTTAATTATAATAAAAGCGAACGACTCTGCGGGGAGTGTTTACCAAAATGACATAAAACGAAATATATTATAAATATATCTGATTCGATTTAACTCAAAAACACGTTTTTGATCAAGATACTCATCTGCTGGGTTTCAGGAGAATTTTGCGAGTACCGCTTTTGGAGTTAATTAGCGGGGTAATGAGGATTGTGAATTATTTTTAGTACAAAAAATTTTTTTTAGCTAAAAATTTTCACATCGAATATTTTCTAGTTTATTTCATACGAGAATATCAGATTGATATAAAGTTTCTTGGTGTCATAAAATAATGCAGGTTTTATCATTTTTTATTCCAATCCATTCTAAAAGTGGACTATAACTAAGATCCCATTTTCAAAAAAAAAAAAGTCAACAAATCACGATATGATATTTTGTTCACAAGATATAGCTACTGTCTACATTAATTTGTATTCATTTATAAATTTAGAATAATTTTTATATAATTTACTGAATCAAAACTGAAAAACATAAGAAATATTCAAGAAATTTTTACTAACAGCAAGTCTTTCATTATCAATATATTATAAACATGGTACATTATTTTATTTATTTGACTATACAAGTTTATTAAAACTGCAATTTATTTTGTTGTAGTGTATTATAATATAAACGTTTTTTTAAATTTTTTAAAGATTTTTTTTAAATAACTAATACTAAATAATGAGGTTTGTGCATTCTACTGCAGGACTTTCCTTTTTTGAATAATTTAAGATGACAAATTATTTTATTTATTTAATTTTTTAAACTTATTTAAGCTAATGTTTAACTTGTAATGTATAATAATTATCATTTTTTTAATTTTTTTTAAATACAAATAATTAGATATTGTGAATTGTGGCAGGTCTTTTCTTTTCTGATCATTATAAAATGGAAAGTAATTATAATTATTTTCCTTCTCAAATTTTTTACTTCATTTCCATTCATATGGTTTAGTAATTTAAACATTTTTTTAAAACTTTTGAAGTATTTTTAACGACAAATAATTATTGAGGTTTGTGAATTCACTATAAGATTTATTTTATTTAAATTTTTTTTATTAGTTTTTTTATGCTTCAGCTCAAGTTTTTTTTTAATTTTTTTATTTTATTTCAGTTCAAGTTTTAGTATATTCAGATGACAAGATAATAAATGAAAGAAAATATTAATAAAAAAAAGTTTTGATATCATTTTTTGTAAATTATTAAAGCATTTATTTAAATAACAATAAATAGTTGACTTTCTTGTATTTTATCAAAATTTACTTGTAAATGACTTTCTTTTTTGTTTTTTGCTATTTGCTAAAATATTGAACTTATTTAAAAGTTTTTGCTATTCTAAAATATAGTATATTTATTTCCTTCTGGTTTATCCTGTGATCCTCATTTATCACAATTTATCGGCTTAAAAATTATATAAAGTATTATACACTATACTACTAATTTTTTTAAAAAAAATATATACAGGCGTGATTCTTTTTTGTGGACCATGAATTACCAGCTTACAAATTAAAAATTTAATAATTTAATAATTTGTACTCAATTTACTAGTTTTTTAAAAAAAATCACGAATAATGACATTTGCATAGTAGTCTGAGTCGAATCAAAATTATTCTTGCGCAAAATTTTCAAATAGTATTGATCAAAATGTAATAAAAAATGTAAAATTAAAAAATTTCAATCTGCCTATATCAATATTTACAAAAATATGCTACTGCAGAAAGATTTGTCAGGTTGAATATTAAACAAATTATGATTATTATAATGATGATACTTATTACTGTTTAATGATATTATTTATTATTGATTTGATTATATATTTTTAGAAAAAAGTATGTTTACAATAAAATCTAATTTGCGTACAAATCTTTCTCATGACTATTTTTAATAGAAATTAAAAAATATAAACTTTTCGGTATATTTTCTTTGGATTGTTCTATATCCATTCCTAGAAAACAAGGATGCCTAAGCATTATAAATACAATATAACGATTTTTAAATGATTGCAAAATAAGAATATGCGCATCTGCAAAAAAATAAAAAACGTTCATTGCATACCTAAACCATGACTATGATTAATGATGATGTCTCAGTCCTTTTCCCTTAGTTATAAAAGTCACTTCTGCCCTATTTTAATGTTTCGACAATGAGTTCAATTTTTCAAGATCGGTTACAGTTTTTTTCGGTATTTATTTATTTCGACATACAATACAATATCACAATGGGTGATAAGTAGAATGCGACATTTAAATGTTTAACAAATCGTAAGTGTTTTGGCAAACACAAAGGTTTTCTCACCCGATGAGCCAACAATGAGATACTTGTGTACCTGAGTAATGTGAATTAAATGCTCTGTTTATTTGTGTTGTAGATACATGAGAATGGTCAAAATATTCTTTTTTCTTTGAACAATGTTATGATAGTGATTGACTGTAATTCTGCTGATCGGAATGTCCAATATTTGTTCCAACATCATTTTGTAGTGTCTCAGTTTTGTAGTTTTTATTGTGGTCAATCAAAATCATTATAGATTTCTATGGTTTTATGTAATGATCTTATTTAGTCGTTAGGTAGTCTTTTCTAATATGAAATGGACCCGCTTAACTTTGCTTATTTGAAGTAGTCTATGCCAATTTTAATTTAATACCTATGGATTATCATTTTGGGAGTTGTTTGATGAACTTGTTTAACGCGAACTCTCCTATCAGAAATTTTAAAGAACCTATTCTGCCGCACAATAGAAAAATATTATGGCGAGGCCATGTTACGCTCCAACTTCCATATATTATCCTTATGCATTATAAAATTTTCTTCGTTTCAATTGACTTTCTCTATAACTTGGTGTGATCATTGTATGGCAAATATGCTGCAGGTCTTGTCCATATTTCATAATATGATTATAATTATCCTTTACTGAATACTGTCAAAATGTAATGTATTTACTGTGCATTCATGCATTTTACACATAAACTGCAACGTCACTTGTATGTTATGAAGCTGGTTGAGCAAGACCCTGTTATCTAAGATCGGTTTTTTGGCATTTATGCGGTTTCTAGGTTAGATTTCTATCTGACAAGCTGGAAAAAAACGCCTGACTACACAGCAACTACATGGCTTTTGACAATATTTAGAACGATTTTATGGAAAGTTCTACATAATATAGCCTTGCCATAACATTGATCTGTAATAAGACAGATTCGGTTTCTTAAAGCACGAGATTATTCATTTCTATTTATAAACCCAATTAAGTACATATCACAGGTTTTTCAAAACGTGGTTCAAAATGGCATGAAACTGGCGTATTCTAAACAATCTTTTTATACTAATAGAATATTATCATAGATATTATTTTTTTGACTTTATTTAACGGTTCTATTAGCTGTTGGTATAAATTTTCTCCTTAACCATGTCGCCTTTCTGAAGGCAACTCAATTTAATTTTTTAATAAATTTTATTATTAGGATTTCTCTTATATTGATTATATTTAATTTGATGCAGCAATTCTAGGGAAAGGATAAATTTGCTTCGAAACATATTTCAATCTATATTTTCAAGTTAAAACAGATGTAGATGCTGCTTCATATCAGGCTATCCCAGATTGGTATCGATTCTGAAATCTTTGATCTACACGCAAAACTGGGCGACTGATCGACGAATTGGTTTATTAAAAAATTAAAAGTTTTAAATTTTTTTCTATAGAAAATGAGTAAAATATTTCGAAATTATTACTCACACTGACCTCCTGATTTTGTAAATGCACTTTTTTTTACATAAACATCTTGTTGTATCAGGTATCAAAATATATTAAAATATTAGATTTAAGTGTGAAGTCGCATGTAAAAATGCTTTTAAGTCTGGAAAAAATATCTTTAATGAACAAGAGAGCATTTTCTTCAATTTTTTAAAACAAATTAGTATATGAGTCATGAAATACTTCTAAAATATGATGCTGCTCTCTTTGGCCTCCTTATGTTGAATGGTGCAAAACAAAAGCTAGAATTTAAAAAAAATGCATTTTTTACATAAGCATCTTGTTGTATCAGGTATTAAAACATATTTATGAGGATTAGGTATGTATAGTTGCATGTAAAAATGCTTTTAAGTCTGGAAAAAAATATCTTCAATGAACAAGAAAGCATTTTCTTCAATTTTTTAAAACGAATTAGTATATAAGTTATGAAGTACTTGTGAAATATGATATTGCTCTTATTGACCTCTTGATTTGAATTGCAAAATCAAAATCTGCAATTTTGAAAAAAAACAAAAACAAAAAAACCTTCTTACCTATAATAATCATCTTGTATTAGCTTTTCGAACATATAATAAAAGGTTTAGGGGTACATTTGGATGCAAAAAGAGCAAATAAATAGATAGATATGGAAAAATGACAGAAAGAATAAAATTTTCTCAAATTTTACGAAGAAACTTAATCACTGAGTTATAAAATATTTCTAAAATATTATTCTTATTGATCTCTTGATCTTGAATTGCGCGAAAAAAATGCTGCAATTAAAAAAAAAGACTCGGAGAAAACAAATATCCAATTGTGCAATTGGATGCAAAATTAAACTTCAATCTGGCAAAAATGACTTTCAATCAACAAACTCTAATTTTACAAAACAACTAAGGCTATAAAATATAATTTCTAACATTAATATAAAAAATATTGCACTCATTTACCAACTGATTTTGAATTTCACGTAACTTGAGTTGGAATTTAGTTGAAGTCACTGTTTTACATAAGCATCTTGTATCATCTTGTTTAAGGAGCAAATTATTATTGAAGTTTAGGTGGTATGTGCAGTTGGGCATGAAAAATGCATTTAAACCTGACAAAAATGACTTTCAAACAACAAGATGATAGCATTTTCTCTAATTTCACAAAACAACTTGCAAGGTCTATAAGTTACTTTATCTGTGTATCATATCGATTTGACTGTTGCAGTCAGTAGAAAAAATCTCCCAACCTTCACATTGTTTGAATTGAGTTTTGAAATATTTCTAAAATATTGTTTTCTTAAACCTCCTGATTGCACAAAACAAAAGCTGCAATTAAAAAAAGCACTTTGTACACAAGCAAATTGTATCATCTTCTTTTAGGAGCATGATATGGATTGAGGTCTAGAGACGTTATATGCAGTTGGACATGAAAAATGGATTTAAAATTGGCAAAAATGACTTTCAAACAACAAGATGATAGCATTTTCTTTAATTTCACAAAACAACTCACAAAGTCTATAAGTTACTTTATCTGTGTATCATATCGATTTGACTGTTGCAGTCAGTAAAAAAAAATTCCTAACCATCCCATTGTTTGAATTGAGTTTTGAAATATTTCTAAAATATTGCTCTCCTATACCTTCTGATTGCATGATACAAAAGTTGCAATTAAAAAAAAAACACTTAGTACATAATCGAATTGTTTCATCTTCTTTTAGGAGTCTGATATGGATTATGAGGTTTAGACGTTACTTGCAATTGGACATGAATAATTGATTCAAACCTGGCAAAAATAACTTTCAAACAACAAGATGATAGCATTTTCTCTAATTTCACAAAACAACTTACAAAGTCTATAAGTAACTTTATCTGAGTATCATATCGATTTGACTGTTGCAGTCAGTAGAAAAAATCTCTTAACCTTCACATTGTTTGAATTGAGCTTTGAAATTTTTCTATCATATTTCTATTCTAAATCTCCTGATTACATGATACAAAAGCTGCAATTAAAAAGAGCTCTTTGTACATAAGCAAATTGTTTCATATTTTTATAGAAGCATGATATGATTGTGAGGTTTAAACGTTATGTGCAGTTGGACATGAAAAATGGATTTAAACCTGGCAAAAATGACTTTCAAACAACAAGATGATAGCATTTTCTCTAATTACACAAAACAACGTACAAAGTCTATAAGTTACTTTATCTGTGTATCATATCGATTTGACTGTTGCAGTCAGTAGAAAAAATCTCCTAACCTTCCCATTGTTTGAATCCGCCGCTGGTGCAAACACGATTTGCTCTTCGCATTGTTGTTGTGTTGTTGTCTGCTCATCTTTTGTTAAGACTTTTGACAAATGACGCTTTGCGATTGAAAAACTCTAGAATCGAAACATCGATTCTTAAAGTTTATCAGGTTAAGTTGAATAATAGACTAGAGAAGGAAGGAGGTTCTCAAGCATTTTAAAAAAATACTCTGGAGGCACAATTCGGTGCTCAGAAATTTGTATTTAGAGCTCATCGTATCTCCA
Source organism: Ctenocephalides felis (assembly GCF_003426905.1). Classification (NCBI taxonomy): domain Eukaryota; kingdom Metazoa; phylum Arthropoda; class Insecta; order Siphonaptera; family Pulicidae; genus Ctenocephalides; species Ctenocephalides felis. Next base: position 27,762,602 of record NW_020539726.1, read on the forward strand.
TTTTGGCTAGCTTGGTATCACGCAGTATAATATCAAATTCTCACTAGAAGTTACAGAACTCATATATAATCTCAAGTGAAAATAGCATTTGGTGGGCATTGCTACAACATATAGATATTCCAACACTATCAGAGACTAATTATAAAGAAGAGCTGTTATTTCCTGGGCCAAATTTGTAACCTGTATTTTCATATATTTTTAAGTGATTTTATATTATATTTCAGAATAAATATAAAATTTTATGAAGAAACTTATATTATCAAATGAATTGAGATGGTTTTGAAATTATAAAATTTGTGCTCCAAAATTCTTACACTTTTTGAACAAAATCCTCCATCTTTAATATGTAGTAACTTATTTCTAATTAAAGAAATACATGCAATGTTTTAAACTACATTATCATTAAAATTTTTGCGCCGAACTAATTATTTAAAATTATTACCACTCTAATTAATCATATATGTATATGATATTTTGTAAGTTTGTTGTTGATTGACACGCATGTAATATTAATATTTCCCCATATCACAACATAAAGTTGTACCATAATTTATTAGCAATAAATTTAAACTTAATAGCTAATAAAATACACTTTCTAGAACACGGAAAATATAAAGGATATTATTGCATTTCTAACCGATGCATAAATTTAAATTTTGCAGCAGCGATTTGAAGGATATAATATTATAGATTTATGAATTGTCCCTAAAATTAATTTAAAATATTATAATATAATGAATTCACTAAAATTGGAATGTTACTTTTGTTACTTTATTTTCTCATGTGTCTACAAAAAAAAAAACATGTAATTGGATGAATAAAGATATTACTTGAAAATTGTTTGACATTTCTACTTTTTTAAAATTAGGTTAATATCAATAATATTAACTATATGCAATTTTAACATTTATATAGTATAACTTTGACAAATTGTGTTTTAGACTCTAAGTTTTAAAGGTTCATATTCTAATCCCAGTTCTAAATTTCTAACATATAATAGTAGTTAAATTTTGGAGACATCAGTTTTAATGTAAGACATTTTGAAGACAGTTCTAAATTTTGGAAACCGTTCTAAATTTTGGAGACTGTTCTAAATTTTGGACACGGTTCTAAATTTTTGATACTGTCTTAAATTTTCGATACAGCCTTAAATTTTCGATGCGGCCTTAAATTTTCGATACAGTTCCAAATTTTCGATATAGTTCCAAATTTTAGATACAGTCCCAAATTTTAGATGCAGACCCAAATTTTAGATGCGGTCCTAAATTTTATATGCAGTCCTAAATTTTAGATGCAGTTTTAAGTTTTTGGGGCAGTTCTAAATTTTAGACATTGCCTTGAATTTCAGATATTGCCTTGAATTTCAGATACGGTCCTGAATTTTAGATACTGCCCTGAATTTTGGATGCAGTTCTACATTTTTGAATTTTAAATAGTATTGAATTTTAAATACAGTCTTGAATTTCAAATACAGTCTTGAATTTCAAATACAGTCTAGAATTTCAAATACAGTCTAGAATTTCAAATACAGTCCTGAATTTTGGACACAGTCTTGAATTTTAGGTACTGCCCTGAATTTTAGATACTGCCCTGAATTTTAGATGCACTCCTAAATTTTAGATACTACCCTGAGTTTTAGACACAGAAATTCTCGATACAGTTCTAAATTTTAGAGTTTTAGATATTTTTTTTTTGTAGTGGGGTAAACAAAATTTAATATATAATCAAGCTTATAAATTCCTACTTTATAAAATATATAAGTTGTTAAAATTCCAAGTTTCAAGGCACATATTATATCAGTGTACATTTTTACAAAAAACATGAATTGCAATTATCTATTTTTCCAGTGTTTTTTTAAGTTGATATTTGTATAATTTAAGTAATCAATATCGTAAGTAATTTTAATATATTAATAAGCTTGTACTCATTTTAGTAGAAAGATGTTGCGATTTAAATTATAAACCTGCGTTGCATAGATTTTTTTATAGATTTTTTATTATTACTTCATAGTTGCAGAATCTTTGGCCCAATCATTCGTGTGACATTTTTCAAATCTTTTGTATGAAAAAAATTTGGCATTCTTCATAAAAAATGATCGCGTATTTAATGTGCGTATCCAAAACATTATCATCATCATCTTGAGCTGGCATTCTTCCCATACCATATGATTTACATCCATGTCAAATATATTACTTGGATCTAAATTGTAATTGTTATACCTATCAAAATTTGACATGAGTTGTAAATTTGATTAGTGTATCTAATGTTTAATCATGGTTTACTACCACAATTTTTAAATAAGATTTAGTTTTTAGTTGAAAAAAAACAAATGGTTGGAAAGATACTGCAGTCACCTTATAACTGGTGAATGCGATTGTGCTAAGATTTTGCCATAGTCTATATAAATTTTTATAATTTTATAATTTTATTTGAACAGCGATCAGAACTTATGAATTCTATGAGCTGCTGTGATTAATATCTTACAAATTACGTTTGTTTTTATTACAGATTACCCAAACAGTTGTCACATCTCTGTATGAATAATTTTTATTACAATCTCTGTAATAGGGCAAATATAGTACAACAATACCGGGCGAGGGCTATTTTCACTTGGAAACATATTGTTATTTATATTTCCAAGTGAAAATCGTTGTCAATGTTGCCTGACAACAGGCTGCTCGAGTGGGTATCGAACCCGGGTCCTCTGAAACAAGTCCCGTCGCTCTTAACCGCTTACCTAAGGGCGAGCCCAGTCTATATAAATAATTAAATTTATTATTTTTTATGTTACTTGATATTTGACAATCTTAAGTCATTTAATAATAAAATCTCAATAACTGTAGTCACAATAAACTTACAGTTACTATTTAATATTCATTTCCAACAGTTAATTCTACTTAATATGTTTTCATAATCCAAACAGGTGTATGAAGCTGACAACTGCGAAACATATTCTAGATCAGAATAATAAAGTCCGTGTTTATTCTAGATTAAGAATAATATTTTACTAAAATAAGATTCGACAGATTTACAAGTGTTGTGTTTACAATGGCTTCTGGTCTTCTGATGGAGCTCGGAATGCTCTCGAGGAGTCAACTCGAGTGGGTTTGGTGAAATTTTTAAATAAACCAAAAATGTTGACAATGGTAATGAGAACAAGTACTAACCAACCCACAAAATGGTATTCGGTATTCGATGTGGATGAAGTGAGGAGCTGGGGAACAATATGCATAATGGGATCTTGGAAAAAATATGAATATTTTTTGTCAATATGTTTATATATTGTACAATAGATTTTTTGCACGAAATCATAAGTTGTCGAAACTATGTATTTCGAGTTCGGAGTTTAAGATAGGAATGTCACATTTTTTCTTTAAGCAGTTTTTAGCATGTGTTCAAATTTTACGAGTAATTTAAAAAGCGGTGGGATCTTGTCATTTTTTTTTAGAAATTTTTACACGCTGTTTAGGAACCACGTGTTTGTTTCGTTCACGGCCGTATTGTCGAATCGTTTGTTTATGACGTTATGCAATTGCAAAAACAACCACTCAGCAAATCTTCTTTTAATTACATTCTCTTCAAACTGTATAATTTTTGAGTTGAAAAAATCTTCACGGATGTATGGTTTATGAATGCACAGGTCACATACACACACATCCACTTTCCTTTATATATTAGATGTTCTATCAAAAATTAATTTAATAAATCCTTAATAAAGTTACTACCAGCCCCCTCATTAAATAAATTTCGCCTCGTTTTTAAATCAAGTCCAGTTATGCCGCTCTTCGTACATATGTTACAATTAAACAACGAATAATATACTGTAGCGTGAGTGCTTCTCATAAATCAGCGCATCCTAATTAACAGTTAAAAACTCTTGTTTATTTATAATGTCGTTGATTTAATGAAAATGTTTTGCGATTATGTTTAAATGCAATGTAAACGACTTGTTGATACATAAAATGTATTTTATATGACGTTACGAAATTATTAAATCGCACGCACCGACATTTTTAAGGACGACGGTGTTGCGATTTCTAAGAGAGAGTGCAGACTGATTGCAAAGTTGGTCATCAAAATTTTCAAATAGTAATAAAAGTTTTCAATAGATGTAATTGTTGTAAATGTCATCCTCTCATAGGCCTTATACTATATGAACTGCTAGTCGAGCGCAAAATAAGTGTCAAAAGATAGAAGGGTATTGTGACGTCAGCGTGAACGAGCGTTGCCGACAATCGTGAAACACTCTCGAACGAATATATGTCATATTCTTAGACCTTATAATATATACACGATTTTAACAGGTGGATTCAACTTTATGTACATTTATTTCACAGGGGCAATATTGTTAATATCATTTTTAACAAAATTATCAGCCCACACAATTGCCATTATATTATTGAAATAAAACTTTCACAGATAATATTTGAATTACATGAACTATTATTGTATATAACATATAATATGTAATAGCCTCTATTATGCAAATCGAGCATAGAATAATTACTGTTGAGTAAAGCACGTGACATATGACATTTAATCAATAGGGAGTGTTCGACGATTGTCGACAATGCTCGTTCACTCAGTGACGTCACAGTCCTTTTCTATTTTTTGACACTTTATGAAATGAAAAGCATATGAGCACTAGCAGTCCATGTAGTATTAGGTCTATGCTTACTCTATTTATACAAACGTATGAAAACTAGCTTTCTTATAACTCACTTTATATTTATAGACATCAGGGTGGTCCTTAATTTGGACATTTTTGAATTTCCTTGCTCTCAAAGAAAAAACAATTCTCTGAAAGTTGTAGCTCTTAATATTAACTTTCAGACAGTGCGCAATTCAATCGAACTTTGTATGGAAAGAGCAAGAAAGAAAATTCGTGTCATTTTTCATTGAAAATTCGACTCTCTGCAAATTTTTGAAAATTTGTTTATGCTATTTCCATACAAAACTTTGATTGAATTGCGCTGTATCTAAAATACAATATTAAGAGCTAAAACTTTCAGAGAATTGTTTTTCATCAATTTGGAACCATTTGAGCCCTTGGGAGCAAGGAAATTCAAAAACGTCCAAATTAAGGACCTCCCTAATAAATAAATTGAACATCAACAATTTTAGTTACATTCATGACAAAATAAAATATTTCTTCATATCTTTAGTCAATAGGTCTATCTAACAATAAAATGAAAGTACTTTTATCCGTTTTTTATTCATCATTTCACTTAATCTGGTTTTAAAAGTTTTTGCGCTTCGTTATAATTCATGTTATTAAAATTAATATGTTAGGACCACGCAGTTTTTTTGATATTTTTTTCCAAACGATTTGTTTCTGGTCTTCAAAGCGTTTAAATTAAAATAAGAACAACTTGAACGTAAGAAACATTAAAAATAATGAACGGTAGTTAAAGAACAGATCTAGTTTCGGGCTAATGTACTTTTAAGTGATCTTAATTTTTTGAGTGCCCAGTGGGTGGTTAGAGTATTTGATATAAATGTTTGAAAGTCAATAGACGAATTGTATCAATATATAAAAAACTAGTTGTGCATGGCATCGTGCCTTGAGGTAAATTGCTGGAACATCACGTACCAAAAATTAGAATTAAAAAAAAAAAATCAACATTTTTTGAATATTTTGAAAAAAATCAGATTTTTGAAAATTTTGAAATTTTTGAAAATTGACTAACTCTTTGAAAGCAATCGTTATGCGTGGCTGTTTTAGAAAAGAAGTATCGAAGCGCGTAAGCGCAACATTGATAAACATTGGTACAGAACCCATAGACATGCTAATAAAATTCATCATTAATCTCTAAAAAATATCAGATAATTTGATGTGTATATGTCTAAGGATCATTTCTGATCGCCAAATGTCATTTTTTATTTACTTTTTTTACTCGATCTCTAAAACTAGACGAAGGTTAGACCTGCCTTTGCATAAATTTAAACGGTACTTCATTTTGTCAATACAAATAAAATGTTTTTTGAATTATTCAAATTGGGCGCTCCGTTCTCTTTCAAACTAAATTAGCATTTCGGCTCTTTTAGCCCCGTATTTTCGAAACGGCTAGTTCTGCCTCTAACAAAAACTAATCAGCACGTCTCCTTGTCAATACAATTTGTATGTTTTTTTGAATTATTCAAATCGGTTGATCCGTGTGTCCGAAATCATCAACGAAGAATTGTATCGACACACACACACATCTTTTTTTTAAGGTATGCCAAAGTGTTCAAAAACCTTTGAAACGCAGAGATATATAAAAAGTTTCATTTTTTTATTTTTTTGCGATTACTATCAAAAGCATATAAAGGATCATCAGGAAAAATTAGATACAAAATGGTATCTAATTACTCAAGAAAATAGCAGCTGGATCAATTTATTCAGCACAACCGAATTGAAATGTGTATAATATAACATTTATTTTTAACATACACATATTAAGATTCATTTGGGTTTATTCTCCCAACTGCAACACCATCAAAGATCTCCTGCAATAATCGCCCTTGTTCTAAAGATCATCATTTTTTCTTCTTGTTTTTTAAAATATCGCCATTATCGTTTAGTGTTGATTTCGTCAGTTAAGATAAGCCGATCAGAGGATTCGTTTTCAAAAGAATATTTCGTCCTTAATTCACAATGATTAATCGTCCCGAATCAGTTACAGTATTACATTAAAATGTTCATTTATCACTCATTCAAGGTACTGGAAAGGATCGTGAAATTTTCGCTTGAATACAATATAGAAGAGAAATATGAAAGTTGCAGACAGAAAGTATATTATAAAAATTTTGATAAGATAGTACATCTTGTATATTTACATAACTGTTTTTTAATTTACCCTTTTGGTGAAATAGTTAGAATTGCTTTTATCATTAAATTTTGTCAAATTAATTTTGTTGTTGCAAAATATGAAAGCTAAACACAAATATAAAATTATAAATAAATAAATAAATTGTATGTATTGCTCCAATTATACTGCAAATGATGAGAAAAAGTTATATAAAATTAAAGATCATGTCATAAAAATTAAATCATTTTTCGAAACCTTGCTAATTAAGACCACTGAAGAACAATTAAAACATATTTTTGTTCCAATCAAAACAATTTCGCAAATCATTTATGTTAGTAATAAAACACAATATTTCAGAAGTGATAACCCAAATAAGCTTTACTTCTGATCGATATCATTTTTTTTCAATCGAAATTATTGCCTTGATTTTTGAAAGGTGCACTTTTTTAAATGATGTCTCAATTATTGAATGGTAATAAATATTTACAGAGAAGTTAAATTCATCTTCAATGCGAAATTTTATGTGCACTAATTGTGAAAAATTATATGTTACTGGTACGATAAAAGGCAAGACTAAACTTTCAATATTAATAGTTTCTTTCTTAAACGAAAGGATTGGTTTTCGAAGGCTTTATTTTGAGTATATAAAAAACTAGATAAAAAAACATACAAAAATTCTTATAATTGGGGAGTATCGCTAATCAGGATTTATACATTACTAAATTAAACGAGTTAATTGAGCCCATTTAAAAAAAAATACACATAAATAAACACGTTCATCTTGTGTTGCTTTATTATTTTCCTTATGCTCAAATTTAAAATAGCACCATTTCTGGATATGTTATAGTAAATTTTAAAAAGTGTACCAAAAATAGTATAAATACAAAATTTCAGTTGAAACTCTTTATTGTACTATAAAAATACTCCAAACTGCAAGAAAGGCAAACGCACCCGGTTATTGACAACGGTCTCACGCAACATGTGCGTGCGCAACAGTAAATGAAAAGAGATAGATTTTAATGTGTCGAAGTATAAAATTATTTTTAGAAATCGATAACCGATTTGAATAATTCAAAAAATATTCGATTCCTATTGGTAAAAAAGCGTGCTGATTAGTTTTTTTGCAAAGGCAGGTCCAGACGTTTCAAAGGTACGGGGCAAAAAGTGCCAAAAATGCAAAATAATTTTTTGAAGAAGCGTCCGATTTGCTGAATCAAAAAACATTTAACTTGAATTGAGGTAATGAAAAACTGATTAAATTTTTGGAGGGGCAGGTTTGGTAGTTTCGGAGTTACAGAGAAAAAAGTAAAAAAATGATACAATTTTCATTTAGACATAGGCAAATCAAATTATCAGATATTTTATAGAGATTTCACAAATGAGTACAAATTTTGTTACATTTTTGGGTTCCGTACCAAGATTTTTAATTTTTAAAGTTTACTTACATGGTTCAAACAAATTTCAAAATTTTCAGAATATTTTTTGTTCAAAATTCTTTAAAATATACAAAGTTGTATACTTCAAATATAAATTTTAAATTTACAGTTCAGTTTAAAAATATATATTTTATATGCATTATCGTAAAAAATATAACCTCAGATGGTTTCATTCGGCATCTTGTTAATATAAACATTCTTAAGTGCTTTTTGCGATAAGTGACGACTGTATAATATATGAAAAATGGGATATATAATAATTATTTTGAAAATATTTAAAACATTTATTATTAATCATTGATCAATATTTATTGATTATTATACTGTTACGTGAAGTTCCAGCAATTTGCCATACACCACTAGTTTGATTTCACGAATAAATTAAAGGAAATAAATTCGTTATACATAGTAATTTCTAATATGCATATTACTTATTAGAATGCATATTTTTGAATTCGATTGATTTAGAATACCAGATAGTGATATTCACTTAAGTTAAAGTGATATCTACTCTATCGAACAAATTCCTACTTCTAGATTTAAGTTGGGTCACCTTACTATTGCAAAATTTATGAAAAATTTAATTGCTTTCTTGAGAGTAATTGAAGATTATTTATTTGAGGAAATTGTGACCGCCTAGCATCATCTCTAAAATGATGGTCATTTGTATTCTTCTCGCTCAATGTGAGTAAAATAAACAAGAAAGAGTCGAAATTCGTTTGCTGCCGTGGTTGGCATTCTCTTTTTCGAGGACCGTTTACCGTCATGTATTTTGAGACATCATTAATTTTCTTTTCCCCTTGTTTGATTTTTATTTGTTCGCAATTTGCACGCCTCGCTTCGGGTAATTATGTACAACTTTTGATGCGTTTAGCCTCGGACGATTTTGACGCCGAAGAACAGATATATGACAGACTGAGAGTCGGAAGAAGTTATCGAAAACTAGGAAATTGATTTATGAAATCACTTTATTGTGGGAACTATTACTTCATCAACAATAAAAATCAATCTTTGTATTTATGTACAAAAAAATCAATCTTTGGATAATAGCTCGAGGTGTAAGGGGGTTTAGACAAGAAGCTAATTGTAGAACATATAGCCAGAACTAATTAATTTTAACATTCCTATGTTATCATGTATTTTTTTGGGTAAAAAACTAAGTTTCTCTGAGTCGGCTAATATTTAGAAAGTACATATATTTTGACTTTAGTAAATCGCCACTGAATCTGTAGACCCCTCCGACTACTAGTTTTTATTTTATAGCAATCTGACGAAATCGACAATTCTCGCAACGGGGGACCATTGACAAATTTTTCGGGTAAAAATCGAAGTTGCTCTGATTCGACTAATATTTAAAAAGTGCATTTATTATGATTTTAATAAATCGCCACTGAATTTTTAAATCCCTCCGACTACTAGTTCTTATTTTATAGCAATCAAACAACAAAATCTTCAATTCTCGCAATGGGAAGGTATTGAAATATTAAAATTATTAATTTCAGTGCAAAATTCGCATAAAAGAGAAAAATTGTTTGATTTGGATAATGAGTTTTTATAAAACTTTAACATAAATTAAAATTATATTTTCTCCTTATCTACTTACTCTTTCTGTTACAATTATGATTCAACAAGAACTTATTAATGAATAAATAATAATTAAGATAAATTTAAAAAAAAATTACTTGATAAGTAATCATTACAGGGTAAATTATTTATAAGTATTAAATTACTTTATAGGTATTACCATTATATTTGCATTACAGGGTAAGACAGAGCATGCACAAAGGTCCTATTCGACTTTTAGCAATTTTACAGTAGAAATTAACCAAACTAAATACATACCAAAAAATGATCGATTTATGTTTAGTTAAATTCATAGTTAATTTCATTCTAGAAATGTGTTTTTTTGCCATTTTTCAAAAAATTTATCACCTGGTCCTTTTTACTCCGTAGTAAGGGCAATAGGGACAGTCAGGTGCCAAAAAAATCCACTATTTTATTTTAATTTTAAAGGGATTCTACGTAATAATAGCTACACTATTTAATCAGTGCGAAGCAGTTTAATTATTTGATAGAATAACAAAATTAAAAATTATATATAATCTGAATATATATATATATTGTTAAACATAATAAACTAAAACTTTTATCATCTCTTGCTACTATCATAAATATTGCATTGGTGTATATTTCTATTTAAATTATCATAACCGGACTAATTGTTTTATGGCGTCTCCTGACACCTAGCGGTGAGAGTAACAACTAGAAACGCCAATACCAACTTCATAGGCACGTTGCGTGTGAAGAATGTCGCAAACTGTCAAGTTGGCGACGGCTCATCGTGCAACACTTGGGTGGGCTCGAGGGATGCGAAAAATGCAATCTCACCCTCTTGTGTATCAACCCTTGGAAGAGTGAAGATATAAAACCTAACCTAAATACACTTTATATCAGTGAGATGCTTTATACTTGTTTTGTTATTATAAATTAAACTTATATACACGTTATTCAGTTCTTTTAATTATAAATATAAATTATATATAGACCCAACATCTCACTGATATTGAATTTTTTTACTTGACAAAATTTACTTGAGAAAAAGATAAATATAGATACTCTCCATACAAATTTTCCTAGGAAACTTTGTCAGAAAAGTTTATCATAAGAGTAAAAATAACAATTAAAATATTCTTTATTTGTAAAATTGTCGTTTATGGTTTATTTTACAATTTCATTCACTATTTTCTTATTGTTTACATTTTACGTAGTGTAAAGGTTCAGATAGTTTTACCCCAACCACTTGTAAACTATTATAGAAGTTATACAAAAAAAACTGTGGAATATAATTTGAAATTAATAATACATCTTATAAAACAAATAAATAACGTATACTCAAGAGACGAAACTTATATACAGGTATCGTAAACTAAATAACACTGCTCAAAATGATAGAAGCTAACGACCAAAAAATACTTTTTAAAAAAAAATTGACAATGTGGTCGTTTATTATCTGATATATAGAACAGCGAGTTTAAGGCGATATGTGGTTTCACATATTTTGCCATCTACTTTAAAATAGTTTTTAAATAATGGTAAATCTATAGCAACAAAGAACTTAAAATAGAATGATGGTAATGGTGATTTCTTAAAACTTCGGTCTATTAACTTCCCGTAGGGTTAATTATAGTACTTAATCGCAGAATAATCTAAAATATTTTTTTATATAAATTTATTTTCAAAGGTTTTTAAACATTTTGGCAAACCTTAGAAAAAATTGATGAACGTGTGTGAGTATGTGTGCGGATACACATTTTCGTCGATTTCAGGAATACATTCCAGCTGATTTCAAATAATTCAATAAAACATTCAATTCCTATTGATAAGGAGACGTGCTGATTAGTTTTTGGTGTCAAGTGAAAAAAATCAAAATATTAACAATATTCTAATTTTTTAATAAAGTCATTACAAAATTCTCAAAATCTCATTTTTTCAGTTTTTAAAAAAAAATTTCAGTTTTTTTTAAGATTTTAATTATAGGTACGGGAAGTTCCAGTAATTTGCCTTAAGGCACGATGCCATGCACCACTAGTTTTGAACTTTTTCCAATAATCATTTACAACTCTCAATCTCTACCCAGCTCTCCTCTTATCCCAAGCAACACCCGTGTTGTCTTCCATTCATTATTTACCTGTATGCTGATGTGATTTTTTTGAGATGAGGAGAGATGTATTAAAAATTAATTACCGAAAAAATAATTTAAAATACCCTCACGCTTCGAAATTGGTATTATCTCCTGTGTAGAAAATGAGAGACGTTCCTCTGATGGTTGATAATGTTGGCGCGATCTTGGCGATAAATACGCAACCTCGTTACCATACTATAATGTGATTGATATTTTTGGATGTTTTTTAAATGTAAGCTGAAAGATCGCAGTCACTGATATAGCTGATTGTGTAAAAAGTCATTTACATTCTGAAATTGGCTTGAAATTGGTGAAAATTTCATTTATACTTTTTTTGGTTAATATTGGACTTGAGGACTGGCAGAGTAAAGCTTGTAGTCGAATTCAATATTTGATCGATCTTTTATTATTCGAAATTTTATAAGGTTAGAATTGAGCTTCAAGTGTTTCAAAAATATATGATGTAGGTGTTGACTAACTTTACATAAGTTTTTTAATGAGATCGGTCAAACTCTTTCTGCACTAATAATAAATATGAACGCCAAAGCGTAAATTCTGCATATAATTTAGAATATAAAACAAATTCTATAGGTGCAGTTATTTTTAATATCTTCTATAACTTTTAAACTACTAGACCAAAATTAACAAAATATTCGTCCAGTTCGTACAAAAATAAACTATCTAGAAAATCCTCTAACACAATTTTGCCAAACAAATGTCAGATATTTTTTATGTTCTTACTCAACCGACATGAATGGATATAAAAAAAATTCAAAAAATTTTAAAATTTTCACCAAAAAAAAATTCAACATTTTCCTTAACGCACGATGCCATGCACAACTTAGTTAGTTTTTTATATAAATTGATAACAATGATAAACATCTGATAATGATTACAATTTTCACAACTCACTTATTTTTTGTATAATATTTTATTACGTTTTTAATCAATTGTTTTCAGGGGGTTCGTAGCGTTGGCGTTAGCCCGGTTGCCCGTAAACATATGGGTACTGGGTTCGATCCCTGCTGCGTGCCTTCTCTTTTTTCACTTCAAAATGTAGATTTAAATATTTATTACTTGAAAACTATATTTTTCCTCTAATTTGTAAGTGAGAATTAAAAAAGACGAGCATTATTAGATATATTTTATTATAAAAAAATATATCTAATGATATAGAGTCCACGCCCGTTACTGTTATGCCTCCGTTAATTTTTAATAAATTTTATAAATACTCAGGTGATGTAATTTAATTATTAGACTACGAATTAATATGCAATATTATGGAAATCTGTATATGGAAAAAAAGAATGCGCGTAAGGTTCACACGCGATTGAAAAAAAACTTATTTGCTACTGTACAAGATGGCATTTAGCCGTAATATCTATCATGCCTAAAAATATTAATTTAATAAATTCAAAGATTTATAGAAACTACGAATAATATAGAAATAATTTCTAATCAATAAACTTACTAATCATTAATCTTATTAATAAATATTTTCAAGGAACAGGGTAAAATATTCTTCTGATTCAGGTATTTTTCATTAAATCAAGATTTTTACTACGATGTAACTTTAAAATGTTTATTTATCAATGCCGATTTCTTTGTCGATATCGCATACAACGTTGACGCCGGTACGCATACAACGACAGATCTCTATTCACATGCACGGCGACAAATCACAATCGGCCCGTATAGAAATGATATCATCGAGAGCGAATGACGAATCATTGGCACTCGACTCTTATCTTATCTTATCTGCCGTAACGCACTTCCGTTGCGTTTGTACGGATTTACACCCAAGTTGTGCCTAAAGAAGTTTTACTTTAATAATTATTTATTCGTTTATTTTTTTATATAATTTCAAAATATTTGATTTATTTTAGAAAATAGTATTTTGGTGGCAGCATGCCACCATTGTAACTGCCGTATTATAAATGATTGATGAAAGTGTATGATTTGAAAATTTTATCCTAATATCTAATTCCTAATTTTGATTGATTAGGTTAACTATTGCACCTATCTAAATGTTTTTGCAACTTGCCTTAAGGATCGTTCAAGTATTACGTAAGTAGATTTATTACAATTATTTACCCCCCCCATCCCCCTTGTCAGCAAAAGTAAGCAAAGCTCTTACCCCCTACCCCCATGCTTACGTAAACATTTTGCAATTAATGTGAAAAATAAAAATACTACCTATGACGTAATCATCATCCAGACTCCCCTGCTCCCCATGTCAACCCAAAATAAGCAAATCAACAACCCCCCCGCCCTCCTTTAGTGCTTACGTAATACTTGAACGACCCCTAAGGCAAAATGCGATGCACCACTAGTTAAATTATGTATTTCTTATACTCGTTGTTTATAATAACGAGATCTTTCTATGTAATAAAAATAAATCCATTACCACCACCATTAGCCTTCGACGATCGTTATCAATTTCATATTTACACGCCGATCCGCGCACTACGCGTAATCGGCGTAACCCGCGCGAGCTAGTTATTGCGAGTACCCCCCGACGTAACGCTAATAATTTTTGGTCTAGCTGCCGGCGATCGTATGAATCGGATCCCCCGTACCACCGTTTTCTAGTAGCCAGGTAGATACGGCTCCGTACATACCTGGTCGGCTCGTTTGAGACTTTGATTGGTAGAGTGCGACGATAGAACGGCGGCGATATAGCGCGATATGCCACGCCTATTGCATGACGAATGAATGGAAGGATACTGTTTATTATCGTTATTATTACACTAGATTTGCACTGTTAATTAATATGGACAGGTGTGGTGTGATAAACGTAATTGCGCAGATCACAAACGCTAC
>NW_020539726.1:27778333-27967516 GCF_003426905.1 Ctenocephalides felis
ATATTCATTTCCAACAGTTAATTCTACTTAATATGTTTTCATAATCCCAACAGGTGTATGAAGCTGACAACTGCGAAACATATTCTAGATCAGAATAATAAAGTCCGTGTTTATTCTAGATTAAGAATAATATTTTACTAAAATAAGATCGACAGATTTACAAGTGTTGTGTTTACAATGGCTTCTGTCTTTCTGATGGAGCTCGGAATGCTCTCGAGGAGTCAACTCGAGTGGGTTTTTGTGAAATTTTTAAATAAACCAAAAATGTTGACAATGGTAATGAGAACAAGTACTAACCAACCCACAAAATGGTATTCGGTATTCGATGTGGATGAAGTGAGGAGCTGGGAACAATATGCATAATGGGATCTTGGAAAAAATATGAATATTTTTTGTCAATATGTTTATATTCGTATTGTACAATAGATTTTTGCACGAAATCATAAGTTGTCGAAACTATGTATTTCGAGTTCGGAGTTTAAGATAGGAATGTCACATTTTTTCTTTAAGCAGTTTTAGCATGTGTTCAAAATTTACGAGTAATTTAAAAAGCGGTGGGATCTTGTCATTTTTTTTAGAAATTTTTACACGCTGTTTAGGAACCACGTGTTTGTTTCGTTCACGGCCGTATTGTCGAATCGTTTGTTTATGACGTTATGCAATTGCAAAAACAACCACTCAGCAAATCTTCTTTTAATTACATTCTCTTCAAACTGTATAATTTTTGAGTTTGAAAAAATCTTCACGGATGTATGGTTTATGAAGCACAGGTCACATACACACACATCCACTTTCCTTTATATATTAGATGTTCTATCAAAAATTAATTTAATAAATCCTTAATAAAGTTACTACCAGCCCCCTCATTAAATAAATTTCGCCTCGTTTTTAAATCAAGTCCAGTTATGCCGCTCTTCGTACATATGTTACAATTAAACAACGAATAATATACTGTAGCGTGAGTGCTTCTCATAAATCAGCGCATCCTAATTAACAGTAAAAACTCTTGTTTATTATAATGTCGTTGATTTAATGAAATGTTTTGCGATTATGTTTAAATGCAATGTAAACGACTTGTTGATACATAAAATGTATTTTATATGACGTTACGAAATATTAAATCGCACGCACCGACATTTTTAATAACGACGGTTGTGTTGCGATTTCTAAGAGAGAGTGCAGACTGATTGCAAAGTTGGTCATCAAAATTTTCAAATAGTAATAAAAGTTTTCAATAGATGTAATTGTTGTAAATGTCATCCTCTCATAGGCCTTATACTATATGAACTGCTAGTCGAGCGCAAAATAAGTGTCAAAAGATAGAAGGGTATTGTGACGTCAGCGTGAACGAGCGTTGCCGACAATCGTGAAACACTCTCGAACGAATATATGTCATATTCTTAGACCTTATAATATATACACGATTTTAACAGGTGGATTCAACTTTATGTACATTTATTTCACAGGGGCAATATTGTTAATATCATTTTTAACAAAATTATCAGCCCACACAATTGCCATTATATTATTGAAATAAAACTTTCACAGATAATATTTGAATTACATGAACTATTATTGTATATAACATATAATATGTAATAGCCTCTATTATGCAAATCGAGCATAGAATAATTACTGTTGAGTAAAGCACGTGACATATGACATTTAATCAATAGGGAGTGTTCGACGATTGTCGACAATGCTCGTTCACTCAGTGACGTCACAGTCCTTTTCTATTTTTTGACACTTTATGAAATGAAAAGCATATGAGCACTAGCAGTCCATGTAGTATTAGGTCTATGCTTACTCTATTTATACAAACGTATGAAAACTAGCTTTCTTATAACTCACTTTATATTTATAGGCATCAGGGTGGTCCTTAATTTGGACATTTTTGAATTTCCTTGCTCTCAAAGAAAAAACAATTCTCTGAAAGTTGTAGCTCTTAATATTAACTTTTAGACAGTGCGCAATTCAATCGAACTTTGTATGAAAAGAGCAAGAAAGAAAATTCGTGTCATTTTTCATTGAAAATTCGACTCTCTGCAAATTTTTGAAAATTTGTTTATGCTATTTCCATACAAAACTTTGATTGAATTGCGCTGTATCTAAAATACAATATTAAGAGCTAAAACTTTCAGAGAATTGTTTTTCATCAATTTGGAACCATTTGAGCCCTTGGGAGCAAGGAAATTCAAAAACGTCCAAATTAAGGACCTCCCTAATAAATAAATTGAACATCAACAATTTTAGTTACATTCATGACAAAATCAAATATTTCTTCATATCTTTAGTCAATAGGTCTATCTAACAATAAAATGAAAGTACTTTTATCCGTTTTTTATTCATCATTTCACTTAATCTGGTTTTAAAAGTTTTTGCGCTTCGTTATAATCCATGTTATTAAAATTAATATGTTAGGACCACGCAGTTTTTTTGATATTTTTTTCCAAACGATTTGTTTCTGGTCTTCAAAGCGTTTAAATTAAAATAAGAACAACTTGAACGTAAGAAACATTAAAAATAATGAACGGTAGTTAAAGAACAGATCTAGTTTCGGGCTAATGTACTTTTAAGTGATCTTAATTTTTGGAGTGCTCAGTGGGTGGTTAGAGTATTTGATATAAATGTTTGAAAGTCAATAGACGAATTGTATCAATATATGAAAAAAAAAACTAGAGGGGCATGGCATCGTGCATTCAGGCAATTTTCTGGAACTTCCGGTACTGAAAATTAAATTCTTTGAAAAACCGTAAATATTTTTGAAAACTGAAAAAAATGAGATTTTTGAGAATTTTGAAGTTTTTGAAAAAATTAGACTAATTTGAAAAAATTTATATTTTTTTATATTTGGAAAAAAATTTTATACATCAAATTTTTCTGAAAATTTTGAATTGTTTTTTTTAAAGCAATTGTGCTGAATGGCTGTTTTAGACAAGAAATATCTATTTTAGATATTTTTAGATATATATTTTTGTATTATTCAAATCGGACGCTTCATTTCATCAGTTACAGTATTACATTAAAATGTTCATTTATCACTCATTCAAGGTACTGAGAAAGGATCGTGAAATTTTCGCTTCAATACAATATAGAAGAGAAATATGAAAGTTGCAGACAGAAAGTATATTATAAAAATTTAGGTAAGATAGTACATCTTGTATATTTACATAACTGTTTTTTAACTTACCCGTTTGGTGAGTTAGTATAGTTAGAATTGCTTTTATCATTAAATTTTGTCAAATTAATTTTGTTGTTGCAAAATATGAAAGCTAAACACAAATATAAAATCATAAATAACAAAATAAATATATATGTATGTATATATTGCTCCATTTATACTGCAAAATGATGAGAAAAAGGTATATAAAATTAAAGATCATGCCATAAAAATTAAATCATTTTTCGAAACCTTGCTAATTAAGACCACTGAAGAACAATTAAAACATATTTTTGTTCCAATCAAAACAATTTCGCAAATCGTTTATGTTAGCAATTAAACACAATATTTCAGAAGTAATAACCCAGGTAAGCTTTACTTCTGATCGATATCATTTTTTTTTTCAATCGAAATTATTGCCTTGATTTTTGAAAGGTGCACTTTTTTAAATGATGTCTCAATTATTGAATGGTAATAAATATTTACAGAGAAGTTAAATTCACCTTCAATGCGAAATTTTATGTGCACTAATTATGAAAAATTATATGTTACTGATACGATAAATGGCAAGACTAAACTTTCAATATTAATAGTTTCTTTCTTAAACGAAAGGATTGGTTTTCGAAGGCTTTATTTTGAGTATATAAAAAACTAGATAAAAAAACATACAAAAATTCTTATAATTGGGGAGTATCGCTAATCAGGATTTATACATTACTAAATTAAACGAGTTAATTCAGCCCATTTAAAAAAAAATACACATAAATAAACACGTTCATCTTGTGTTGCTTTATTATTTTCCTTATGCTCAAATTTAAAATAGCACCATTTCTGGATATGTTATAGTAAATTTTAAAAAGTGTACCAAAAATAGTATAAATACAAAATTTCAGTTAAAACTCTTCATTGTACTATAAAAATACTCCAAAATGCAAGAAAGGCAAACACACCCGGTTATTGACAATGGTCTCACGCAACATGTGCGTGCGCAAAAGTAAATGAAAAAAGATTTTAATGTGTCGAAGTATAAAATTATTTTTAGAAATCGATAACCGATTTGAATAATTCAAAAAATATTCGATTCCTATTGGTAAAAAAGCGTGCTGATTAGTTTTTTTGCAAAGGCAGGTCCAGACGTTTCAAAGGTACGGGGCAAAAAGTGCCAAAAATGCAAAATAATTTTTTGAAGAAGCGTCCGATTTGCTGAATCAAAAAACATTTAACTTGAATTGAGGTAATGAAAAACTGATTAAATTTTTGGAGGGGCAGGTTTGGTAGTTTCGGAGTTACAGAGAAAAAAGTAAAAAAATGATACAATTTTCATTTAGACATAGGCAAATCAAATTATCAGATATTTTATAGAGATTTCACAAATGAGTACAAATTTTGTTACATTTTTTGGGTTCCGTACCAAGATTTTTAATTTTTAAAGTTTACTTACATGGTTCAAACAAATTTCAAAATTTTCAGAATATTTTTTGTTCAAAATTCTTTAAAATATACAAAGTTGTATACTTCAAATATAAATTTTAAATTTACAGTTCAGTTTAAAAATATATATTTTATATGCATTATCGTAAAAAATATAACCTCAGATGGTTTCATTCGGCATCTTGTTAATATAAACATTCTTAAGTGCTTTTTGCGATAAGTGACGACTGTATAATATATGAAAAATGGGATATATAATAATTATTTTGAAAATATTTAAAACATTTATTATTAATCATTGATCAATATTTATTGATTATTATACTGTTACGTGAAGTTCCAGCAATTTGCCATACACCACTAGTTTGAATTCACGAATAAATTAAAGGAAATAAATTCGTTATACATAGTAATTTCTAATATGCATATTACTTATTAGAATGCATATTTTTGAATTCGATTGATTTAGAATACCAGATAGTGATATTCACTTAAGTTAAAGTGATATCTACTCTATCGAACAAATTCCTACTTCTAGATTTAAGTTGGGTCACCTTACTATTGCAAAATTTATGAAAATTTAATTGCTTTCTTGAGAGTAATTGAAGATTATTTATTTGAGGAAATTGTGACCGCCTAGCATCATCTCTAAAATGATGGTCATTTGTATTCTTCTCGCTCAATGTGAGTAAAATAAACAAGAAAGAGTCGAAATTCGTTTGCTGCCGTGGTTGGCATTCTCTTTTTCGAGGACCGTTTACCGTCATGTATTTTGAGACATCATTAATTTTCTTTTCCCCTTGTTTGATTTTTATTTGTTCGCAATTTGCACGCCTCGCTTCGGGTAATTATGTACAACTTTTGATGCGTTTAGCCTCGGACGATTTTGACGCCGAAGAACAGATATATGACAGACTGAGAGTCGGAAGAAGTTATCGAAAACTAGGAAATTGATTTATGAAATCACTTTATTGTGGGAACTATTACTTCATCAACAATAAAAATCAATCTTTGTATTTATGTACAAAAAAATCAATCTTTGGATAATAGCTCGAGGTGTAAGGGGGTTTAGACAAGAAGCTAATTGTAGAACATATAGCCAGAACTAATTAATTTTAACATTCCTATGTTATCATGTATTTTTTTTGGGTAAAAAACTAAGTTTCTCTGAGTCGGCTAATATTTAGAAAGTACATATATTTTGACTTTAGTAAATCGCCACTGAATCTGTAGACCCCTCCGACTACTAGTTTTTATTTTATAGCAATCTGACGAAATCGACAATTCTCGCAACGGGGGACCATTGACAAATTTTTCGGGTAAAAATCGAAGTTGCTCTGATTCGACTAATATTTAAAAAGTGCATTTATTATGATTTTAATAAATCGCCACTGAATTTTTAAATCCCTCCGACTACTAGTTCTTATTTTATAGCAATCAAACAACAAAATCTTCAATTCTCGCAATGGGAAGGTATTGAAATATTAAAATTATTAATTTCAGTGCAAAATTCGCATAAAAGAGAAAAATTGTTTGATTTGGATAATGAGTTTTTATAAAACTTTAACATAAATTAAAATTATATTTTCTCCTTATCTACTTACTCTTTCTGTTACAATTATGATTCAACAAGAACTTATTAATGAATAAATAATAATTAAGATAAATTTAAAAAAAAATTACTTGATAAGTAATCATTACAGGGTAAATTATTTATAAGTATTAAATTACTTTATAGGTATTACCATTATATTTGCATTACAGGGTAAGACAGAGCATGCACAAAGGTCCTATTCGACTTTTAGCAATTTTACAGTAGAAATTAACCAAACTAAATACATACCAAAAAATGATCGATTTATGTTTAGTTAAATTCATAGTTAATTTCATTCTAGAAATGTGTTTTTTTGCCATTTTTCAAAAAATTTATCACCTGGTCCTTTTTACTCCGTAGTAAGGGCAATAGGGACAGTCAGGTGCCAAAAAAATCCACTATTTTATTTTTAATTTTAAAGGGATTCTACGTAATAATAGCTACACTATTTAATCAGTGCGAAGCAGTTTAATTATTTGATAGAATAACAAAATTAAAAATTATATATAATCTGAATATATATATATATTGTTAAACGTAATAAACTAAAACTTTTATCATCTCTTGCTACTATCATAAATATTGCATTGGTGTATATTTCTATTTAAATTATTATAACCGGACTAATTGTTTTATGGCGTCTCCTGACACCTAGCGGTGAGAGTAACAACTAGAAACGCCAATACCAACTTCATAGGCACGTTGCGTGTGAAGAATGTCGCAAACTGTCAAGTTGGCGACGGCTCATCGTGCAACACTTGGGTGGGCTCGAGGGATGCGAAAAATGCAATCTCACCCTCTTGTGTATCAACCCTTGGAAGAGTGAAGATATAAAACCTAACCTAAATACACTTTATATCAGTGAGATGCTTTATACTTGTTTAGTTATTATAAATTAAACTTATATACACGTTATTCAGTTCTTTTAATTATAAATATAAATTATATATAGACCCAACATCTCACTGATATTGAATTTTTTTACTTGACAAAATTTACTTGAGAAAAAGATAAATACGAGCGTTTTTTTACAAAGATACTCTCCATACAAATTTTCCTAGGAAACTTTGTCAGAAAAGTTTATCATAAGAGTAAAAATAACAATTAAAATATTCTTTATTTGTAAAATTGTCGTTTATGGTTTATTTTACAATTTCATTCACTATTTTCTTATTGTTTACATTTTACGTAGTGTAAAGGTTCAGATAGTTTTACCCCAACCACTTGTAAACTATTATAGAAGTTATACAAAAAAAACTGTGGAATATAATTTGAAATTAATAATACATCTTATAAAACAAATAAATAACGTATACTCAAGAGACGAAACTTATATACAGGTATCGTAAACTAAATAACACTGCTCAAAATGATAGAAGCTAACGACCAAAAAATACTTTTTAAAAAAAAAATGACAATGTGGTCGTTTATTATCTGATATATAGAACAGCGAGTTTAAGGCGATATGTGGTTTCACATATTTTGCCATCTACTTTAAAATAGTTTTTAAATAATGGTAAATCTATAGCAACAAAGAACTTAAAATAGAATGATGGTAATGGTGATTTCTTAAAACTTCGGTCTATTAACTTCCCGTAGGGTTAATTATAGTACTTAATCGCAGAATAATCTAAAATATTTTTTTATATAAATTTATTTTCAAAGGTTTTTAAACATTTTGGCAAACCTTAGAAAAAATTGATGAACGTGTGTGAGTATGTGTGCGGATACACATTTTCGTCGATTTCAGGAATACATTCCAGCTGATTTCAAATAATTCAATAAAACATTCAATTCCTATTGATAAGGAGACGTGCTGATTAGTTTTTGGTGTCAAGTGAAAAAAATCAAAATATTAACAATATTCTAATTTTTAATAAAGTCATTACAAAATTCTCAAAATCTAATTTTTTCAGTTTTTAAAAAAAATTTCAGTTTTTTTTAAGATTTTAATTATAGGTACAGGAAGTTCCAGTAATTTGCCTTAAGGCACGATGCCATGCACCACTAGTTTTGAACTTTTTCCAATAATCATTTACAACTCTCAATCTCTACCCAGCTCTCCTCTTATCCCAAGCAACACCCGTGTTGTCTTCCATTCATTATTACCTGTATGCTGATGTGATTTTTTTGAGATGAGGAGAGATGTATTAAAAATTAATTACCGAAAAAATAATTTAAAATACCCTCACGCTTCGAAATTGGTATTATCTCCTGTGTAGAAAATGAGAGACGTTCCTCTGATGGTTGATAATGTTGGCGCGATCTTGGCGATAAATACGCAACCTCGTTACCATACTATAATGTGATTGATATTTTTGGATGTTTTTTAAATGTAAGCCGAAAGATCGCAGTCACTGATATAGCTGATTGTGTAAAAAGTCATTTACATTCTGAAATTGTCTTGAAATTGGTGGAAATTTGATTTGCACACTTTTTGATCAATATTGGACTTCAGGACGGTCAGAGTAAAGCTTGTAGTCCAATTCGATTTGCGATCGATCTTTTATTATTCGATATTTTATAAGGCTAGAATTTAGGTTCCAAGTGTTTCAAAAATATATGAGTAGGGTGTTAACTAACCTCACATATTTTTTTATAACGAGATTGGAATAAATTCTACACGTACATTTATTTTTTATATCTTTTGTAATTTTTAAACTATTTGTCCAAAATTAACAAAATATTCGGCAAGATGGTACAAAATTAAACAAATCCTTACAAATCCTTTAACACAATAATGCTCTACAGCAACTTGGTATACTTTAAAATAGCAATCGAAACTAGAAGTTTGCACACATTTCTATTACCTGAAAATTCGTATTATACTCTTTTTGGTCTTGAAAATTTGACTTGAAAATTATATAGTCGATAGACAATTTTAAGACACATGTTCTATTGATTTATATGATTTTCTGAAACATTCTTTGGATATATTATCAATTTGAACTTGTTTCAATGAGGAATCGTGATCGTAATTATTTTACAATGAGTGCTGTTGCAAAATAACGAGGAACAAAAATTAAAAAAAATCAAAATAAAAACACTAAATCAAAGCTTGATACGTGATATCGGAAAAACAGCCGAAATTAATAATTGATTGCTCGGAACACTCTGCATGTTAGTGTTCAAAAAGTGCTCAATAAGGTACAAGAAAATATTTTTAATTTAATGCAAATAAATGCCGAATTGGCTAACAAATGTCAGATATTTTCGACGTTCTTGCTCAATCGACATAAATGGATATCAAAAATTTTCAAGAAATTTAAAAATTTTCACAAAAAAAATCAACAATTTTCCTTAACGCACGATGCCAAGCACAACAAGTTAGTTTTTTATATAAATTGATAATAATAATAAACTTCTAATAATGATTACAATTTTCACAACTCACTTATTTTTTGTATAATATTTTATTACGTTTTTAATCAATTGTTTTCAGGGGGTTCGTAGCGTTGGCGTTAGCCCGGTTACCCGTAAACATACGGGTACTGGGTTCGATCCCTGCTGCGTGCCCTCTCTTTTTTCACTTCGAAAATGTAGATTTAAATATTTATTACTTGAAAACTTTATTTTTCATTTAGTTTGTAAGTGAAAATTAAAAATATACGAGCATTATTAGATACATTTTATTATGAAAAATATATCAAATAAATATAGAGCCCACGCCTGTTACTGTTATGCCTCCGTTAATTTTTTAACAAATTTAATTTCATAAATACTCAGGTGATGTAATTAATTATTATACTTCAAATTAATTTGCAATATTATGTAAATCTGTATATAGAAAAAAAGAGTGCGTGTAAGGTTCACACGCGATTGAAGTAAAACTTATTTGCTACTGTACAAGATGGCATTATGTAAAAACAAATACATCTTATAACAATTTTGTAAAATGTTTATTAGTAATATGGTAATACTCGTGATGCAACATTTATTAGAGCAACCATTATACATATTTATATAATGATAAATTATAAATTATATCTTTGTAATAGCATTAAAATATGTATAATATTTAAAAACTATAATGTAATTAAAGTCATACTTCAAATATGACATGATCGGTTTGTCATTAGAGAAATGAAGTAATTGCTGATTAATAAATTCTATAATATTTGTTCACACAGTGGATTATGTTAAACAACGCCTAAACAAATATTGTTTTCGCAACTTCACTCATTATGCAATTGCGTTTGAAGAACTTCATGTAATTAAAATTAACATATATTCATTGACTGCTTCTATCTTTTTTTTACTTTTTCGCTGGCGATATAATCTCATTCTTTAAACAGCTGTAATATCCGTCATGCCTAAAAAATATTTTCTATTTTAATAACTCGACCCGTATAGAAATGATATCATCGAGAGCGAATGATGAATCATTGGCACTCAACTCTTATCTTATCTTATCTGCTGTAACGCACTTCCGTTGCATTTGTGCGGATTTACACCCTAGTTGCGCCTAAAGAAGTTTTACTTCAATAGTTATTTATTCGTTTATTTTTTATATAATTTCAAAATATTTGGTTTGATAAATGATTGATAAAAGTGTGTTTTTTTATTTGCTTGGTTTTATTGTCATCAATCAAAATAATATACATTTTTTAAGACAATATGCTGAGTGTTAATGCATTTAAAAGATTATCTCCTATGAGATATCTCTCTTTTTTATTTTTTCACATTTTATTTAAGATCGTATGGCCATTTTTTTCAATCTTCGAGTGGGATATTCCTCGCTTAATTCTTTTAAATATATGTTTGGATGACCTGGTAGTTTTTCGTGGTATTAAAGTGTATGATTTGAAAAATTTTGTCTTAATATCTAATTCCCGATTTCGATTGATTAGGTTAACTATTACACCTATCGAGATGTTTTTCCAAAGACAAAATGCCATGCACCCCTATTTAAATTATGTATTTCTTTATACTCGTTGTTTATAATAACAAGATTTTCCTATGTAATAAAAATAAATCCATTACCACCACCATTAGCCTTCGACGATCGTTATCAATTTCATATTTACGCGCCGATCCGCGCACTACGCGTAATCGGCGTAACCCGCGCGAGCTAGTTATTGCGAGTACCCGGCGTAACGCTAATAATTTTTTGTCTAGCTGCCGGCGATCGGATGGATCGTATGAATCGGATCCCCCGTACACCGTTTTTCTAGTAGCCAGGTAGATACGGCTCCGTACATACCTGGTCGGCTCGTTTGAGACTTTGATTGGTAGAGTGCGACGATAGAACGGCGGCGATATAGCGCGATATGCCACGCCTATTGCATGACGAATGAATGGAATGGATACTGTTTATTATCGTTATTATTACACTAGATTTGCACTGTTAATTAATATGGACAGGTGTGGTGTGATAAACGTAATTGCGCAGATCACAAACGCTACTCGGTCATAAGAAGAACGAAGTTCCAATAGATGATCTACAGTTCTACACAATTCATGATGCACATTTAGTCCAGTCATTTGGTGCAAATAAAGGCTGTTGCCGGTACAGTACTCCGGGAGTTCTGAAAATTGGTAATCTCATAGATTTCGAGGTGCTCTTTCCGTAAATCAACTTTACCACCTCAAATTTGAACGGCAAATCGCCGCAATATTGGAAGAATGGCGTCAAAAAACAGTTTTTTTAAAATATCTCCTTTCTGGCTCATTCTACAATAAAAGTATCTATGTACGAATTAAACTAGATAAAATTGCCCTCAATTCTTTAAAAAACTGATTTTTTGTAAAATTGATAGTTTTAGAGTACGGCCGCCTCAAAGTCTTTGCTGCTCTCGCCAAAGTATCAAATCTCTTCATATATGACAGTACTTTGAACTTGACCACATTCTCTCTAATAAATATTTTTGATGTTAAATTAAGCGAATAAGATCGAGAAATAAAATAGTTCAAATATTTTTCTGTTTTTTTTTTTTTGCTGATTTCTTAACACTTCAAGCTACTTACTTATAGCTACTTTGCCATTGAAGTGTTAAAAAATCAGCAAAAAAAAAAAAATGTTTGATTTATTTTATTTCTAGATCTTATTCGCTTAATTTAACATCAAAAATATTTATTTATTAGAGAGAATGTGGTTAAGTTCAAGGTGCTGTCATATATGGATAGATTTGATACTCCGTTCAAGTATTACGTAAGCACTATAGGGGGGCGGGGGGTTATTGATTTGCTTTTTAAAAAAATCTGTTCACTTTTTTATTTTGGGTAAGAACTTTTGCTTACTTTTGCTGACAAAGGAGAGGGGGGGGGGTAAATAATTGTAATAAATCTGCTTACGATATAAAATACTTGAACGATCCCTCTGTTATTTTTTTCAAAAATTTAATTTCGTAAATACTCAGGTGATATAATTTAATTATTAGACTTTAAATTAATTTGCAATATTATGTAAAACTATATATAAAATTTCAAAATATTTGGTTTATTTTAGAAAATAGTATTTTGAAGACAGCATGCACCCCTTGCAACCGCCTGATAATAAATGATTCATAAAAATGTGTGATAAATATAAGTAAAAATTTCAAAAAGACGGAAATGGTAGACATTAGCTCGAAAATCTCGCAAAATTACATTAAATAGATAAATTTACAGTTCTTATGCAGTGTAAATAAATATCATGAATGTAACATATATAGCTTATTATAGTGTTTACAATATTAGTTTATTATTTCACAATTTATGAGAATTATTTATATTAAGTTAACGGAAATATTTGTTTCAAACTCTTTTTTTTTAAATATATATGTTTTATTTACAAGGGGGTTCGAGCCCTGTCTCAGACCCCATTCTTTTTAGAAATATATATCCAAAATATTTATTATTTGAAAACTATTTTTAATATAGTTTTTAAGTAAAAATATTCCATCCCGGACATTATTAGAATTTTTAAAAGCTTATTTCTTTCGTAATTTTATATGAGTCTTTGTAATTTATTGAAACAAGTATTTTATTATTTTAAACAGTTTTTTTTTAATAATTATGTATTATTTATTAGGTTGTTCGGTTAGCCCTTTGTCTCTTTAAAATAAGGGCGCAAACCTCACCTCGGAGTTCTATTCACTTGGGAATATAGCTCCAAAATGGAATATAGAACTTTTCAATAAAGTATTATTTCAGTATGGGATTACCAAAGCCCTAAACCTGAACACCAAAAATCAGACTCCTGTACCAACGTAAGTCCTGTATCCACGTGTGGCAAAATTATCTTAATTTGAAGAAATTATACTTTTCTTTAATTATCTTTTTCACAAACTCGGGATTCCAATCGCATTACATTTTAACATTTAAAATATCAACTTGCATTCACAAAAGTTCTTCTGCTAAAGCAAAAAATAATCATATGCTCGGTAGTTATGTTGAATATTGGTTTAAGTTTGAAATGCACTGACATTACGCCTTTTTGCCGATCAACAAACGATGTTTCATTTAAGAGCGCCGTTGCACGCCAAGAGAAGTGCGCCTGAGAGTAATAATAATCATGATAATGTAGAGGCTGGGAAGATATCTAAGATAATTAGAGATTTATCCGATTTTTTTTTTTCAAAGACATTGTTAAAATGTTGAAATACATTTAAATTCATTAGTTGAAACAAGTTACGAGGATAAAAATAGTTATGCTTGATTTGTCATTATTTATTTTATTTAAAACGTCTAATGTAGAGAAGAAGAACGGAGGCTTATATATAGATAATATTTTTTTTACTTCTATTACTGTAATCGTCCAAATATCGAATATGAAAACTTTTGCATATCTTCACGTTTCTGAACATTTTGGCATAAAGTGTATGTGTGTGTATGTCTATATACGATATTTCGAGAACACGATTCAACTGATTCGAATAATTCAAAAACATTCGATTCCTATTAATAGGGAGACGTGCTGATTAGTTTTTGGCAAAGACAGGTCATGCCGTTTCGGAGATACGGAGCAAAAGTGAAAAAATAGCAACGTGATTTGATTTGATTTGTATCGACGAAAGGATATGGTACTGATCAAACAGATCATTTAACTTAAAAAAACATTTTGCTTGTGTCCATTATTTAGTTTTTGAGAAAGGCAAAAAAAATTATTTGAATATATCAAAATTTTAATTTACACTTTTTTTAAAAAAAATATTTAAAATTATTCGAATTTCATCTTAAACTCAGAATTTCTCAAGAAATTTTCTCAAGAAACTCAGAAAAACATTTAGAATTTCTCAAATATTTCATTACAATGCGGAAAGTTCGAGCAATTTGCTTTGAGGCACGATGCCATTCACCACTTGTTACATTGTTTTACAAATTAAATGTATGCATGTATAATATTTTATTATGATTTTAATCAATTGTTTCCAGGGAGTTCGTAGCGTGGTGGTTAGTCCGTCCCTCTTAGTGCACACGGGACCGGGTTCGATCCTCGCTGCGGACTCCCTATTTTTTCACCAGAAAATATATCCAAAAAATTTATAACTTTGAAACTATTTATTAAATATAGTTACAAATTAAAAATAACTATTACAAAGCATTGTTGCATCAAATATGAGCAATGTTATAAAAAAAAATATTAATATAATTTACAATATATTAGTCGTATATAGTGTTTGCATTATTAGTTTATTTATTATTTTGCAATTTTTAGTGCTATTTTATATTAAGTCCGATAGTTTTAGTAGCTTATTTCTTTTGTGAATTGCTAAACTGAATTTTTGTAATTCACTGAAACAATTATATCATTGATTTAAAAAGTATGTTTTTTAAATAATTATTATGTATTATTTGCAATTGGATCTGTGGCGGCGTGGTTAACTTCCTTTTTACTTGGAAATATAGGTCCAAAATATTTATCACCAAAAAATTATATTTAAGAAAAAAAACTTCTCTAATGAACATGGCCCTTTCCGATCATTTGCTACAACAAAATAAGAATATTTAAGTATTATTAAATAAATTTTGATAAGAAAAAATTTAAATTTAAATCGGTTAACCGTTGTCATCTAAATACGAAAAGGAGAAGTTCGAGAACAATTTATAGGAAGTTCTGGTTGCTATTAAAAATTAATATAAGAAATACATACATAATATATAAAATATATTACGTATTATAATGATTATTATTCATATCATGATTAATAATATTGTTTATGAAAATATAAAGTAAAGTATGATTTATGAGTCCGAAACAAATTTGTGAAATTAAATTACATAGATCATTCGCAATTCTTATAGGTGTTAAAAGAAAGATTTCTTTAGTGGATGAGATGTATATAGTTTCCTATAACAGTATCATTATTATTTTATTTATTTTTTCACAATTTCTGGTATTTATTTATATTAACTTAAATGAATTTAAAAGCCTAATTCTTTTGTAAATCGCCTATCAAAGTATCTATTGGAACAAGTATTTCATTGTTTTAAAAAGTATTTTATTAATTAAAAATGCATTGTTTACAAGGGGGTTCGTGGCGGCGTGGATGGCCCGTCGCTCCCTAAAATACGGAGACCGGGTTCGATCCCCGCCTCGGGCACCCTTTTTTACTTTAAAAAATAAAGTTAAAATATTTATTACTTAAAAATTATATTTTGCATTTAGTTTCTGAGTGGAAATAACACTTACCGGACCTTATCGCATCAAATTGAAAATTTATGAGAGATATTAGATAAAATTAGACTAAAATGCATATCCTTACTGAAAACTTTATCAAACGAATTCCATCAGCTCTTTCACTAATATTTTTGAAAACTGTGCGCGATAAATCACTTTGTTTCTTCGTCGCTTTTATTTTTAATAATTGTTTAACGCAGGTGGCATCTCAATGGGTAACTTGGGCGAATCGCAGCGGTATAATAATGATGCTAATAATTATTTGGCAATTGCCCTAAATACCTAAACACTCTCAAAACTCACACGTTGTTGTCGAAAAATTGCAGGGATTTAAAGATAATCATAATAATTGATTCTTGTGTAGAAGAAAAATATACAGGTATGTGCCAACCAGACATTGGCTAAGAAAAATTGATATTTTGGAAAATTCACCAAAACAATTCTAACAAAATATTGAAGTCGCATACAAATATAGTATGGCTGGTGAATTCTTCAATTGCAAATAGTTTTATCGACATATTATTAGTTTTATGAAAGACCGTGATCTAATTAAGATCTGAGCCTTCATTACATGTCCAAACGAGATCTCATTTTCTTAATATAAAGACTTTGATAATGTAATGTCTTGCCCAATGTAATTAACTTTTGTCCCGCGGCGAAAATTTGACTAAAAATGTTATTAATTATATCAAACAGCCGAGCGGTCGAAAGGTGAAATATTTACATGAGTTTTAAACAATGGAAATATAAAACGAGGTGCAATAGTGTTAGATCTTATAAAATAGAGTATTTAGAAACAACAAAAGTAAAGAATACCTGGTACTAATTTTACCAGAAACTAGACTTTACTAATTTTTATTTTCAAATTGTGTTAATTTTGAAAAAATCTATAGCAAACCACTAATAATTATGTGTAGAAATTATTTTTGTTGTTGACTATATACGAAAATATTTCAAACGGTACTCACATTTTCAAACTTATATTTTTCAGTTATGTTGATCTTTATGTCAAGTTTGAAGTGATATTAAATTTAAACAACATTGTTTAATGTACATCCATTTATGAAATTTATCTAAAAAAAGCTCATGAATTTTTAATTTCATTAATAAAAAAAAGCATTTTAAAACAATAAATATCAATGTATTACCAAACACAGATAAGCAATTTACAAAAGACCAAACTTTTAAAACTATTATTTTAATGTCATTATTTATTAATATAAATACTTTCCAAAAATTGTGAAATAATAAGTAAACCAACATTGCAACTATTATAATTTTTTTTGCACATTTTATTCATCAAATCAAATTATTAAACAACATTACAATCTTGTTTACGCATAATGTTTCAAATCTTATTCATAACTTTTGTTTTGAAACCTCGTAATTAATTATAATCAATAATTATGATAATAAATAAAAAAAACTGAATATTAACATAAATTTTATGGGGAAATACGTTATGTTATATTTTATATAAACACGAATACCGTATTTTTTCGATATTTTTAACAGAAATCTAATTTATTCGGAAACCATGCGTTGGAGTTGAAATTAGAAATTGTGAAACTGAATCGATAATTAGATTATAAATTATCATTAGAGAAAAACATTTTTACGGTAACTTCAAGAAAATCTATTCAAAATACTGTCTGTCCGATAATATTTGTTAAAAGCTTTTTTTAAATACAAAATTTTGATATAAGGATTTTATTCACGATCTTATTTTAAACATAAACCTCGACCCCAAACCCGTAATATAAAAACTTTTTACCATTTTTTTTTATTTCTGCAAATCTGGATTTGAATGTTAACATCATGTTTAAGACCGATCTTCCTTAATTAATGAGATTAAATCTGCAAATTTATTCATGCGAGCAATAAAGCGCGGCAGTCGGAATCATGAATTAATTAATTTTTTTTTTAATTTGAACATAAAAGTTTGTTATAAAATCGGGCACGAGTCATAAATTTAAAGTGCACTAGAAAACAATAATATTTTATGGTAGTGTGATAAATGAAAAATTAAACTATATAGTAAAAATTTAGGGCCAGCTATCTTACTTTTTATTAAATTTTGAAATCGAGAAAGCTTTATTGCTTGGCCTTCTGAATAAATGAAAAATGATATTATTTAATGATATTATGATATAAAAATGATATATTTAGATGGACGTACTTTCAAATTGAAAAAAATAGAGAAAATATTCAGTATGTAATTTGAAATAATTTAAAAAAAAGTTATTTGGCGGACCTTATGTAAGTTTAATTAATCACATTATATGGAATATGAATGACATGGAAAAAATTGTTATTAACAGATAATATGTCAAAACCCAAAATTTTAATGACTTTAATATTAATAAATGTAGCAAATGAATTTAGGAGTTTTATACTGTTGTTATTATTTATGCTAGGTTTAATCATTTACAAATTAAGTTAGGATTTTTACTGTAATTTTATTCGACAAATGATTTTTATCATTATTTTATATTAAAATACAGATTATATTTTTAACTTCCCGTAGAGTAAGTATTCACGTTTCATAAATTTCTGAATATTTTAGCATACTTCACAAAAATGGTTGTGTGTGTGTGTGTTTTGTGTGTCCAAAATTTTTCGTCCACGTTTTCGGACGCACGGATCAACCGATTTGAATGGTTCGACATTCGATGTGCATTGATAGGCAGATGCATTGATTATTTGGCAAGAGCAGGTCCAGCCGTTACGGAGATTCGGAGCAAAGAATGCAGAAAATAGAAATCGAGTTTTTGAGAGAACTAAGCATCCGATTTGAATGATTCAAAAAGCTTTCTACTTGTGTTGACATAATAATTGCCTTTGGATTTTTTTTTTATTTTAATATTTTTTTATGTCGAAAATAATTCAGATTGTGATTTTAATTCTGGCTAAAGTTCTAAAGCCCACTTATATACCACAAATAAATAATTTTAACTTTGTAATTGAGTTTATATAATTTTTATAAATATTAGAAAATATTACTTTATTTATAATAATCTATTTGAAAACATTTAATATTCCTCGAACATTTTGTTACAGCCCGGGAAGTTCCAGCAATTTGCCTTAAGGCACGATGCTATACACCACTAGTTACAACATGTTATTAGTAGAAAACCAGTCTACTCATCGAACAACATGTATGAAAATATTAGAAAATTGCAAAAGTTATACGCAAATATTGTAAAGTTATATTTTTATTATATATTCACTCTGTGATCAGGATTGAAAAAAAAACAACCAACCAACGAAACACAACAGTGCAAAATAAAACTACTTATAAAAGAAAAAAATATATAAGTATTACATTACGACATAAAGTTATGTAAATTGGCGGCAATATACTCCTTGTTGTTACAACTATTGCATACGATGCAATAATAATTAATCAATAATCAACATTCAGAATAGCAAATAGAATCATGTCATGTCATTCTCTTAAAAATAAAAGTTGAAATGAGAGGTATTCCAGTAAAAAAGCGTATAGATGCAATAATAATAAAAAGGTCAATAGTAATAAATGCGTCTATAAATTAGCGGACGAGCCTTCGTGCCACTAATTAACCATGCTTACGGCTTAAAGATCGAATATTATTGAAGTGTGCCTGCGACCTTCGAAGAATCACAATCGACAATCTTTTAGTTAGGAAGTTGATAGACAAATGACTAATTCATTTTTATCTACAACAAAAATATAGAAAATTAACGCTCAGGATCAGAATATTCAATCTATAATGCATTTATTGTAACACTTTTTTATATGCAATTACTATTGAATCAGTGAAATTTTGGCCATTCTTGATTCCGTTAATACAAAGTAAAATGCTTTTTGAATCATTCAAATCGGACGCTCTGTTCTCTCAAAAACTAAATTGTCACTTTTGTACTTTTGCTCCGTATCTACAATGCGGCTAGATCTGTATTTGCCAAATACTAATCAGCACCTCTCCCCATCAATAGGAATCGAATGCTCTCGTAATCGCTGAAATATTGTGTCCGGACATATATACATATGCAAAGAGACCCATGCATACATCCATTTTTCCAAGGTATACCAAAATATTCTGAAATCTTTAAAACATAAAGATATGCAACAAAATTTTTTTCGATTTTTCCAACACTATAGTTTACCCTACGAGAAGTTAATATACAGTCATTACCTGCAATTTTTAGAATTACCAAAAATCCATTTATTATTGAATTCATAAGATTGTTGTTAATTTTTTTTTACAATTTCAATAAATTTACAATTACATTTTTTTTAATTTATTAGGAAGTTGATAGAGAATTGACGGATTCATTTTAACCACAAAAGGATTTATACTATTATATTATGTGCTATTTTATATTATAATAAAAAATAAGTACTATTAATATAGAAAAGCTTGAAAAAATTAACTAAAAAATAATCCTCTATGAGCCTGCGTGACTTTCATGTCACATTCACACTTTTTTTATATATTACAAAATAATTAAGGATTTTTAGTGAGATGATTTTGATAGATCTTTATTCTATAATGTTGTTAGGACAACCAATATCAGCATTTATAACCTTTGTTAAGCTTTTCAATCTGAAATAGCATTTTTATACCCAGAACTAAATGCGACTTGAATGTCACATAATTCATTAATACCTAAAACATCGTATAAATAGATTTTTATGTTTTTTATTTGCATATTTAAGCTTATAATTACAGATTTTTGATTCCCTATTTTTTGGAAGGAAAACAGAAATTCGAACCAAAGAGGATAAATTTGATAAAGTACCTACTATATATTATCATATAATTTAAAATGCTTTATAGTGGAAATAAGTCGCATCTCATGATATACAATATGCAAATCTTCGAAAGTTCGACATTCAAAATTAATAGCAATCTTCCAATATAAATATAAACAGTGCTGAGATTCGAACTCACCTTTGCTCGTGAAACAAGATATATCTTAGATGAAATTATTATGCAACAGAACTGCGACCAACACCGGATTCACACTAAAACACTTGTATATTGATAGTACCTCTTGCTTTTATCATTCAGATAAGAAAGTCAGTCGATCGAAAGCCAGCTTGAATTTCATAAGACATCACTAAATGTTTTCGCATAAACTTTTCAACAAATTGATAACTTTTATGGAACTGATAGTTGTTTAATCACTGTCACTATTTCTTGGCGAAACTAATGGATAACTGACTGATGATAAAGAGATTGAAGTACATGGAACACTGTTTTTCACTTGAGTCTTGGTAAGGCACTTTATGAATCACTAATTAAATAAGTAATAATAATAATGTTCATACATAGCAAATACAATCATTGCAAAAAAGTTAATATTTTAAAGCACTTTGCATTGAAGGTTCCAAAAATATTCCTTCAAATTCAAATTCAAAGTTGTAGATGTACGGCAATATTAAAAAATAGGGCAATATATTGCTCTGGATTGACTCTACACATAAATGTTTTGTAGTAGGTTTGATAAGTTAAGCTCTGACCCTTTTAAAACGCTAAGTAAGTAAGTTTACTAGTCAATTGTCTCATAAAATCACCACTATAGTAAAACACTGGTGATTGTTTTGAGAGCACGAAAAGTTAATTCTCTTGCCCAAAGTTTAGCTCTGACCCTTTTAAGACGCTAAGTAAGTAAACTTCTAGTAAGTTTACTAGTCAATTGTCTCATAAAACCACCACTATAGTAAAACACTGGTGATTGTTTTGAGAGCACCAAAAGTTAATTCTCTTGCCCAAAGTTTAGCTCTGACCCTTTTAAGACGCTAACAAAGTTAGTAAACTTCCAATAAGTTTTATTAGTCAATTGTCTCATAAAACCACCACTATAGTAAAACACTGGTGATGTTTGAGAGCACCAAAAGTTAATTCTCTTGCCCAAAGTTTAGCTCTGACCCTTTTAAAACGCTAACTAAGTAAGTAAACTTCCAGTAAGTCAATTGTCTCATAAAACCACCACTATAGAAAACACTGGTGATTGTTTTGAGAGCACCAAAAGTTAATTTTCTTGCCCAAAGTTTAGTTTTGACCCTTTAAAACGCTAACTAAGTAAGTAAACTTCCAGTAAGTTTACTAGTCAATTGTCTCGTAAAACCACCACTATAGTAAAACACTGGTGGTTGTTTTGAGAGCACCAAAAGTTCTATTGCTATTATTTTATTGTCAATAACTATCACATATTATTTAAATAGCACTTGAGTATCAGACTTCACAAGGTTAATAAAAAAAAAAAAAAATGATGTTTGAGCTTGTATATGCATATGATTAAGTCCAGGCACTTTTGAAAACAGTCTTTTTTTGAATCAATATTAATTAAAATTCTCAAAAATCTGATCAACCTAAACCAATATCTAGGCAATTTTTACGGCACTTTATTTCAAAATCCAAAAAAATCTTCTTATACAAATTATATCATCTTCCTCTTGACGTAATAATGTAAATAAAACAAAAAATCGACAACTCCCCACCCTGTTTGCCAGTGTTCTCCAGTCGGTGTCTGGAGCAAGACTGAATGGCTCGCCTCGTGCAAGAGATCGCGAGTTACCTGCGTGAGGTGAGACACCGTTTGTGTTGTTTGCTTCCTAGTTGGTGGATTCACCGTACAATCGTACCACCGTTTCTCTGTACTTTACCGTGCTTTTCAGCTTTGGGAGACGCCAAGTGGCCTACTAAACGGATGCGCTTTTAGGGGTCTCTGTGCTCGGGTGACGAGGAAACTCGTTATTCGATAGCGTTGTTATAGATTAGACACTGAGTGTAGTAGTAGAGTAGGTAGTTTTTATGTATCTGAATTTTTTATATTGATCGTTGTACAAAAATATGCATATTACTTAGTTTGTTTCCTTCAGTACTTTATGAATCTGATATTGATTAGTTTAGTTTGAATTACCAATTGACCTTGGATGTGCTTTTTTGAATATGTGCTTGGAAACGATTAAAGTTAACGATTCGATATTTTCATAGATTAGACATCCGCTGCAGCCTTCTAGGCATACTTTTATATCTATTTTAAATAATCATTGAACTACAAAAATTGTGCAATACATTGTATTCTATTATTCTTGATTCTGGTACTTCATATATCTGGCATTGCTAGCATTAGTTTCAGTTACGAATTGACTGCACTTTTTATGAACAGTGCATAAAAATGAATAAAATTGAAATTTATTCATTAAATAACAGATTCTATAAAATTATAGATTCGTTCTGCAATAGTTGTGTAGGCATATTTTTATACACTTAAGCACTTACTTCATAGAATCTGACAAAGTAGAGATAGGCACTTAATTTTAGTGATTAATTAGTCTATATGCGCGTTCAGAGAACTGTACTTAAATACTAGTTAATTCGGTAGCGTTTTAAATAAGACATTCATTGAAACCCATTAGATATATTTTCAATATAGTTTTGATAAAAATTGAACTAATTAAAGAGTCTTTTTTTAAGTTTTTTTTCATACTATTAAGTAATTCATGAAACGGAAAATGTGTGATGTTGTTTGAATCACAAATTTACTTGAATACTTTTTTCGCGAATTTTGATTACCGAGTAGGTTCTTCAAACAAATTTGATAATCTTTGAAGCTCAAAAGATGGTTTATTACAGATTGTTTTGTATTATTTGGTATTGCATAAATCGGGCACTGGGTTGCTTAAATTGAGAATTGGTCTAAGACGCGCTTTTAAGTGGTTTGTACTTGGACACTAAGATTGTGCAGATACTGATTGCAGTTGAGTAGTTATTTTAAATAAACTTTTTTTAACTTTCCGTAGGGTAAGTTATAGTAATCGCCCAAAAGTCTAAAATGACTTTTTTTTGCATATTTTTACGTTTTAGGATCTCCTGAACATTTTGGCATATCTTAGGAAAAATGGGTGTAAGTTTGTGTGTGTGTTCAGATATTAATTTTTGTCGAAGACTTTGAAAACACGGTTCAACCGATTTGAAGGATTCAAAAAACATTTAATTTGTATTGACGTCGAGACGTGCTGGTTAGTTTTTAGCAAAGACAGGTCCGCTCGTTTGGGAGATACAGAAAAAAATGTATCGGTTCATCCGATTTAAATGATTCAAAAAGTATTTTGCTTGTGATGACAGTGTGAAGAAACGATTAATTTTTGAGGAAGGCATTTTCCTTTTAAAAAACTCCATTTGTTTTTTGTAATGTAATTTTTTTCAATAATCGAAAATGATTCGGATTTTATTTTAGTTTATGCTAAGATTTTAAAGCATATTTAAATACTTTAAATAAATAATTGGAAATGTGATATAAGGCCCTTTATTTTAAATATGTAAAAAACATCGTCGTCAAATTTGTAACCTCTTATATTTATCTACAATATACATGTAATGAAACTTAGAGTATTTTGAATAATATATTTGAAATAGGGAAGTATCAGCAATTTGCCTTAAGGCACGATGCCATTCACATGTAGTTATCGTCGAATTTAAAATAAAGTTATAATTCGCTATTTTTCGTAGAGTTTTTCATAATATGTAGTACCTACTGGATAAAGACGTCAATAAATTAAAAAATTGTCAATAAAGATTAGAAGTTTCCAGTTTCTGGATACATAATATATCCTATTTTCACTCTTTTCTGTTTTGGGAGATGTCTTTAATTAATTAGTTAGATAACATTAATTTTGATAACATTTTTTTGTTCTATAATTTTTTTTCTAAAAATGCTGGTAATCTCATACCTATGCTTTAAAATCTCAACTTCAGTCTGACTACTTTTTACCAAAAATCTGTAGGTATTTTCTGTGAATATTTCTTTTATATATCGAATATTTTTGAATGAAAACTATATATGTATAACAATCTAATCTAAAGTTATTATAAAAATAACTTATCAATATTTGAAATTCAATTCAATTGCAAAATGTACGGTAATACTACCAACTTGGCAATCATTGCAAAGCAGGCGTGGCTTTGCCTTGCGGTTTCCAGATTGGTTTGCCAAATCCACCCTTACGTTTATAAGGGTGACAATTTCGAAATAAATAGGGTATAAAAGAGGGAGGAAAAACATGGCCACATTATCCATTTCAACCGTTAACTATTAAGCATCATATAAAGTCTAACGATCGAATCAAATGTGTTCGTGCAGCCGTTGAATAAAAGGAAAGAATCAAAATTGAAAATGATCGACAATAAATTATAAAAATAAACAATGTTCATGGAGATAATAGTATCGTTTATGTTATATTGGGGTTAGGTATATGTGCTTAATATTTACATATACATACACACACACCCATTTCTGAATTCGGTGCAGCTATTTTTGAGAAATTATTAGCAAAAAGTCAAGCTTTTGTGTCAAACGATTCAAAATGATATAAACCGTCGTGAAAACATAACTATTTGTTAGAATTAGAATTTTCTTGTGAGAAAATAAACTCCTTCTTAGGAAAGTTAAAAAATTCATTATCAAATTACAGCAAAAACGTTTTTAATTATTCTCAATGAGAAAATTCTTATTTGAATCAATAGTGAGTTTTTATAGTTTAAAGAGAAAATATAGATTTTACTCCCTTTTTCAAGTTCTAAGTATAGTATAATACAATAATGAAAACCATATGAGTAATGATAAGTATAATGATTTATCAAATATTATGATTGCCATAGGCAATATTAAAAGATCTATATTTGTGTCTATAACTATTTATTACAATCGTGAAATTTCTAAATATATTTCTAATTAATAATAAATAATTCTGAAATTATTATAATTTTTTTTAAATCAATTATACTAATGCTGTCCTTTTTCGGTTTGGAATTTTTTACTCAAATATTTCAATATAAAACTATCAAACATTTTACTATTTTAAAATCTGCTCAAATGCGTCAACTTTTGAAGCAACTTGCTCATACACTTCTGTTTTTGAATTCAATGTTCTGAATTTTTTTCAATGAAGACCTTTCAAAATCGATCAATTTTGAAAACTTTAAATTCATTTTATAACATAGTCTTAATTAAAAGTTGGAGCAATTGTGTATTTTTAGCTGTGGACCTGGATATGGTAATCTTGGTAACGAATCCAAAGTTTAAATAAATAAAAATACTAAAAATTAACCACAATAATCAAGAAATTATTACAGTTTGACTAATGTTCTGGGTTGCGCTTAAGAGCTCATAAATTTCAAACTATGCCTAACGAATACAACCGCCTCGTTTTGGCTTGACGTTGAGTTCTGGAGCACCCTGTTTATGCATATCAATATATATATATATAAATTTTATTAACTTCTATCTGTTTTAGCAGTTACTTTATAAATTATTCAAAATTATTTAGAGAGTTTAAACTTGATCACATCGGATTTGTTAATAATTTAAGTTTATCTCATATATTTTCATTAAGATAAAAAACTGGTATTTTACAGAAGGCTCTATAAAAGGAAATTATAATTATTCTCTAAATTACTAGTTTAAGTTTCACATTAAAACACAAAACAATATCACATTATATGAAATCATAAATGCATAAGATAAATTTATAATTATTATATTATCATGTTAAAATATAATTTTGTATCTAGCTAAAATTTAGCTGCTAAATGATCGATATTCTGGGAGCGACAACTCTAAAAAAAACTGATAACGATAATTGTAATAACTTAGCTTTCTAACTAAGTCCAAAAATATTGATTTATTTCAGCACCTTGTAATAACAAATGTGAATTCCTTATAACATGCAATAATGTCAACCAGTTTTCAACCAAATATATATCGTCGACACATATTACTAAATTTATGAAAATATTTCTGCACAGTAGAATATTTACAGCGTTCATTATTTCTCCTGTAATAACTTACAGCAAATTCGATTCATTTTCTGGCCAAAAATATTTCGGGTTTGGCGACACTTTGATATTATTCTTTATTCCAGTAATATGTTTTATGAATTTATGTTATGGTTTCGTTCAGGGTTTTCTTGTAGAGGGAGGGCTGGGGTAAAAGATACAAAAAAATTCTAATAAATTCGGAAGGACTAGAATAATATTGATATGTTATTGTATTATATTTTTATAGCATCTATTTTAGATATAAAATAGATCGTTTTAATAGATTGCTTTAGTAAATGTTGTAATGAGATACACAAAGTCGATTTTCTCTCTTATATAACTAAAGCTCAAGCTTCTAATTATAGTTCTGCTTATTTAAATTTTTTGTATAATTTTTTATTTATTCTCTTTATTTTTTATTGTTCACTGTATAATGAGCCAATAGCTATAAAACTCTATTACATTGATTTTAATTATCAACTCAAACAGTATATCTTTGGGTGTAATTTTTTTAATAATTTAAAATGCTTTATTATTTATTAGTAGTAAGCATAGCTTTTATATGCAATATATTTTACACTGTCAAATGAAAGGTTTTTTATATTGCATTTTTTTCTTTTTCTTTTTTTCTTGTTATGATATTTATAATATTAATTGTTATTTAGATTATTTATAAAAATATGCTCATAACAAGTCGTAAAAATTATATGTTATCCTTTTATAATGAATACATCTAGTATTCATGTATTTTTCTTAGCTTCAAACATTAAATTAAACTTATTTCAATTAGTCAGCTTTTATCATATTTTATCGGTTACAGTCAAATATAAAAATCTCCTAAAATATAAAAATAGATGTAATAAGAAGTAATATAATTCCAATTTTGGACTTGTACTTATATAATTTTTAAGAGATTTTACGATGTTTTATTAATGTTTTTTACAGAATATAATTCAAGTATAAATTGAAACTTTCTAAGGTTCCAAATATTTCAAAATGATTTTAACCCTTTCCACTCGGATGCCGCCGCTTTGTCCGCAAAATTCATATAAATTTGTGTTATAACTTATTAATAGATCTATCGATGAAAATAGGGTTATTAGTACTACCATTAAATTTTGAATCTTTTCCATTAAATCAATAAATCATTTGTAATAAACTCTACTACCAACTGAAGTTTTCTGTCCAAAGCAAATTGTTTAAGATATATTAATGATTTAATTTGGTAATTATAGATTGAAATTACTTCTAAACGAAAGGGTTATGTACCTTACGCAAAAAATCTTGGAAATCTAATGAACATTAGAATTTGAAAAGCAAAAATTATTAATCTGAAATTTTGATATTCAATTTCATATCTATTATTACATCATTAAGCATAAGATATTATTATACAAAAATTATAATTTTTGCTTTTATCATTTACGAACTTTCAGTTGAATCAAACTGGAATTTGTAGAACGTTTTAAAACAAATGCGAATTTCGAGTATTTTAAGTCAAAGACTTAAGTAACACTCACAGACTAATTTTCAACATTTTGTAAATAATATATTTATAATATAAAAACGTGTAAAAATACTGTTCTAAATTATCAATGTAATTTTCAATATCATTGTGAATAATAAAAATATGTTTTGTTTACAGATGAATACAACATGGTGATTTTCCGATTTCTCACATATCATTTGAAAAAGCAGGACTTAAAGATAAAATCACAGTCCATTCAAGGTAAGTACATTACATTATTATTTTGTTTAAGT
Organism: Ctenocephalides felis; assembly: GCF_003426905.1. Taxonomy (NCBI): domain Eukaryota; kingdom Metazoa; phylum Arthropoda; class Insecta; order Siphonaptera; family Pulicidae; genus Ctenocephalides; species Ctenocephalides felis. The sequence continues at coordinate 27,806,692 of NW_020539726.1, forward strand.
TAAATAATATATATATATATATATATATATATATATAATATGCATACATATATAATATTATATTAAAATATTATATTATATTTATATATAAATAAAAAAAGTATTATTATATATGCTGCTTTTTCGTTAATTCAGAAATATTTTCCTTGAAACGCGGATGCCTTTAATGAAGCGACACTTTTTAAATGTATGAAATGTGTTAATGTATATGAGTTTCACTGAAACTTTTAAAAGTAGGTACTAATTCTTTGAGACTTTTTCTAATTTTCTCTAAAAATTTTATAATTTATTGGTTGTACCCGATTTGAGTAAATTGCTTACTAGCGTTCCATCTATTTATTAACTTATGTGACGAATAAATATGCATTAACGATGCGCTCGCCGCGCCGTTCGGTTGAAAAAAATTCTGTAGATATATTTATACCTACATATGAGAAGTGTAACAGTATCCCGGCATTCGAATTTTCGTCTTCTCGAAATCGAACACTGCATATTTTAATTGGATTACGAAATGTCTTTTTGGTCATCTTTTGATACGATATCGATATTTTTATCGAAACGCCGAATCTTGTCGAGACGAGTTTCTACGAAACTAATGCAATAACCCACAGAGTTTTTCGATATACAAAAGTAGAAATATTATTTATTAATGAATTTATTTTTAAATATTTTAATTCATTGGTGACAATTCTTTTTGATCCTTCAAAGTTCCTCACTTTGCACTTGATTTACTTCACTTTAATTGCGAGACACTGATTTTATAAGTCAAATGCTGGATATTGTTCTTTATTTCATTAACCGAGTAATTAACTACCAACAAGTAGAAATTATAATATCAAAATAAGAATATATCAAACTAGTTGGTATTGGTATTATGCCTTGGGGCAAGTTACATGAATTTTATGTGCAAATAATCGACTTAATCAATAAAAAATAAATTATTTTATGAGTGATCAAAAGTATTCCGAGTGGATTTATTACACATAATTAAAAACGAATGAACACGTTAATTCGGAGTATTTTCTAAAAGTAAATTTTCACAAATCAACAATTCTTATAATTGAACCAGTTTGCGTAGGACATTAATGGTTTAGTATGTTCATTAAGACCAAGTACTTCATGGTTATACCAAGTAAATCGTTCAATTTTAATTTTAACAAACGTCAAAAAAACTACTCATTTTCTCAAATTTCGATGAAGTTCTAAAATTAAACTACTTGTCGTAAGGCCGTAATATTTCAGTAGGTTCTATAAGACCATGATACATATCGCAAAAAAAAGTTCCATAAAAATTGGCTTAAATTTTTTTTTCAACAGTTAATCACAAGAAAACGGCTCGATAGATTTTCACCTTAAACTAATCAGTTTTAAGTTTACTAATCATACCCAACTAATATCTTCCGAACAGTTTTTGATTTTTTAAAATCGATTTGGTATTATGAGCTTAAATGCGGACGAAAAGTTTACCACTTTTTTCCAAATTGCAGAGAAACGGCTTGGCAAATCGTCGCACAAAACTGACAAACAATATATTTGATGCCTTCATTGAGGTATATCAAATGGCTTTTAAATTTCTGAAATGGGTTCAGGCGTTTTTGAGCAAACGTTGATGAAAGGTCTAATATTGACAATTTTTGCAAACTTTGACGAATTTTTAAACGTCTTGTTGTAATACCGTAATATTTTAGTATGATCTATAAGACTATGGTATCTCTATCTACCATCTTTCATTACTTTTCAGCTTATAGCATTTTTAGAACACCTTGTATCCTATAAAATAATATAATACCATATCAAGATTTCTGTTTGAAGAAGTTTTAAATATTCAGCACCTAAAGCGCACTTATGTTCTCTGAATTTTCAAGAGCCACTCAATTAACATACGAATTAATTTTTGAAATAGTTGAATATGTAAATTTTTTATTACGAAAATTTAAGTGACATTGAGTGGCATATTCCACGATACACGTGTTATTTTAACCCAAAAGTGCAATAGATAAAAATATTTTAAATTGTTTATTTTTAAAACGTAGCGAAAGTTTCAAATTTTTTAGAAATTCATATACATTAATATTATTTTTAGTTCGAAAGAATATACTAAAATAATATTAATAAAAAAAAGCTTGAAATTTTTTTATTGAAGTTTAAAACGCACGAAATAATGAATAAATATAGTTATATGTTTTTTATAAACAAATATTTGTTGAACAATATTTTTTATTATTAATAAAGTCGACTGCAATCTGAATAGAATCGCATCATTTGTTAGTTGATAACTTTTACAATGGCTACAAAAAGTGACTTTAAAAAGAGGGGCTACTTTCGCATATTTTTAATGATATTACTTTCTATCAATGATATGGAGTTGGAATTTGGTTATTTGGGTTTTTTCGAAAAGACCTATAAAATGGCATCAAAATTATTGAAATGCCTGGGTGAAAATTCTGTATGAGAACTCGACCAGATGTTCCTTTAGATGATTTTTTATGATTAAAACACTTTTCCTAGGGTTACAATATTTTAGAATATTCGTCAAGACCATGAATCCTATCGTCTTCTCCTTTAGAAAGTTAGAATAAAATCAATATTAATGCAGTAATGGTTTTCAATATTTTTATATTTTGAGATACGATTTTGTTTTGGATTTTACATACACTAATAAAAATTATATTGACATAATTTTTTAGGTCGAATTTAAACCCAAACTGTGAGTACTTCACATTTGTTCAAATTTATTATTTATACATCTTCTAATCTAATTGCTACACCGATTTTCTTTTACAATATACAAGTATATTACCGTGAGAATAGAAGATCTCAATATGTGGTCCATATTATAATTGACCATGTTTTGAATTCGAAAACCAACATTAAACAAACGGTTCATAGAGAAAACGCAATAGTGCATGCACGTAAACAGAAAATATAAAAATTTAACACTTACTTTATTCTGAATTAGTTACATTTATTATCGGAGTCTACAAAAGCCAATAACTGTTCTTTGGAGGATAATAGAGTTCTTTATTAGGAGAACGTGAAAATGAAGTAATGCATTTTTGTTTTTAATCAAATTGTCTTTCTAAATTCTACATGAACCATAACATTTATCTTTACAATTCCACATAGAAAAATTGAAACTTCTTCTGTTATCTTCTGATGTTTTTAATAACAATTTTTTGTCTGATCTCAAGTTTAGAGTTTCGAAAGGTATATAATAAACGCAAAGAGATTGTGTTTTCCAAAGTTAATATTTGTATTATCAGCCGAATCTGATACTCGAAATAAATTATTTGACAAAATGTCTCCTTCGATCGATTCCAAATTTGAGATCTTAACCTAATGATCTAGAAAATGTTTTATAAATACAAATCAGTATAAAATTATATAAATGAGTTTGAATAAAATATGATTTGCAAAAAAGGGTGCCCATAAAGCCAAATACTGTATTTTTATATTAACATTTCCAAAAAGTTTACATTTTGAGTTTCTGATAACACTTGCGAACCGGCCAATAATGTTTTTGTGTACAAAGAACTACTTACTACAATTAAATAATATTCATCTAAAACATCCTATTAAATGTAATTGAAAATCATCTGTCAAAATCATCCGACATTTGACGTATGAGTCGCCGTCAATTGTTTTATTCTAAATTACGCTTCTACAGAAATTTTTGAATTTTAAATTAAAAATGTAATGTTTATATACGAGTTTGAAATAATATTTCACCTTTTCCAACCTCTGAATTAGCACGAATTTTTTAAGACTAAGAATTGCCAAATCCGGACATCCAATATAATGTTTAGTATACCTAACATGATGTCGAGTTTCATTTTTATATATAAATATAAATATAAAGAATAACTATAACAGTTATTAATTCTCTGCAAAATTTGTAAATGTGTTACTTGTGCAGCTTGGTGTAGTTTATCCATTTGCAATTCGAAATACATAAGTAACAAAATACTTTCTAAGTACAATTTAATTCTTCATAATTCACGCTTTTTGCTATGCTTGATTTTAGCAAACTTTGATCTTATTCATGAGATAAATAATGCCTTGTTGAATATACCAAAAACACGTTTTCGAAACACAAAAGCTGGTCCTGACCGCAACACTGATTCCAATAAATTTCAAGAACCCTATTGTCAGGATGATGTCACTATTGTGACAAACACTTTTAAAAGTCAAAAGCTATTGAAAAATCATCCCCATATGTTCAGACACAAACAGTGATGGTCAATAGCCTAGATAAAAAATTAATTAAAAATCTAAATATTGAAATTTGTCTGAATAATGAAGTAACTTGTGTCTTTCTAACTCAGAAAATTCTGCTTATCAAATCATCAGATCTTCTATTGATTGAAGAAGTAATTAATAAAATTACTTAAATCTTATCATAACTTAGTGATAACAAAATTTCCTATATAATATTTTTGGAATTTCCTTCTATAATATTTATTACGATATAATTTTTTATTTAATAAAGTGTATTTCTATATTTGTTGTATATAAATCTTTGACATTATAACAGATTTACTACCTGTATAGGTTGTTTTCATTATGCTTTGCTTATTTATTTTTAATTATTTATTTAAATGTGGTCAAATCATTACTATATTGATGCTGAATATTTTATATTTTAGTTATACTATAATTAAATTCTAACAATTTACAACAACCAGTGGTTTCGATAGTATCAATATTGTTATTGTTTTAAATATTATACTTGGCTTGAATAATTCAAGGTAATTTTATGTTTGTAAACAATTAGTACAATTTTTATATTTTCGAAGCTATCAAAATATATATCAATGAGTAATTTATCTATGGTAAATGGATATGGTTTTTAAACGGATCCTCATACTTATTTTTTTTGTTTGTCCTTCACTGATTTCTAACTGTTGGTCCATATGCTGCAGTTCTGTTGAGCCCATACAATAACCAAAATATTTTGACAAGTATCTCTTTCTATGAGTTCATAATAAAATATAATGCCATTTGATAAACTCGACGATCTGGCAAAATCTATCAACTGTAATAAATGAGAGGTGGTACAACTATTTTTGGTAGGGACATTTGTAAAAATATATTTCTGCTACTTCAAAAATCAAGTACTAAGTTATTAGTAATAACTGTAATAACTTGTTATATATCTTTTTTTTTCATGCAATCATAATTAAATTGAAGAAGAATTTTCGGCAGTATGTTTTCGGCACATATATGTTTTAGTAATTTTTCGTAATATATTCTACTAGTCCTAAGAATAAAACCAATATCCTATTAAATTTGTTAATAATAATAATAATTTGTTTGAAGCAAATGCTTATATCTTCATTATCTCATACTCAATATTTAAATCCAAGGCCTTCATATGCAAAACAGTCCTTTTTTTTACTTTCATTCATTATGATATTATGTTTTCACTAAATGTATGAAGACTTAAGAAAAAGTCATTTTTGTTGTTGCTAGATTTTTTTTTTAGTAAAATAATCTTTTGCCAAAAAATAAATATTTTAATATAAATATTTTTCTTTTTTTATTATTTGTAATTATTTGTATTGTTTATTTTAATATACATAACATTTAATTTTTTTACGTCAACAATTTTATTAACTTCGCGTAGGGTAAGTTACAGTAATCGCAAAAAAATTGAAAATGAAATTTTTTAAATATCTTTACGTTTTAGAGGTTTCTGAACATTTTGACATACCTTAGAAAAAAATGAATGTATGTGTGTGTATGTGTGTCTGTGTGTATTCCGATACAAATTTTTGTCGACCATTTAGGGAATATGGTTCAACCGATTTGAATGCTTCAAAAACATTACATTTCTATCCTCCTATAAGGAGACGTGCTGGTTAGTATGTGGAGAAAGCAGCGTAGCTGCTTCAAAGATGCGGTGCATAAAGTGCCAAAAACTGTAATTCAGTTTTTGACTGCTTTTTTGATTTTAAAATATAAAAAAAAAATTTCAAAAGTCAATTTATTTCAAAACAGTAAATATTTTTCAAAAATTTCAAAATACTCAAAAATTTTTATTTTAAATTTAAAAACATGTTTTATACATTCTTTAAAAAAATATTTTTGGTACGGGAAGTGCCAGCAATTTGCTTTAAAGCACGATACCATGCACTACTATTTATATCATTCTATAATCCTACACTAATAGATAAAAAAAAATTTGAACAAAATTTATGGCAAGTTAACACCGATTCATTTTATGACACAAACTCTCTGTACTCAAGGAATCATCATAAAGAAATCTGTTATCGAAACAAATATTCTAGTAATCACCTAGACACATTTTATTGAAAATACTTTAAACTTTTATATTAATTTTTAGGCTTTGTATTCGATTCTGAATTCCTTGTTCGAAGCTCAACACAACAAATACTAATCCAAGACTCATCTTTCTAAAGCTCCCTAAACCTCCCTAAACCTTTCTTATACCCTTAGTTATTAATTGAATTTTCTTGGTCATTAACACATAGTTGGCATATTATAAAATTCCACGATATAAGTAGGTACATATTTTTCTCAGACACTTTATAAGTTCTTTATATTACTCCATATCCAAAAATACAGATTTTGTGACCCTATCATATGAATATAAATATAGAGAAGACCCTAAACATTCGAGTATGATACATCGACACCTATATATCGGCAGTCTGTCAGCTTCTAACTCTGTCACCATTGAATTTATCGCCTACCATTGTCTTGTTTTGTCGACAGGAACGACAGTTCGAAATATATTCGGTAGAAATGTATTATATTGTTATATAGACAGTATTCGAACACGGTGGTCATGTTTGCAAATAGTTAGCAACCGAACTATTATGGAGAAAGCACAGGATAGAACTGGAGTGATGGATAAATGCAATCTCTGGAATATTTTGGAGGTTTTAGGTTCAAAGTGAAAATTTAGATGGAAATATGTTTCTAAGTGAAAATAGCTTTTTCCAGGCAAAGTTACGTCAAATTAAAAATCTCGCATCAACGTTGTATACGTACAGGTATCAACGAGGAAATAGGCATAGATAAATAAACATTTTAAAGTTATATCGTAGTACAAATTTTGATTTAATGAAAAATGTCTGAATCAGAAAAATATTTTACCCTGTTCCTTGAAAATAGTAAAAAAAATTAAACATGTGTGCCGTAAGTTTATTGATTAGAAATTATTTCTTTATTATTCGTAGTTTCTATAAATTTTTGAAGTTATTAAAATGGAAAATATTTTTTAGGCAAGGCAGATATTACAGCTGTCCAAAGAATGAGATTATATCGCCAGCGAAAAAGTACCAAAAGACCAGCTTACTGCTGTTATGAATGTATGTTAATTTTAATTACTTGAAGTTCTTTAAACACATTTACATGATGAGTGAAGTTGCGAAAACAATATTTGTTTAGGTGTTGTTTAACATGATCCATTGTTGTGAACGAATATTATAGAATTTATTAATCAGCAATTACTTCATTTCTCTAATAAAGGTTTATTTCTAAATGCTAATTACAATGACAAACCGATCATGTCATATTTGAAGTATGAGTTTAATTACATTATTGTTTTTAAATATTATAAATATTTTTAATGCTATTATAAATATATAATTTACCTTAAATTCTAGGTTGTCAAATATCTCCCTTCCGCTTTTTTGCTCTTGGTTTATAATACAAAAAGGCGGAAGGGAGATATTTGACAACCTTATATAAATGTGTATAATGGTTGACACTAATAAATATGTGCATCACTAGTGTTACCATATTACTACTAAACATTATTCAAAATTGTTATATAATGTATTTATTTTTACTTAAATGCCATCTTGTACAGTAGCAAATAAGTTTTACTTCAATCGCGTGTGAACTTTACGCGCACTCTTCTTTACTTTTGTAAAGAATATTGTTACATTATCACGAAGTCGGTACTTTGTTAAGCCAGTTTTAATTATTTTATATTAAATCATTCAACAAGGTTGTTATGTTAACAGACTTTATGTTCCAGATCACATTAAAGATTAATTCAGAAGTTTATCATTATATTAATCTGCAAAGTGCGTAAACGTGCTCTGTGTACAAAACAAGGTATAATTAACCCATTTCAAATCGTTTGCGCACACTTGTAGACAAATAGCTGCCTTTTTCATGTTTGTAACATATCAGAATATGATTTTTTCTATAAATTTATAATTTTGGGAATTCTAAAACTCTAAAATATATTTCACTTTATGCACATCTTATGAGCATTTTTTACATATTTGAACTGCACTCATCAGAACTGTATTTTCCATGAACTGCAGTGATGTAATTCTTCCACCCATTGGTAGTACTATTCTTTTTATGTTCGTATAAGATAATATAAGACTCTTTTTTAATGTCAATATTTCAGCAACGCCCCGAATTGCTATTTTTGATTAGAAAATTATATCTATAAGATCTATAAACTCATATGAAAATCTGATAAGTACTGCTTGATATTAAGCACGAGTTGGTTAACGAACATGGAACCAGTAATACGGATGGGCATTTATTGATACCAATGTGGCTTTAATACACATAAACGCAAAAATTAAGTGCTGGCATTAACTACTAAAGCTCAACTTACAGCAATGTAAGAAATATACATAGTCGATTTACAAGTAAAATTTATTATTAAAACAAATAGAACAAAAAAACTTATTTTTAACTCATTAAAAGCAATGCGGTCTGCAGATCATATTAATGTAGGGCGCTGACATAATGCAATGATGGAAACTTGTTCCAACAAACATACTTCATCTTTCTCCCTTAGGACCCTAGTCAAAATCAGTGCTGTTTAGCTGTGATACTATTAAATTAAATTATGCACATATATTTTTATGTAGGACATGCAGAAGACATTTACGAACATAGAGAAATATTTTTAACTATAGATTGATTTATTAAATCGATGCTAAATCTACCTTCATTTTTAGATAAAGATACATAAGAATATTCTTGTTACAATTTTTATTTGAGAATTTTATGTTGTAATTAATAAATTAACAAAAATAAATTCTTCAAAATATTTGTATACGTGTAAAGGAAAATGTTTTTATTTGTACTAATTATAAGTACATACAAATTTCCATTCTGAAACTTTGCTCTACTTTGTCATGTCGTCCATAAAAATATGTTTTTTCGTAGTTGTTTAATATTTTAGAGCAATCTGTGTCTTGTTATAATTTAAAATATTACAGTAGATTGTTATCTAGTAATTCAACAGAGTTTTAAGACAAGCCATTAACGTCGAAGAAAAGATTTGGATTACGGATAAAGCACATTGGAATTTAGATTAAAACATTATTATGCTCAAATGTAAATTATAGTCGTTATAAAAAATAAATTAATATTACAGAGATGTAGGTGATGCATGATATAGTAGATAATTTAATGCAAATGTTTTTTGTTGATAATTATAGCTTGAGGCTTCTAATCACGGGCATAATTTATAGATACAAGTACTAAGTTGTTTTTGTAATCTATCTCCATGGTAATATAGATTTTATAGAGACATTTTGTGGCCCTTCAAAAGAACAAACTTCAAAATTAATATTTGAAATTATTTTACTAAACTAATATTCTATATTACACGAAGAATAACAGTGAATAGTGAACTTATTCATTTTTTAACAATTTTGAAATTCAAATGTATAAATTTATAAATTGAATGTATAATATATAGGTAAAATAAAAGACTTCCGTTTTCAATTCTCAAAAAAATAATTGTTGTGCATATTTAAACATTATTTCATTCTTGACTTCGATTATTTATATATTTTGAATTCATAATTGTATATTGTTTCTTTATGTTAAAACATAATAGTAACACAATAGAGATTTCTTTGTTTCGATATTTCATTTTTATTCATAATAATACTGGTCTTAAAATGTTTTATATATTTTATTTTCTCATTTTAAAAACTTAAACAATATCTATTCATCAATCAAATAATTAATTTAATTATTCTAATTTTATTGCTGAACATTTGCTCTCAGGAAAACAACACCTGAAATAAAAAGTGTTATCTATAATTTTCAAAATTATGTTATATGTTGTTAAGAGGCATATCAGATAAAAAAATATTACCTGAAGGATTTATATGTACTTCAATTCTGTCTTCTGGATATAAAAGTCCATAATTTGTTCTGTCATATACATCCTGAAATTATAAAACAAATTGGACTTTAGAATAAATTTTTGTGATGCCCTTAGTAGAAATTTAATACAATTTAAGCACTGAAAATTGTGAATTAATATTTGATTACACTACTGAAGCAAACCTTGTTTCTATGATTACTTATTCATCAAAACAAAAAAAATTTATTGCAGTTTTATAATTGATAAATACAAATATATTATCATCCTATGAGACTGTGAACTAATTTTTTATGACTTTAGAAACGAGAAACTTTTATTGATTTTTTAAGCTTCTTTGAATCAAATATATGGCCACGATAATGATTTTATAATTACAAGACATGCATTTTTTATATGACCAAAATGCTAACATAAGCGACATTTGTTAATGATTTTATTCATTTTTATAGCAATGAAAATATTTGAGTAAACTTTTGTATATGTAGATTTGTTTGTAAAACAATTTGTAAGCAATTATGCTTTCATATTGCAGTGTATTTTACATGACCAAAATGCGAACAAAGGTGACATTAGTTAATGATTTAGCAATGAAAATATTTGAGTAAACATGTAGATTTTTAAAACAATTTGTAAACAATTATCCTTACATTTGGCAGTGCATACGCTCTTGGGCTTGTATAAATTAATTTTTAAATAAATACCTCTACATGATATCCAGCTGGTGCTACCAAACCTAATTCTTTGAGAGTTCTTGTTACTTTATAAGGCGTTCCATCATCACGTCCATTTGCAAAAGCAATAGCATAAGAATAAAATTCATTTTCAACTGGTGTGATTGGTCTAGTCCAAATTTCAACATTATTTTCCTAGAAAATTAATAAAATTTAAAAACACATTGCTTTGAAGTTATGATGCCTGTATGAATGAAGACATACACTAAAGATTTGCTTTCCTTGCTTTCCTAAAGGATCTTGATTTATTTTAATGACTCTGGCATTCTGCAAAATAGCTTTAGATTCATCACTAATATGTCTTAAATCGTTGGACATGATTAAAGGTGCTGCCATAATTGCCCATAAAGCCATTTGGGTTTTACTTTGCTCAAAACTTAATCCAAAGTTTCCGATGACCAACTGAAAAAATAATTAAGGATTAATTTTTCAACATAAATAAAATATTTTAGTTCACATAGTTACCATGTCAGGATCGTTCCAATGACCAGGTCCAGCAAAGTCAATAATGTTATCTGGATTTTTTTCATAATAATTAACAATAAATTGTACTGAACCCCAACTATCTTGAATATCATGCCAATTTCTCCACGAATTACAATGCTCCGAAATTAGAGAGTAGTTTCGCTAAATATTTTGCAGAAAGATTATACGATAATATAATATATTTTGATATATAAAAAATAAAATTAAGTTTTTTTCCTATTATTTACCGGTACTTCTCCAACAGTTTGGAATAGTGGCCAACCGCATGCAAAAAACATGTTTCTACCAGTTTCTTTCAAATACCTTCCAAATTCAGGATAACCGGTGTCCATATCTGCTGGATTTGAATTGCATCCATCTAATTTGACGTAGTCGACTTTCCATTTTGCAAATGTCTCAGCATCTGAATATGATAGATCATTATTTAGAATAAATATAAGTTTACATTTGCAAACGCTTTTATGGATGACAACCCGATAGTATTTTCTAATTGCGATATATTTTTTAATCCGTTGCAGCAATGCCCCCAAAGGCTAATTTAACTTGAAATCATATTTAAATTTATATTTTTCAATTGAAAGCGGATATTAAATTCGAAAAAACCCTTGTAGTTGTTCAAATTATCATACCTATCTTCATGTGGCCAAAAATACCAGGATAACCAGCACATGTGTGTGTACCATAATCTTGATAGATACCAAATTTCAATCCTAATGAATGGACCTACCGAAAAAAATAGTCGTTAGTATTTCTACTGTCACATATATTTTTATCTTGACAATTTAACTCACATAATCTGATAAATTTCCCATGCCACTTGGAAATCTTTTCTTGTCAGCAAGGAGTTCACCATTTGGTTCCCTTTGTTTTTCTGACCAACAATCGTCGATGACGATATATTGGTATCCTGCTTCCAAATATCCTTCCGATGCCATCTTATCAGCCATTTTCTTAATTAAATTCTCACTTAAGTAGAAAAGAATTCAATAAATTTTCGACATTTTTTATATATGTAAATATGAGCATGTAATCGTAGACAACATTATCTTGAAAGAAATGCATTTAAGTATTTTTTTTGAATTTTCGATAATTATTGACTAAAGATGACTGAAAGCTGAAGATTATATTGATACAAAAAACTGCCAAAAATTGGCATATAAACCTGTTATTATATTCCTAGAAAATATTCAAAACTACAGAATTTTCTCTAAAATAATATCAATCCAATTAGATCAAATAATAAGTCGATAATAAAATGTTAATTTCTTCAAAAAATATCTTTTTTCTACGAAGTGTGACCAGTCAGAGATAATTAACAAGTCTATCATAAAATACTTTTTCTTCTAAAAAAGATACCTTATTTATATAAATAGTGAAAAGAATTTTCACTCGTAATAATTGTACCATTTTTATTCAACTACATAAAATTATTATTAAAGGAACAGTATCATATTGGTCCAATGAAAAATAAGCACAGCTATTAAATACGTTTGCATTCTTATCTTTCAAAATTTTTGATTTTCATTTTGTGAAAGATAACATGTTTTAGAAAAATAAGACTTACCTAATGCAATTATCAGGATCATTTTCGCAATCAATATTGCATCTGAATCTCTGCCAAGTCATCCAACCCATTGGTGGTGTCCTGGCTAACCCATTTTCTAATGCAAAAGTTGGAACTAATGCTCCTAATAGTAATACCCCAACAAACCACATTGCTTTGATAACAAAACATTTAACTAAATAAAAAGTATAATTATATAAATAGTTTTCAAAAATTACCTTTGTTATTGACTTGTTTCTTCCGATAAAGCGTCACATCTACTGACTTCATCTATTTTGGAACTCTTGGTAATAAGTAGTATACGATTTTTATCAATGTTTTTATCACCTGAAATATCAGTTGCTATAATGCAATAAAATTTGATGATCATTTTATTTGTTATCTTATTCATAAATAGATAAATTTTAAATATTCCATTTGTTAAGAGTCTGAAATATTATTCTTTTTTAGTAGATCCTGGCTAGCTTCTCGATAAATAAAATAATTAATAAATTAAGAAAACCTGATTTTCCGCCAAAACACATTTGTACAAAAATCAGTATCGATAAGGAAAATTGTTGGATAGTAGATTCGTATTGTAGACTCTGGATGATTTAAGAGTTAGTGTAAATAATGTATATAATTTCTATTGATAATAATAATATATAATATATATATATATATATATATATATATTATATTAAAATGTTATATAATATCTCAATAATAAAGATATTAATAGATAAATCCAGATCAATAATCAAACAAGTTCTAATCTTGAATTGGAAATACCACTAATAACATACCGATAACATCATCAACATATTAATAATATTTTGATCGTAATTGATAATTAATTTTAGGTTAATTGATAATTGATAATTTATTGATTATGAATTTTTTAACCCAAACAATACAACTTTTATACTAAGTCCAACAAAATAGTATCGAAACATGAAGTTTATGCGTGATTTTTTTTTATCTGATGCATAAAAATGATATTTGATTATATGAATTATATAATCGAATTATACTCAAATATATATAAATTATAATCAAATTATACCTATTATTTGATTATATATGACACATATATTTTTATTTAAATTATATTTTTACATCTGTGAAAAATTGTTAAAATATGTTTTTGTTACTATTATTGAAAAAATGATACTAAAATATTTTTACATCTTATTGTCATTAAATAAACAACTTTATTTTTGATTACCTAACGATAATGACTACTAATATATGGAATTTTTTGAGACTTTTAGTAAAATTTATAAGAATAAAATAAAATGCATCATTTCTTAAGTAGAATTTGCAATTTTGTTTTAAAAATTTATTTTTAAGCTTTTTATTAGCATTGACTCCTCAAGATACTACACTCCTTATTATTATTTTATTACTAGAATTATTTTCATGGTAACGATTGTAAATAATATTTAATTGCGCAAAAATTGTACCGGTTTTTGTGATACATTTTTCAACTTAAGTAGACTTTTATGATTTTACATTTCAATTTCTATCAAAAATATATCAAAATAGTATATAAAATTTTGGCATTACCCCAAAAATAGTAGGTGCATGGAGCTGATATGTTACAAAAACTTGGTTTAAAATTTACTTTATTTATTAATTTTTATTTTTATTTATTCATAAGCAAGCCGTAATCAATAATAATAGATATTATTTCAGGCTCTTGTCAAGTCTTTATAAAATCTGTTTATCTGTTAATCATGTTACTCTTATAATTCATCATCTCTATTACTAAATTCAATCCAATCATCTCTATTATTAAAAACAATTAAAAAATGTATAGAAGTAGATACAAATGAAATATTTATATTACAAACAATAACTTTTTATTACATAATAATATAGGTCATTATAAATCACACAGTATAAAAATATTTTATTTAGATCGATTTTATTGTAGTACATTTGCTCTCAAGAATACAACACCTGAAATAGAAACAGACAAAAATATTAAATTTGAATAAATAAATAAATATGAATAATTAGAGGAGATAAAAATATGATTTTGTATGAAAAAATAAAAATATTTAATTTATTAGAGAAAAGTTTGTACTAACCTAATGGGTTAACGTGAACTTCAATTTTGTCTTCTGAGTGCAAAACTCCATAGTTTGTTTTATCGAATAAGTCCTAAAATAAAAAAAAAAAAAATATTATTTAATAGTATTTAATATTTAAAAATTCTACATTATATATATATATATATATATATATATATATATATATATATATATGTATATATTTCACATAAGGGAAATCTTATACAAGTACTATACTAGATATATAGAGTAAATTACGTTTATTTGATTTTTTCTCGTTTCAATCAACAAGTGATTTTATATACAAGTTTTAGTATGTTGTAAATATAAATCACATTATAACATGCTTCTAAATTTTTCAAATCCAAGAAACCTATAAAACATTTTATGAGAAAAATAAATTTTAAAGCCCAAAATTGTACGAGGTTCTTTGCTTCTAGTCAAAATTTATAGGAAAAAATCAGAGAATTTTAGACAAAAATTGAAAAAGAAATGTTTTTCATTGGTTATTTAATTTTTTCTATAATTTAGATTTCAATAATTGTAAATAAATTATCATTACCTTAACGTGGTAACCTCCTGGTGCACTCAGACCTAATTCTTTAAGAGTCGTTGTCACTTTGAATGGTGTACCATCATCTCTACGACTTGTAAATGCAATGGCATATGAATAAAATTCTTTTTCCACTGGTGTAATGGGTCTTGTCCAGATTTCAATTTTACTACTCTAAAATATCACACAAATATATTCAATGCAATATAATTTATTTTAAGAGAAAGCAACAGATGAATCTTACATTAGAGATTTTATTTCCTTGGATTCCTAAAGGATCTTGATTGACGGCAATAACTTGAGCATTTTGCAAAATAGCTTTAGCTTCAGCACTGGTATCTCTCATATCATGAGACATTAGCAAAGGTGCAGCCATAATTGCCCATAATGCCATTTGGGTTTTACTTTGTTCAAAACTTAATCCGTAGTTACCAATGATCAACTAAAAAAGTAAATGTAAATAATTTTGCAATTTAAGTATTTATCAAATAAGGGCACACACCATATCAGGATCGTTCCAATGACCAGGTCCAGCGTTAGCAACAAGGTTGTCTGGATTACCTCCAAAGTAATCGACAATTGTTGATACGGAACTCCAGCTGTCTTGAATATCGTACCAATTTCTCCACAAGTTACAATTTTCAGCGATTAATGTAAAGTTTGGCTACAAGACAATAAACATTTTTATATAAATTTATTCCTTTTATTTTTTGTAAATTTTTTACCTTGATTCCATTCAATGATTGGTATACTGGCCAACTGCAAGAGTAGACCATTTTTCTGCCGGTTGCATTTAAATGTTTTCCAAACTCAGGATAACCTTTGTCCATATCTGATGGCGAGGAATTGCATCCATCTAATTTGACGTAGTCGATCTTCCATTTTGCATATGTATCAGCATCTGAAAATATTCACATTGGTAACAAATTTAATATTTGCAATTTTTCAATCACCGATTTATATAAAAATCTAATTAGGACTTGTATAGTTTTTTTTGCATTTGTCATGTTATGTACTTAGAAGTAATTAAAAGTTTATAATAATAGTCAATACATGATACCTATTTTCATGTGATCGATCAATCCAGGATATCCAGCACAAGTTTTTGTTCCATAATCCTGGTAAATACCGAACTTAAGTCCCAATGAGTGTACCTAAAAAGACAATTTGTTACTGAAGATCAAGTTCATTGTATAGTTTGTATTCAGTACAGGAGCTGATATGGACATTAGGGTGGTTCTTAATATGGACATTTTCGAATTTTCTTGCTCCCAAGGGCTCAAATGATTTCAAATTGATAGAAAACAATTCTCTGAAAGTTTTAGCTCTTAATATTAGCTTTTAGATAGTGCGCAATTCAATCAAACTTCGTATGGAAATAGCATGAACAAAATTTGAGATTTAAAAAAAAAATGTTAGGTATAACTTAGCGACAAATTTTGAATGAAACTCACTCATTTGTTCGCTAAATTATATCTAAAAAGATTTTTAAAATTTTTGAATTTTTTATGCTATTTCCATACAAAATTTTGATTGAATTGTGCACTGTCTAAAAGACAATATACAGAGCTAAAACTTTGAGAGATTAGTTTTTTTTCAATTTGGAACCATTTGAGCTCTTGGGAACCACCCTAATGGACATATCCAATAATAATATTTTTGGTTGCAGTATTAATAAACAGTACAAGTAAACAACAATCAAAACATCCTAAAACTTGAAGTATTTTGCTTTCTAGAATTGAAATGGAAGTACTTCTATGATTATTAAATTATTTTTTATTTATTTGGACACTACTTACATAATCTGACAAATTTCCAATTCCACTGGGGAATCGCTTCTTGTCAGCAAGAAGTTCACCATTTGGTTCACGTTCTTTTTCTGACCAACAATCATCGATGATGATATATTCGTATCCAAAATCAGCATATCCTTCGGATACCATCATTTCTGCCTGTCTTTTGAACAGACGCTCGCTAAAACAAATTTAAAAAAAAAATTAATGAAATATCTACTTATAAATATTGGAACTACTGCGAAATGGAAATAACTCTCTTGAGTTTACAGCTCACTGCCTTCAGGGCCAATTTGTATACCTGGATACTTCTTATGGATTTTTTACAAATAATTGATAAAATTATCTTTTTCATACCTGATACAGTTATCTGGATCATTTTCGCAATCGGTATTACATCTGAATCTTTCCCAAGCCAACCAGCCCATTGGAGGTGTCCTAGCCAAGCCATTTTCTAAAGCCAGACTTGGAGCAAGTGCTCCTAATAACAAAATGCCTACAAACCACATCTGAAATTTAAAAAAAAAATAATAGAGTTTTTTATTAAAACCATCAAAAAGTGCACAACAAATTTTTCCACTACCTTTTCTTTGTGAATCTATCAGGTACGATATGATTTTCAGTACTTCTGCTTGTATATATACATTTTGAATCCAGTTTTATCAATGAAGATATCATCAGAGATTTATCATTTCAGATTCGAATCATGATTCAAGTGTATGTTTAGAGGAAGATGGGTAGTAGGCAATTACTTGCATTTCTTAATTGTAAATAACTTAACTAAATGTCGAGCAAAAAATTGAACATACTGCTCTAAGAGTTTTCTCTAGTTTAATCCAAATTTCAGTTCTGATCAATCATATTTTGGGATCGGTAACCAATATCTTCCAAATAAAATAGTTCACCAGAACAAAATTTATTAATAATTGTTTACAAGAAAATGCCGCATTGATCAAGAATTAATTAAGAAAACTATTTTATATCAATTTTCAAAGGCAAGGTTCAAATGAGACATAGGATTTGAAGATATTGGACATAAGATTGGATCTTATGCTTTTATAATATATTCTTTTTTATAAAACCTGGTCGAAATGTAAAAAAATAAAAAAATATATGAATGTTCTATCTGTAACATTAGAGTAAATTTTTTTCGGATTTTTATGTTTCAAAATTTAATTATTTTGGCCTTATCATAGAAAATATAAGCGCGTAATCCGAGGTTTTAGTTGGTCAAAAATTAATATTTAAAATATGTATAGCAAATTATCATTTTTAATATAAATTTTGACTATGTATGATTATACAATATAAATATATAATATAAATGTTGACTATGAATACAATTTTCTTTAAAATATTTTGTTATTAACTACCCGTAATAAAAATGAAAATTTTATATATCTTTACGTTTCAAAGGTTTCTGAACATTTTGGCATACATAAAAAAAATTGATGTATGCGTGTGTGTGTTTGGATACAATGAACCGATTTGAATGATTTGATACATATTGTAATTAATATTAATTCTAACTTAATTTCATATAGGGTAATTTATAGTAATCGCAAAAAATCGAAAATTTATTTTTTGGAATATCATTACGTTTTAACGTCTTTTGAAAATTTTATTTATTTATTTATTCATTTATTTATTTATCATATAGCCCATAGAGTAGCTCCAGGAAGACTTAAAAATACAATTTTAATAATACATATTATAATACTACTAATATACTAATATATGATTGTTATGACTGTTATGTCTATAACATAATATAAATTACATCATGAAAATACATAACACAAAATAAAAAAAAACTATTCAATTCTTAACGGTAAAACTAAATTATTTTGGCATACCATAGAGAAAAATTATGTATGTGTGTGTGCATGTATGTGTGTATGTGTATGTGTGCGGATACAAATTTTCATCGACGATTTCGGAAAAAACTGCGATGCGGCGCTTACGCGCCTTGATATTTCTTCTCTAAAACAGCCATGCCGCACAATTCCTTTAAAAAAAAGGAACAATTTCAAAGCAAAATTTTCAGAAAAATTCAAATACAAAAATTTCGAAATATAAAAATAAAACAAATTTTTCAAAAAACTTTTTCTTTGAAGTTTTCAAAAAATGTTCAATGTTTTTTCAAAATTTTAATATTTGGTACGGGAAGTTCGAGCAATTTGCCTTAAGGCACGATGCCATACACACTAGTTTAATTTAATTGGATTATTAGCAAAAGCTAATCAAAAGATCATAATCGCATATTTTTTTTATAACATTTTATAAAAATATGTATAATATTTTATGTTATATAATTTCTATGTAATTCATCGATATCAATAATATCCATAAACAATTGATTCACAACAATTAGGTCAAAATCAAAATATTTCTTGTTTTATCGTTCAATAACCATATCGTATGTGATTTGTAAATAATTATCACTTATCTTTTATCTGTTCTGAAAATTACGTTTATTTTATCATTATAAAACAAATGCAATAATGAAACAGCTTGTTATCATTTGATATGAAATATTTTAGAAATTCATAGAAAAATCTATTTGCTCAACTTACATTGTATAGTGACTGTAGATAGTTGCATTTTAGTATATGATGTATATAAATATAATATGTGATTTCCATCTCCAACTTTTCTAACAGTTTCTCGCTTTGTATTTCAAAGCCAAAACTAAATTATCTATGGGCCCATAATAAATACAACTAAAATTTTAGGTGTCCTGAAAATTCGTCGCGGTTTGGGCATTGTTCATAATCAGAGTCTATTCAAAATCAATGCGATTGTCATAATATTGAATACAAACACTAATTTCTGATCCTAATCAGGCGCATCTAATCAGGTTCTCAAATCAGCGTGGCATGTTTTTTTTTCAAGTTTTTCGGTTTGTAATAATTGTAAGTGATAGTTATCACTTTTGGAATAAATCACTTCATATAAATTATGCTTGGTGTTAGCAAAAAGTTGAAACAGATGTTTTTTTTTTCATTTTTATCGTACTGTACCATATTTGCAAAATTGAAAAAATTGTTATTGACGATAAGAATTTTTATAGGTCGAACTTAAATCTGTATAAAACTTAGAATATTTTTGATCGTTATTTATAATATTTTATTTATAATATTTTATATAATAAAGTAGTCTGAACATAAGTTATAGTTATTTTTCAAGACAAATTTTTCAAGTAAAACTTTTCTAGGCCCGACTAGGGTGTAAATCCGTACAAATGCAACGGAAGTGCGTTACGGCCGAGTCGAGTGCCAATAATTTGCTCTCGATGATATCATTTCTATACGGGTCGATTGTGATTAGTCGTCGTGCATGTGAATAGAGATGTCGTTGTATGCGTACCGGCATCAACGTTGTATGCGTACCGATATCAACAAGAAAATCGGCATAGATAAGTAAAGATTTTAAAGTTCCATCGTAGTACAAATCTAGATTTAATAAAAAATGCCTGAATCAGAAGAATATTTTAGCCTGTTCCTTGGCGTAAGTTTATTGATTAGAAATTATTTCTACATTATTTGTAGTTCCTATAAATCTTTGAAGTTATTAAAATGGAAAATATTTTTTTGGCAAAACAGATGTTAGAGCAGTTCAAAGAATGAGATTATATCGCCATCGAAACAGTAAAAAAATATAAGCATTCAATGAATGTATATTAATTTTAATTACATGAAGTTTTTCAAACACAATTACATGACGAATGAAGTTACGAAAACAATATTTTTTAGGCGTTGTCAAACATAATTCACTGTGAAAACGAATGTTATAGAATTTATTAATCAGCAATTACTTCATTTCTCTAATGAAGGTTCATTTCTAAATGCTAATTACAATGACAAACCGATCATGTCATATTTAAAGTATGATTTTAATTACATTATTAACTTCCCGCAGGGTAAGTTTTAGTAATCGCAAAAAAATTGAAAATGAACATTTTTATATATCTTGACGTTTCAGAGGTTTCTGAACATTTTGGCATACCTTATAGGAAATAGATATTTGTGCGTGTGTGCGTGTGTGTTTCTTTGTTCGGATACAAATTTCGTCAACAATTTCGGGAACACGCTTTAACCGATATGAATGATTCAAAAAACATTGGATACCTATTGATAAGTAGACGTGCTAATTTGTTTCTCGACAAGGCAGGTCCAGCTCTTTCGAAAATACGAGTCAAAAAGTGCCAAAAATAATAATTCAGTTTTTAAGAGAACGGAATATCCGATTTCCATAATTCAAAAAACATTTTACTTGTATTGACAAAATGAGGTTCTGATAAAATTTTTGGAAAGACAGTTCTAGCAGTTTTGAAGATCGAGTAAAAAAGTTTATTGTTTGTTTGTTTGTTATTTATTTAAATAAATAAATTGTGGTTACTTTTATGTGGGAAAATTTCTAAAATATTTCAAAATATAAGACAAAAAAATCTTTGAAAAAATTAATTTTTGGTACAGGAAATTTGACTTAAAGCACGATGGCATACACCACTAGTTTTTTTTGTAATTAATTTTTTATTGTTTCTAATACTTTATAATATTATTACTATAAATAATTGAAGTTATTTAATAACATTATTAAAATTTTCTCGATCTCTTCAGAATAACTCTACTTGAATAAAATCAGTTCAGGTTAATAATCTATATTAATAATCTCTATAATAAATGTGTCTTGATACCATAATTTTGGTTCGTCTAATATTACCGACAATTTATAATTTCAATCTGTTATACGATATTTATTTTTTGCGTACTGTGGACATTTGAATATAAATTAATTTATTCAATATTTAAGAAATCTTTAGTCCATTCATAATTTTTATTGTGGCAAGTATAAATGTACCTAAACTGTTATTTGATTACAACGTTAGATTTTATTTATTTTAATATATGTCACTTAATACACATGTGATAGCCAATGATAAATTTGATAAATCTTAAGAATGCAATATTTTTCAAATAAATATAAAAATTACCTTATAATGTAACGTTCAATCTGATAATAGATTACTGACGCAAAATTAATAATCGATTATCAGATGATGGTTTATCTCGAATCATCCAGTTTTGGCAGCATTTATTTTTGTGGAAATTTTTGAATAACATTTTACAGCTTCTTAATAATCCGAAAAATTAATAATAATTAAATATACTTAATGTAGACAATAAATATGAATATGAAACATGAAAACTTCATTTTATAAATATTTATGCGTACGCCATAAAGTAATATAATTTACTAATAATATACAAATTTATCTATACATTTTCTATAATATCGTGATTTGCATATATCATTATATAGAAAAATCATTGTAATTCACAATATTTCAGAATATTTATATATATATATATATATATATATATATCAATTTAATAATTATTAGTAAATTATTTCATGATATGAAAATATTATTTCTCATTACAACTGTATCAACGATCTTGAAAATGAATACATTTATATAATAGAATGCTTCAATTGCGCCATTTTCTTTCGAAAAAATAATATAATATGAAAATATTTCATTATTACTTTATCTAAAATTTCAAAACTAGTTTTTAAATCAAAATACAAGAATTGATACTTTTAATAATGCTTGCATTATACTTGTTGGCTTGTGTAAATTTGTTTAAATTCACATATCATTAAATATTAGATTTTTGCAATTAAAATCTTACTACTTTACTTTTGAGAATAAACTATTTTGTCTGCATAAATAATATTGAACTCTTGGTATTGATGTTCTTTACTTTTCTGAATGAAAAACTATTCTACTAAAATTTCAAAGATTTGTATAAAGCTCTATATAGAATCATCTGTAGATTACTATACCATCTCATCTACTTTTTTCGTATTCCAGTTATTTCGAATGAATAGAAAATAGCTTTGTACAAATGAATTGTAGTAAGTAAATCTGATGCGGAAAATAATATAGATGGAGCGCTGGGTACAATGAAACTTTTTAAAATATTTTATAATACAGATAATTTGTCGATGTAAATACAAGATGTTTCTGAAAAATTATCAACTTCCCGTGGGGCAAGTGATAGTAATCGCAATAAAATCGAAAATGAAAACTTTTATATATCTTTACGTTTCAAAGGTTTCTGAATATTTTGGCACACCTTAGAAAAAATGTATGTATGTGTGTGTGCGTGCGGATACAAATTTTCGTCGACGATTTCGGGAACACCGATCAACCGATTTGAATAATTCAGAAAACATTCGATTCGTATTGATGTGGAGACGTGTTGATTAGTTTTTGGCGAAGGCAGGTCCAGCCGTTCCAAAGATACGGGGCAAAAAAAGTCAAAAAGGGTAACTCAGTTTTTGAGAGAACGGAGCGTTCGATTTTAATAATTCAGAAAACATTTTACTTTTATTGACAAGATGAAGAACTGATTAAATTTTTGGGAAGGCAGGTCTAGCGGTTATGGACTCTCAATAAAAATAAATTAAAATATTGCCATTTGGCGGCCAAAAATGTTTATTGGACATATATACATCAAATTATCAGATATTTTATAGAGATTTCAATAATGTGTAACTTTCTGGGTTCCGTACCAAGATTTTTAATTACGGTTCGGGAAGTTTCAGCAATTTGCTTTAAGGCACGATGCCATGCACCCCACTAGTTTTACTTTTTTTCAAATAATTCCATATGTTATAATAATGATTTATGAATTATTGATTGATTTAAATGCTTTGGATATTATTTATTGATTCAATTATTATGGGTACTTGTATTTATATTCCAGAAACTAATAAATTAATTCTTTATGCAAAAAAAGAAATTATAGGTTAAAAGCTTGTTTTAGATTGTTTGCTTTAATTAGAATATAGTTTTATATCTGAATCAGGAGTATTGCTAGGTTCTGTGAAGATTTTTTATCTAATTACCGTAAATTTAAAGTAATGAATGGATTTGTGAACAGGAAAATATAAAATTTTATACATTTGACCTATCATTGTTTTAGTTTATATTATAATTTTTTTATTCATAATTAGTTAATAGTGGAATTAAGTAAATTGACAAAAGTTTCCTTAAATGTTTTGGGCTAATCGCCATTGAGACGACAATATATTGTGGAAATACCATTACAAAATTAGTTTTATGATAATAGAAATATTTACTAGCTCTTCTCCTATTTTCAGGAGAACATTTTCATTAACTAACTAACAAAGTAAAAAGCAAAGAAATATCGCATAATACTTTTTGCATAATGCAATTCTGTTAACAACCGAATCAAAGTAGTAGGTGACCGTGCCGTCTAGGAAAATGCAAATGACAGCCACTTTTTCATATGAGAATGAATAAATTTAAATGATATTGATGATAAAAAGATTGCCTTTTTGCAATGCTAAAGTAAGTAATTGTAAAAATAAGTTCGCTACTAGATTAGGTTTGCTTTGGTTTCAGACGCAATAGAAGATTGCTATTAAGAATTTGATGTGGTAGATGAAACGAAATAAATATTCAGAAGTATTGCATTTTTTTTTTTAAAAAGTAAAGATTGTTTGAGAAAATATTCAATTTTATTTTATTGGAACAGCGTTTTAGAAAAAAATTACCACCTGATATGTTTCTTTACAGTATGACATTTATTATTTCAGTAAGCTTATCAATAATAAGAACATCACCTATAAATCACAGCTATAAATCTATATAAATAATTTTATGAATTGTACAATCTAAATTTATTAATTTCCATTTTTAGAACATTTTTATACAATATCTATTTTATCTTATGTTGTCCATAGTTCTTCTCTATGTTCATAGTTTTTTTCTGATTGTTGATATAAGATAGGGCAAGACACAAAGATCCAATTTGACTTTCAGTAATTATACTGTAAAAACTAAACAAACTATAAGAAACACATAACACGAATGAGTCAAACAACTATCGAACTATGTTCAATAAAATTTTCAGGTAACTCTTAATTATGGACATTTCTTCATACAATACAACAATACAAAAGATCCAACATAATTTTTTCAATTCTAAAAATATTTCAAGAAATAAAAGCTACATTATTCAACCAATCTTCAACAAATTTAATGGAAACATTTTTTACAAAAATTTCATTGAATATATAACTTTGTTCTGGTTTTTGTAAGATGAATATCATCAGCAGCCGTCGAATGTTGATTTATTTCTTGTAAAATTGCTTTTTTTAAATTAACTTAGTTTATTTTCTACTCTTTTTTACTATTCACACTTTTGCCAATGATTTAGTTGGTGTTTTTGAAGCTCACTCACATGTGAGCTTTTGCAAAAATTATATAAAAAAATGTTGAATCTAACTTAAAAATATCAATACATCTTCCTAAATAGCGTATACATAAAAAATATATTCAGATATTATAAACTGTATATAAAAACTCAGTATAAAAGAATACCAATGAAAAAATATACTGTTGGTATGAGTATTGCTGCATTGCTCCTAATAACAATCTCATTAATGAACTAAGATGATGGCTAGTTCCACATCTTTTGCTTTCTACTTTAAAATAATATTATTAAAACAATAAATACATAGTTTTTGAGATAAATATGGCAACCCCCGCTCTACTCTATATTAACTCTAATTAATCTCTATATTAACATCAATTGTAATTTGTTGTATATATATATATATATATATATGTATATATATATATATATATATGTATATATATATATATATATATATACATATGAAATATCAATGAAACACACCTTGGTAATAAAATTGTCTCGCCATCTCATAAGATTTACCTGCACCTTATACAGTCGACTTTCCAACCATCGTCAATTTTTATTTTATAAAACATTTCTGGTTTTGCAAATATTGATACTATTTCATTAATTTATTATTTAGTTTTCAAATATTAAAATAACGCCAATTTATAATAAAATATAATAAAAATTCTAAGTTTGCTTCATATTGAGTTTGCTTTACAACGTAGAGATGGCACAGCAATTTTAATATAATGTAGCGTCATCTTCCATATCAAACGTCGACTAAAGTTTTCGAATAATGCTCAAAGCAGTGGTTTCCAACTTTTTTTACTCCTCGACCACACAAACCCTCCCCCCGTTCTAAAAAAAATTGCCCTCAGAAAAAATAATTATTACTAAACAATGTCGGTATTATTTGCTGTGCGATCAGGCGTTTCACACATTAAATGTAACTTCACTTGCATGTTATTATGCCACAACATAAAGATGCACTTATGATAAAATTCTTTTCTTGGCGTTTGTGGGTTTTCTCGGTTAGGTTCATAGACTTCATACTACATGGGGTGTTAATCGAGCGCAAAATAAGTGTAAAAAGATTCAAGGGTACTGTGACGTCACTCAGTGCACAAGCGTTGCCGACAATCGTGAACACTCCCAAATGATTAAATGTCATATGCATTGACCTTATAATAGATAAAATGATTTTAACAGATAGTTTCGATTTTATGTACATTTATTTCACAGAGTAAATAGTATTAATATCAGATTTTAAAAAAATTATCAGTCCACATAATTGCCATTATATTATTGAAATAAAACTACCACAAACAAAATTTGAATTAAATTTACTGTTTTGATAAATATATAATTCAATATAATATATAATATAATATAATCTATAACAGGGCATCTTAAACTATGTGTCGCGACCCGAAATGGAGTCGCGCGAGATATGTAAATTTGAATTTTTTCTTCACAACGTTGTAAAAATTTGAAGCACAAGATTTACTTTTAGGTTAAGCACGTGACATATGACATGATATCAATCGGGGTTGTCCACGATTGTCGGTAACGCTCGTTCACGCAGTGACGTCATAGTCCCCTTCTATCTTTTTACACTTTAGAAAAAGAAAAACATGAGGACTAGCAGTCCATATAGTATAAGGTCTATTGTTAGGTTTTATATTTATAACGCCTGACTGCACAGCAACCACACAATTTTTTCACAGTTTTTAGTAATATTTTATATGAAAATCACAGCGTAATATTGTCTTTTCATAACATTGGTCAATTTTATAGCAGAATTTGCTCATATTCATCTGTTTATACATGTCTTCCTGATGTACTCATTTTACTGATACGTGTTTGTTTTGCTATTCCAAGGATATAGAAGTGTAGTAAATATTTCTTTGATAATGCTTAATACTCGTATCCACATGTTTTTAACTATATATACAAAAGTATTTTTTTATTAATACCCGTGGATTACGAGTGTGTGTCTCATTCAAATTATTTTTAAATCTTCATCTCATGTGATTACTTCAACAAAGCCATTATTCCTGAGCACGATTACACCTATAAATCAAGACGTCAGAATAGAATACAATAATAAAATCTCAATTCAAAATAGCATTAAAAATAACTGCAATGGAGTTCCTTTCTGCGCATTCACCGTTCGAAACGACAGTGATGGCAAAATTGAAGTCTGAGAAATGATAATTTTTCTAGTTCAAATATAAATAATTCTTGTTAGGATATTATACATACTATATAAATTTTAAGTTTATCTATTTATTTTAAAATACTTTATCATTTATAATATGAAGATACGATTTTAAAATTGTGATTCCATATATTCTATGTAGCTCATATATCTTCTAATTAATGAACATTTCATAAAATAATAAACATACAACAAATTCACGATATTTCTTAGAGAGAAATAATTATAAATTTAATGCCAATAAATTGCTAACTCTGGGATAAAATAGAAATGTTATGTTACGGGTCTATAATCGTATGATTTGGTAGTCGACTCATACTAAAACCAGTAACATAACATTATCATTTTATCCAAGAACTGGCTCCTATACATATATGAGCTTAAATATAGCTGTTGTGATTAAAAAATAAATTGAATTCATCCACAGTATTCTTTATAAAACATTACACTATTATAGCAATTTTGTAAAAAAGTAAATTATAATATTTTTTATTGAGTATTTATATTTTTAAATATAAATAATAATAATTTTATATAAGTATAATATAATTCTGCTTTTTAACAAATAATTATACTAATAAAATTAAATTCGTATATTTCCTATCCAAATTATCTTACATTGCCTATCCAAATAAAATTATATTGGTGTAAGCTACTTATATAGCTTTTATGAAGCATTGATTCTCTAAAATAATAACATTTGAGAAAGTTCATCAGACAAATGTAAGTTCGAGTTTATTAATTACTCTGTGACTACATTTTCAAATGTGAAGGTTTAGATAATTTATTAATTTAAGGTCCAACGGCACCATTGTAGCAAGTTGCCTCGGATCTTCAATTATTGTTTGAACGAACATAGAAATACAGTAATTAACTCGCTAAGTTAATTATAAAAATGCAACAATTAACTCAAAGAAACTTTCTCGGTTACTTTGACATCTATTGTCCATGCAGCATTATGACCCGGGCTTGTTGGGAGCCCGGGTCACGTCATATTATGCCTACTAGAAGCAAGTACCAAATAATACATATTCTCATATCATATACGTAATACGTATCAAATCAAATCAATCGATATCAATTGTATAGATGACTGATTTAGTTTTCAGTTAAGTTAGTTTTTGTGTTTTTAAATCTAAAACTACTTCTAAACATATGGATTTAGTTAACAAGATGGATTGCAATGATTGTGATTGTTGCTTTGTTGGAGATAGTGTTCATTATACTTCTAGTAGAATGGATCAACATATTTTTAATTTCAACAGCCCTAAACAATTTAAAACCATGTTTTCTGAACATATTTTTCACTTTCAGTACTTGCTTTCAACGTTAATCATCTTATCATTGTTAAAAGAAAAAATGTTGACATAGAAAAATCTACTAGGGTAAAAACGTTGTTTTTGTTTTTAACTTTCGGAGAGCTATCAAAAATTCATCTAATATAAATTTTTATAAAGCTGATCTGTTGCTTAATTTCTGATATCCTGCAACCACTTTATCTGTTTGACTACAAAACCCTAGAAACTAAAACTCTATTTTGTTTATTCTTTTTCGTTTACAATGTTAGTTTGTTTTCTTAATTTATTTATTGAGGGTTTTTTTCTGGTTTCCATAAAAATTTAATTATTCATTGTTCTTATATTATTTCGACGTTTTGGCATATTTCATAATGTGAAAAAAATTAAATTTAAACAAAATAAATTAAAATAAATATATACCAAACAACAATAATGTTTTAAAAAAACACGTAAAAAATAATATGCTGATCTGTTTCCTTAATTCCTGATTTTCTGCGTCGATATTTATACATATAACTTAGTTCAGCAATTAAGTTTACTTTAATAATTTCCACTCGCGAATTCCTAGTTTCATATGAATTTTGCCTCCGGAGCGGCGTTTCATATGAATTTTGCCTCCGGATCCGAGTCGAAAGAGTTAAAGATATGTGCTTTTCTAAAATAAAAGTCGTATAATTTTTTGTTTAAAATTTTAGTTTTATTTCTAAAATTACTTATTAATAAAATAATTTTTCTCTTAGTTTTATTAGAAAACAATATCACTGCTCGACTATTATCTATCTGATGAGATCTTAAATTAGATTTGTAGCGCAATATTGATGAGACATAAATGCCACCGAAAGGCTATTTTCACTTGATATCATATTTCAGATAAATAATCTCAAGTAAAAATCTAATGATAAAATTAATGAGATAAATCAATTGTGGACCGCGAATTTGATGCTCAATGCTCTATCGTGTGTATTTATACTGTGCGGAGTAAAAGATCAACATTGGCCTCAGTGCGACACACGCTGTCGCTGCAGGTGCACGTGGATACTTTATTCGAATTTGAAGGTGTTTTCGCGCGCTAAAATACGTTCTGGTGAAAATTGGATAAATTTAAAAAACCTAAATTCGACATATATTGTGTACGTTTAAATAAAATTACCACCAATTTTAATCAATTAATATAAAAGTTAAAAGTTCATTTCGTTTATGTTGCAGATTTAAGTTAGAAAGTCTAAATACCAAGCTCAATTGCTAATAGAATGATAATTAAATTCAAATGATTATATACAATCTTAAGAAATTGAATAATAATTCACAATTCAGTGTCCTGATTTATTGAACTTTATTTATTGTTTCCTATAGGCAAGTTAGAGCCGTACTAAGGTATCAAAGCACGTGGTGAATCAATTTTAAGTAATTTCAAGCATCGTTTCAATCAAAATTTTAAGAAAACCCGAGTTTTGTTGTATATATGTAGTCCTTATTACATATAATTTAATTGAGCTAGTCATATTGTGAATTCTTATGCCATTGAACAATTTATTTCTGAATACTTCAAATATCATTAAGTGGGCACAATTTTATTATGCATTGTAAATTTTTTTTAATTTGATTCATATACATTCTTGGTCTTAGTCGAATTTTAAGAATAATCTACAATCCAGTATCCTGATTTATTAATGTTGATTAAACCTGAGTTAAAGCCATTTCTAGCTATGGAAGCACGTGGTAAACTCATTTGAAAAAATTTCAGACATAGTGTAATTTTTTTATTGACTTCTATTTAATAATATACAGTTAATGTTCTAATAATAATATACAGTTGTGTAATTTCAAGTTTACACAAAAGTGCCTTGGTAAAAAGTTAGTCCTTACTGCAAATAATTTTATATTCATAATTTAATTAACTGCCTATTTATGTGTTATTGCCATATTGAAACACTAATGGATGAACTGAAAACTTTATTTCTTTATTTTTAAGACTAAGCATACAGAAATTTGTACTATGAACGAATTAAAGATTTTTTTCTATTAATTTCATATTTCAATTTATCAGCCATCTGAAGATATAAAAAAATGCAAAAATGAAATAAAATTAGCGATTTAGTTATTAATAAAATAGTTCACTTAGTAATGAAAATCGTTAATATTTGGTAGTAAAAGGACGTACGTATCTTGGAAAATTAATAAGGATGAATTTTAAATAAAGTATTTTTTTTAATAAATTAATGATGCTCTAATTTAAGTACAGTGATAAATTATGAAAGTTGTCAATACATTTTCAAAAATATTTTATAAAATATGATATATTTATATTATTGCAAAATTGTGGTGCAATATTTAACGTAAAAACAAATAGCAAAATTGTGGTTCAATATTTAATGTAATAACAAATAGCAAAATTAATACACCTTAACTTGAAAATAGTTTTCGTAATAGATAGATATAAATATTTTCCAGTAGGTACTCATTTCCAAAAATAATAAAGCGTTTTTCTCAAATTTCGTGTAAAATTTACAAATGATATGTGGAAAATCATTTATACATCTTCATCATTTATTTAGGACTTCTCCAGAAATTGTTTACAATCTTAATTATAATATTTGTCATCACTTTTATTACCGCTATTACAATCATTTTAATAGAATAAAATATAATAAAAATCTGCTAAGATGTCTAGAAATTATTTCTTTGTTAAAATCACTATTTGATAGGTTCTCTCTAATTAAAAATTGTAATTGAAATATTAAATAATTATTTCTAAAAGAAAGCTAATTATATTTCAAAAATTCTTATTTTAAAAAACTTTGAGCCCTTTCACATGTTTTTAAATACAAAAATTACAAATAATTTGTATAATAAACCTAATGATAAACATTGTTATAAAGTAATTATTTTAATTATATTCATAGATTTTATTTGATTTAATATAATATTATAATATTAAATAAGCGCTTAGCTTGGTATTTAGGAAGTATTTCTCATATAAAATATTTTCTATGTAATGTAAATATAATATATATAAATATTTTCTCATATAAAATATTTAGGAAGATTTTCTCATATAAAAATACATATAACTGATGATAAATTTACAAATAATCTTAATTTAATTTGATTATAATTTTCAAAGTTGCAATGATTTTGGTGCAAAAACCGATGTGAATATGTGAAACAAAAATTGTTTACAAAAAATATATAAGTTCATCTGGATTTTAAATCTCTAAAATGTGCAAAGACTGAGTTTTTTGGAGCTGAATATATAATAATTCCAGGAATACCATGGAGGGTGAGTTGTTGTAACTTGTTGCTCGTTTTTATATTACAGCCATTGACATTTGTGTAATTGGATAATACGATTTTATGGCATTTTCCATATGAAAAACATTTTCATAACATATTACCATGAGTTTCTTTTGTACGACTTTTTGCGAGTTTTGTTTTTTATATTAAGGAAAATATTTACATTTTTATCCGACGTGGTGTAATGGTTGAGAAGGTGAGCTAGCACGAACTCGGCCAGTCAGTTCGATTCCAACTTTGGCCAGATCAAGTGGTATGATATTACATTTCTAATTGAGGTCAAAAATCTCAAATATGTTTTGTAAAAATGTCTCTTGTGGGTATTGCTACAAAACAATTAGATATACATATCTGTTATATATTACTCGTAAAATGAAAGGGTTGACCGCTGAGTTGCCATTTTGTGATAAATACTCGCTCAGGATTTTATTGAAAAACGCAGCACATAGAACATGTTTTTTTTTAAAAAAAAAGCATTTTGCATCCAAAAAATAAATATTTAGCGAAATATAATCACCACCACTGACGTTGTTAATTTATTGTCTACGCTTGTGTTTCCTTATTGTTCATCGGCATTGTTCTAAAATAAATATTTTAGTAAATACATTTACAATCTTATCGTTGTATCACAGCTAAAATAATCAAAATATTATGATTAGGTTATTTACGAACACAAATAAATTTAATGACTAAGCAGAATTTTAAGCATTTAAATTTCCATACGTAAAATAAAAACATATGGCTGTTATCGCGAATACATGTTGGAAGCATTTTTTTTAAAGGTCGCTTAAAATAGTTTCGAGCATATTATTATATAATGTTTTCATAATAGTTGTTTTGTTTGTATGAGAATAAATAAAAATGCAATCTTATATTTTCAACATTTTGAAATATTGTACATATTACAACGTAAATTAAACCAAAGATTGAACATTAAAATATATAATAATACCTAATCAACGTCAACTAATTAACAGATAATATTGTATCTAAATAGATTCAAAAATGCTTGAACATGAAACAATATCTTAAAATATACTACTTAAAAATCTATAACTGGAGGTATTTTAAAAAACAGTAATTAGACTTTTACAAAAAGGAATGTATAAAATTTAAACTAAAACATTATATAAATATCAATCATTATTTTTACGTACTAAATAAATCAGTATCGCTCGTGCCTTAAAAAACGTAGACTTCAGACGTTTTGCGGAATCTTGCTTCATTTTCTTCAACTTTTTATTTTTTGTTATTAATGAAATTAAAACCTTTTACATTTAATAATAAGTTGAAGAAATTCAATAATATTGTAACTGTTTCAGAATTTCTACATGTTTATTTAACTTATTTGTATTATTTTCACCATATAATTTACAACTGCTTTTTGTCTTGGAAGTATTAGTTGGGGAAAAAGAAGTCTATCATTTTTGGTTTAAAATTTTGATTTATTGTTTTAAAACTGTTTTATGGTCATATCAAATAAACTAAACTAACTAATAAATATAAAAATATAATATAAAATAAATGGTTATATAAAATAAACAACATATAGCAAATTAATGGGTATAAGTAGAAGCTACCAGTATTACTTCTTCTAACAAGTCTTTTTGAAAAGTTTAGAACAGATAAGTTTGGGATAATTGATTGGATACTTAGTAGTGAAAAGTTATCTAATCATTCTATATGTAATTCTTATGGAAAAATTAAAGTATATGTTAAGAACATTTATATTCTAGAACAATAATTATATATTTATTACATAATATGAACAGAGGGCAGAAGGAATAATTTATCTACTCTCAAAAGACCTTTCAAAGGATAATTTATTAATATCCATTATCATTGGAAAACACACATGTTTCTGGAAGAAGCTAATGGCTATGGAAACTTTCCGAACTCTAAGATCTTTCTCTTTGTTTGTTTACTTATAACGTTTATGAACTTTCAATGAGTTTCCAAATTAAAACACCAAACTTATGAAAGTAAATATTTTGATTATATTCTTATAATTAATTTTATTTGAATTTATATCAATGCAAAATATTGAAGATGGCGTTTTTCTCTTAACATAAGTTTGATGAGAAATTATTTTATTACCGGATATCATTAAGGAGTCATAAGCATAGAAGCAATACATTTGAGTTCGTGCATTATTGACAAACACAATTTTTAGTTGGAGAGCTGGTCAAATTAAAAAAAACATATTTAATATATATTTTTTAGTTTTAATGTTAAGCTTGCTGTGGCATTATTGTAATAACGTAATTCAACGACGAATAATTTCGGGTTTGTTAGTCACATCGCCAAGATTGATATCAAGAAGTATGATATCAGATTTTCACTTGAAGTAATAGATCTGAAATGATACAAAGTGAAAATTGACTTTTGAGAGCATAAACAATTAAAATCCAGAAAATACTACACAAGCACTTACAGATAAGTCAAAATATAGAAAGACTGTCCTAGGTTGCCTTCTAATTACCCACCTGTTAAAAAACAAAATAGTTTCTAAATGTCTTCATAATAGATAGATTGTAATTCAAATATATGTTATTATAATGTAGATAAAATAACACAACAATATCGTAAAAATCGTTGTTAATATATTTCTGAATATATGAGTAATATATAACAGTACCTTAAAAATCCTGTAACAAAGTTTATTTGGTGATATTTTGGATAAAATATTTTGTAGATCAAATTTGTTTTCCAAATTAATTGACCCTATATATGTTTCTATACTTTGTAATTTCTTACAATATGAATAAGTTATAGATAATGAGTATAATTGCCATTATAAAAAAAATATGATAAGAAACGGCGCAAAAAAGGTTGGAAACCACTATATTAGGGGTTTTTATTTTTATGTTGACATTTTCATCAAAATGTATAGATTCATAACGTATTTGTTATATCTGACGCTTTCCACTCGGATTCCGCAATGTGCGAGCGGAAAGGGTTTATTATTATATTATTTATGTTCGATTTTGTATTGGATTATGAGTTGTTCAAGTTTTTCATAGTTTATGGTTCCTAATCATACAAAATAATTACTAAGAGTGCATTGATATATATTACCTAATCGATCGTAGATTATCTTAAATCCATCTTCTCTTAATAATAATAGTATAATTACACAATGGGTAAAATATTGATTTATTGATCACATAAGGACATTAGTTTTTATCATAATTTCAAAGATTTAAATTGGGTTCGTTCAATTACACAATTCCATGCTATAAATTGGTACTGTTAGAAGACTAAAGAATATAATTTTAGACTTAGTTCTTATGTAATTATGTCAACCAGCATTTAAATTTCCTAATAGAAAAAACGCATTAAGATCTTTTTCAGCACCTTTATAAGGAGTTGGCAACCGGAGTGGATCATCCCAAAAATCGAGTTAATACTGAATTACGATGAAAATATGATGAGATTTTCTCTGAATAATATTGCCAATTTGGAATAAACATAACATTTATATACAAAGTTAAATAGCTGCAAAAAATCTGCTCTAGCTCTAAAGTTTCACGTTTTACTAAAGCCCAAAGAGGACCATGGAACTTCTACTTTATTTCTGTTATGTAGAATCAAGTAAAATAGTGTGAAGACCAGGGGCGTAACTACCGCCGTATCAGCCGTATCAATGATACGGGGCCCCCGGTCCCAGGGGGCCCCCAACGAGCGTTAACAGAAATTGAGAAAAACTTTTTATTTATTTCACAAACGACAAAGTCAAAAAATTAATTTCTTTTTATTGTCGGGACAACTTACATCGATTGTCGGCATGTTTGGCCTACGGGGTTTCCCCGTTTATCCCTCAATAATCAATGTAAAACCCTCAATAAACAATGTACAGTTATGCGTACCCAAAATACAATGATATGTTGACAAGCGACGAACGAACGGCAGGGATTTCTTTTAATAAGTAATATTTTTTCCAACTGACCCAAAATGGTCAAGAAGTACAACATTTGGTACAGAACTAAAGACGTTAGAAAAAATACAATCATATGATAATTGCCAGAGTTAGTCGAAGGGTTTATATATTGAAAGACAGCGGGGGTTATTTACATATTTCAGTGATTGTGAATTATTTTGTATTACAATACAAACCACTAGTGTTTTGGTTTAGTGATGATTTGTAGAAAAGTGTTAGTGGTGATTTAAAGAAAACAATGAGTAAAAAGAAAACGAAAAATTAAACAGAAAAAGATGAAGTCATAAAAAATGCCAAAAATTTCTTAAATCGAAAAAATATACACGTTTTTTGGCAATAGCATACAATAACGCTGGTCAATGCTAAATCAAGATTCTTCCGAGGAATATTTAGTAACACTTAAAAGGGTATGCCCTACCAGATGGTTTTCAAGGAACGACGCCTTATTAGCAATAAGCAAAAACTATTTATTAATAGTAAAAATTCTGTATAAATTAAATTTAATTTCTAAAAAAAAGATGAACGTGAAGAATGTAAGAATTTAATTAACCTTTTAGAAAGCTATGATATTTTAGTGCTCGTAACATTTTTTTCTTTATTGTTTCAAATTATTAATCCAATTTCGAAAGCTCTACAGGATGTGAGTAATGACTTACAACGAACTAGCATACTATTAGGAAATCTTTTAAAGAGTCTGCGCGAATTGAGGCATAAAAATTCATTCCTTATTTTGTTAAGGAATACTAAGGATTTAGCAAAGAATTGAAATATAAAAACAATTTTTAAAAACAAGAGGCGGAAGATAACAAAGCGATTTTTCGATGAGTTATCACAAGACGAGAGAATTTTAGACCCTGAATCATATTTTAAAGTAAACGTGTACTATTGCTGTTTAGATATTTTAATTTCTCAAACAAAATAAAGGTTTCAAAACCTTTGTGACGTAAATAGTATGTTCAGAATATTGCAACCGGAAAAACTCATGTCTTCTTCAAATGAAGAAATAATAATTGCTTCCGGAAAACTGACGACAAAATACTGCAAAGATCTATCAGGTAATCTTTGCGATCAATTGATAATCTAAAAGCATGCTTAAAATTAGAAATCGAAAATATTCATTCCATTAAAGAACTCGCTGAATTATTATTAATAAAATGTAATAGTATTGCATCCAGTTTTCCGGATGTAATAACAGCTTGCATTTTATTCTTGACCCTTCCAGTTACAACCGCAACTGCTGAAAGGAGTTTTTCAAAATTAAAATTAATCAAAAATTACCTCAGAACATCAATAAAACAGGAACGTCTATCAGACATGTCTCTATTGTTCATAGAGGCAGAAACATTAGAAAAAATAAAAACATCATCAGCTATAAATGACTTAATAAATCAGTTTGCTGATAAAAAGGCAAGGAGAGTGAATATTTAATTATAGTTACTTGTAAAATATTAAAAAATAATATTCGACGTATATTTGAAAATTTGATAAATAAATGTTCTTTTAATTTTATTAAATGAATTTATTAATCTTTTTATGTTTCTTTGAATTATGAAAAATCTTTAGGGGGGCCCCCAAACCGATTTTGATACGGGGCCCCGCCAAGGCACGTTACACCCCTGGTGAAGACGAATGATGAATAGTATGTGAACTAGTTGGAGATTCTATAAAAGCATTCAAAAATGGCAAATTTTTTGACACGGGTTATTAGCGATCAGGTATATTTGGGATGGTCCACTCTAGCTACTAACTTCTTATTTGTTGCTAAGAACGTTAATAGGCTACATGCTGAAGAACAATTATAAGACCGATAAGCAGTAGCGGCGCGAGGCGTCGGCGGTGTCGGCGGCCGCCGACGGCCTCGCGCCTGGGGGGGCCTCGCAAGAGGCCCCGGAAAAATTTTAATTATTTAAAATTTAGTTAATTTTCATACGGATGTGCGAGTAAAAAAGGTGATTAGTGGTTTACAGGCACTATCATTTTACTCTTTTATCTTTTATGGACATTATCTAATATCGTCTGTCAACACTATAGATTATTAAATCTAAACAACTTTGCGCAAGCTAATTCTCTGGTTGTTTATATTTGTGTATTTCTTATGTGAGCACTATGTAAATCATCGAAACAGTAATTAAATATTCGAGGAATAAAAGTAATCAATGTTCAATAAAAATTTATCAGTGAGAAATAACAATGAGATAATAGCAAAAACTGTTAATTTGAAACTAATCATTGTTTCACACCGTCAACACAAGCAATATATTTTTTAAACATTCTATTGGGATGATCAGTTCTTTCAAATAAAATTGATAACGTTTTAAACTTTTTTGTATCTCCAAAACCGCTAAACCTGCCTTTGACAATTTATCAACACAATTCGAATGTTTTTTAAATCCTTTAAATCGGTTGATCGGCTCTGATGTCGTCGACAAAAAATTAAAGCGTCTTAAAAAAACGACATTTTGACATTTTTGAACCAATTTTAAAAATTCAAAAACTAATCGAAAGTTTTCAGTTGGCGATCGTCCTGAATTGTTTTTCGTCAAGATCGACCGCACAGTTTCTTCGTAATTTATTGTAAAAATCTTTTTTCAAAAACTTGTTAGTATCATCTAACATAAATTTTATGGAACTACGATAAATGATTAATTATAAAAACTCATTAACTTTTAGAATAATGGGACGAGCTTTTAGACCATGTGTACTTACTATGTGATGTGCGGATTTGTGCACTCAAATTAGTATGAACATAGATTTTTTAAATCTAATTAATCACTTGCAGATTGCAAAATTTTGTCTAATTAGTTATTAAGTCGGTGATTTCCAACCATTTTTTATTCATAATGATCGAGAAAACATAAAATTTACTAATAAAATGGTTGGGCAAAGGGAAACTTTTTTGCGATAAATATTTAATTTTAGTGCTTTTTTAATAGCTGGAGAACTAACCATTTTTGCCGAAGAGTTTGTTTATTTTAACTTGTGTAATTTTTGTCTATTTCAATTGGTGTATTTATCTGATTAAAAATAAATTTCATATACAGTTATAGTAATCGCAAAAAAATCTAAAACAAAAAATTTTATATATCTTCAAAGATTTCTGAACATTTTGGCAAATTTTCGTCGACGATTTCGCGAACATGGATCAACCAATTTGAAAAATTCAGAAAACATTTGTCATGTATTGAAGGTAAGAAGACGTGCTGATTAGTTTTTGGCAAAACAGGATAAGCCGTTTCGAATATACGGGACAAAAAATGCCAAACTGATTACATTTTTAGGAAGGCAAGTCTAGCGGTTTTGGAAATCCAGTAAAAAGCACAACAAAAGCCATTTGGCATATGCACATCAAATTATCAGATATTTTATAAAGATTTTAATTAATAGTGAGTTAAGTTAGACTGCAACGCGCCGTTTACGCGCTTCGATATTTCGTCTCTAAGCAGCTAACGCAACGTGATTGCTTTGAAAAAAAGTTCGAAATTTTCAACAAAATATTTCAAATTAAAAAAAGTCAATTTCTTTCACTTTTCAAATTTTTTAAAAGCTTTTCAAAAATTTAAATTACGGCACGAAAAGTTTCAGCAATTTGCCTTTAGGCATAATGCCATGTACCACTAGTCAACTTGCAACTGGCAAAAAGGGGGCCTCGCAAACGAATTTCGCCGACGCCCACGAATGGTCTAGCGCCGCCACTGCCGATAAGTAAATCATTTCCAGCTTTTTCAATTGTATATTCAATTGCATAAAGATTATACATATAATATTTTGATCAGCTATCCTTCGGTATGCACAAGCTATTAAAAATTGGTCGTTGACTTCAATTAGTTAGCAATTAGCCAACAGGTCCTAGAACAATTATTAGAACATCAGATGGCAAATATTAAATATGTACTCTCCCAATTGTATTTTACCAATTGTCCATTATTCTGCTGAAATGTTTGTTTTGCTTCCCGACTATTGACACCTTGACGTATTACAACTACAATTCGACCAACACTCAGGTGGCCGAACGTCAATCATGAATTCTCGAACTAAACATGTATGGATCGGAACACCTCGGACATGTGCTGTAATTAAGTTCTTCATTGTAATTAAAACGTATGACGTTTTAACCTAATTAATTTCACTTCCAATTCTGACTGGATTATTTTGACACGCAGTTTGATGTTCTAGGTGTGATGATCACTGAAGATGCATTTGTTGAATGGTCTTATAAAAAACTGATATTTGGTGATTGAAATTGTTTTTGAGTTTTATGGCATCAATATAAAGACACATTTTGTCACATTGTAGATATCACCGCATGCAACACTAAAGAGGTGTAAGTGGCATTTTCCAATTTACTTTTAAACTAGTGGGGCGCATGGCATCGTGCCTTAAGGCAAATTGCTGGAACTTCCCGTACCAAAAATTATTTTTTTTTTTTGAAAAGATTAACATTTTTGAAAAAAATTTACCCTGAAAAAAATAGATTTTCGAGGAACTATATAAATTTTTGACAAAAACTTACTTTTTGTTGAAAAATTTATTTTGAAATATTTTGGAAATTCTGAACTTTTTTTCAAAGCAATCGTACTGCTTTAATGCATAGAGACTAAATATCGAAGCGCGTAAGCGCCGCGTCGCTGTCTAACGCATAAGCATTGGTACGGAACCCATAGGAATGTTAACAAAATGTATACTTATTGTTAAAATCTCCATAAAATATCTGATAATTTGATGTGCATATGTCTAATGTCTAATGATTATTGTTGACCGCCAAATGTTATTTTTTTTTTACTTTTTTTACTAGATCTCCGAAACCGCTGGACCTATTTTCATGAAAATTTGATCAAATCTTCATCTTGATAATGCAAGTAAAATGTTTTTGAATTATACAAATCGGACGCTCCGTTCTCTTAAAAACTGAGTTACCGTTTTTGGCCCCTTTTGCCCCATATCTTCGAAACGGACCTGCCTTTGACAAAAACTAATCAGCACGTCTCCTTATCAATACGAATCGAATGTTTTTTGAATTATTCAAATTGCTTCATCTCGGTTCCCGAAATCGTCGACGAAAATTTGTATCTGAACACACACAAATGCACGCACACACACACACATACACACACATACATCAATTTTCTCTAAGGTATGCCAATATATTCAGAAACCTTTGAAACGTAAAGATATATAAAAATTTTCATTTTCGATTTTTGTGCGATTACTATAACTTACCCTACAGAAAGTTAATTATAAATAAATCAATTTATCATTTCCAGAACATTAACAATTGTCATTTCATTTCGAATCAAATTTCAAAAAAAAAAATAGTTGCCAAATTTCCACAAAATTGAAAAAGTGCTCCCGCATAGTCACAGTCTAAACGCATTTGCAAATAATTCTGTGCGACATTTTCACTTATACTGTGCTTAGCTTGGCGGCATTTTCACATTTTTCAATAATTTTCACAAAATTCGAAAAGTGCCCCATACATAAACAGTCTAAACGCACTTGGGTAAACATTTGTACCAGAGTGGCGCTTAGACTGTGCTTAGCTTGGGTGATTTTTTGAATTTTTAATCCAAAATTACAAAAAAAATTTTTTGAAAAAAAAATAAGAAACAAAAAATTTTTTTTTCCAAAATCAATTATTTTGTTGAAACAAGCAGAAAGTTCTTTAAGTCATTTAAATCGGACACTTAGTTCTCTCAAAAACTGCCATTTTTTTAACATTTAGCTCTGTATTTCCGGAACCGCTGGGCCTACCTTTGCCAAAAACTAACCAACACATCTCCCTATCAATAGGAATCGAATGTTTTTTAAACCATTCAAATCGGTTGATCCGTTCCCTCAAAAACTCGCTTTCTATTTTCTGCACTCTTTGCTCCATATCTCCGTAACGGCTGGACCTGCCTTTGCCAAAAACTAATCAGCACATCTCCCTATCAATAGGAATCGAATGTTTTTTAAACCATTCAAATCGGTTGATCCGTGAGCCCGAAAACGTGGACGAAAAAAAGCGGACATACAAAACACACACACACACACACATCCATTTTTCTGAAGTATGCCAAAATGTTCAGAAACCTTCAAAACGTCGAGAAATGTAAAAATTTTTGATTTCGATTTTTGGACGATTACTATAACTTACCCTACGGGAAGTTAACAAGTTGCTTAATCTTCCTTGTATATATACGTAATTGACTTAATTCATAAAAATTGAGATTCATCAATTATATTAATTTTTATAATTTTTATATTTTTGATAGAATTGACAGTGACGATGACACCACAGTTAATATACCACATCACCATCAATACGTTAGGAAGTTCGTTAAGACCATGAACTCTATCATCATAAAAAGTTACCTCAAAATTATCAAAAAAGATCTATAGTTAATTACCAAGAAACTGCCGAACAGATCTTCACCAAAAACAAATTAGCATGTTTCCCATCAACCGATTTGAATGATTCAAAAAACATTCGATAGCTATTGATGTATAGAAGTGTTGATTAGTTTGTGGCAAAGACAGGTCTACCCGTTTGGCAGATATAAGACAGAAAGTGCAAATAATGATAGTTTTTTTAGAAAACGGAGCTTCCGATTTGAATAATTAAAAAAAATATTATGTTTTTGACGGAACAAATAATTGATGACATTTTTGCGAAGGCATGTCAAGCAGTTTTGGAGATGCAATAAAGTTGCATAAATTGGTTTTTGTTGGTCAATTATGATCTCTACAAATCAATAATATTGATTTAAATACAACTACAATTTTTGATGAATGGGTAAATAGTTAGACAGGTAGGCAGGTAAAAAGGTAATTAGGTGAAAATGGGGCGGTAGACAAAAAAATTATTGACAGAAATATGGTAAACAAAGCCTAAATTGAGATTTGTTGGTCAATTATGATCTCAACCATTCATTATTATTGATTCAAATAAAATACAATTATAGCTGAATAGATAAGTACTTAGACAATTAATCAGGTAAAAATAAGACAAGCTTATATTAATCAGCTAGACAAAGAATAATAGACTGATAGTCATATAAACATGTAGCAAAGTAGAAATGTACCCAGGTAGACAGGTATAAAAGTAGACAGCGAGCAGGTAAACAGGTAGGCGAGAATAAATATTGAGAGGTAGACTGATGGACAGAAAGACAAGTATACCGGTAGATGTATTGACAGGTAGATCATACATAAATCAAAAAATCCAAATACAAATACAATTATTGTTGAATAGGTACAAAAATTGTCAGACGGGTAGGTAATTTAGGAAAATATTATTGACTACATTGATTATTTACACATATCGGAAAGTTCATGCTACTTGCCACAGGGCAAAATGCCACTTACAACTAGTTTTAAATTTATATGCTAATCAACTATTCAAATATGAAATTACATACTTTAATT
Organism: Ctenocephalides felis; assembly: GCF_003426905.1. Lineage (NCBI taxonomy): Eukaryota > Metazoa > Arthropoda > Insecta > Siphonaptera > Pulicidae > Ctenocephalides > Ctenocephalides felis. Next base: position 27,850,405 of record NW_020539726.1, read on the forward strand.
AACCTCTAATTTGATGAAAATAATTATGAATTAGAGATAAAGGTGTATGGTACTTTGATAAACTTACTACACGTGTTTTTTCTTATTTGGTGTGAAAATAAAACAAATTTATTGCAGAAAACTGTATATAATTTACACTGGTCATGTTTCTGTCAAAGAAATAAGATATAAATATGCAACAGAATATATGGAGTACCTACCTACATATAATAAATACAACATATTCTGCAAGATATACATGTTAGAGTCATATATTCGGTTCCAGTTTCTTTGAAGTGATGCATAGCCAACAACGAGTACTTCAAGTGCACGTTTCACCACATTTTTCTTGCAAAATATTCTGAAAGAGGAAAACATATTTGTCATTTTGTAATATAAGAAAAGGCGTATATTACATCCAACATATTTTATGATAAAACTAGTGGTGCAAGGCGTAGTGCCTCAAGGCAAATAGCTTTAACTTCTGTACCTTAAGTTAAATGACTTTTTTTTTTTAAATTTATCTGCATCTCCATACTCTGCTTTTATGAAAATTTCATCAATTAAAAATATACAAAAATTACAATTCTCGATTTTTTGCGATTACTATTACTAACTTGTCTTGCGGTAAGTTAATAAAACTAAGTGGTCGATTCTATCGTAAAATAAACCAATGTTAATACTACAAGGCTATGCTATGTAGCAGTTTTTATATTAATTTGTTATGAAAATTATCTAAATTCTATGTGATTGCTGTGCTACTAGGAGCTTTAGATAGAAAATCTAACCTAGAAAACGCACAAATGTTAAAAAAAACGATTTTATCATAGCTGCATTTTTGAAATATGTTTTAATAACATATGAGTGAAGTCGCATTTTATGTGTGAAACGCCTGATCGCACAGCAAATGCAAATGCAAAAAATTAAAACAAAAACTTTTTTTTCAAAAGCAATTATTTTGCTAAAATAAGCGGAAAGTTCTTTGGTCGCTTTTTTCTCTCAAAAACTAACATTTTTTGCACATTTAGCTTATCTTCCAATAGGCTGGACCTGTATTTGCCAAAAACTAATTACCTCTTCTCTCAATCATTATAAACTGAATGTTTTTTAGATCATTCAAATCGGATACTCTGTTCTATCAAAAACTCGATTTGTATTTTCTGCACTCTTTGCTCCGTATCTCCGTAACGGCTAGACCTGCCTTTGCCAAAAACTAATCAGCTCATCTCCCTGGGCAAGGCTATGATATGTAGCAGTTTTCATATAAAGTGGTACTAAGAACTGACTCAATCCTTTGTGGTTTCTGTGCAGTCAGTTGTTTTAGATAGAAAACTTAACCTAGAAAACATACAAATGTTTAAAAAACGATGCTATCATAACTGCATCCTTGAAATATGGTTTAATAACATATGAGTGAAGTTGCATTTTATGTGTGAAATACCTGATCGCACAGCAAATGTATGGCATTTTTACAGTATTCAGCAGCATTTTGTATAAAAACTGTATCATCGAACATTTTATAAAGTAAATGCAATTAATAAGTATTCCATTCAACTGGTAAAAGTAAGTTGTTTCCAGTTTTATTCAACTTATGCTTCAAGAAATTGTCATTCCATAAAATAATATACAAATTATATTGCAAGCATTACCGCTCATTGCTAGGATTAAATGAAATAATTGCATTCATCAACTTTTACTATATTAATATTATCCCGATTATACTTTTATTTTACCATTATTGGCTTGATATTAAAATATTTAAAATTTCTACTACATTTTCTAGATTTTATTCTATACATATATTATCTTGTAATAGCCCTAAAGACAATCTTTTTCTAAACAATAGTAGTAAGTATATTATTCTACTAATCTTTCTTCTACATATTTTACCTTTGGATGCACTACGTCGAAAAGTTGTAGAAAAAGGGTTTAGATAAATTATTTAAATCTTATTTTTTAAGCATTATAAAAAGTAGTAAATCTACATAAGAGCTTTCGCGTTTCTACAAAAATCGTGAAAAAGCTCAAACGAAATCGTATCTCTTTAGATTCGGATTCGATGCGGATTAGTAAACATGTTATATGCTTTTTCCGTATTTACAATACCAAACGACATAGAAAATTCATTCTGAATGAATTTTAAATTGGAACATGTAGGATGGGAATGTTTTATAAATTATTTAGTTAAAGGATATAGATAGGATTGTATTGATTTGTATTGGAATCTGGTACCTTAAAAAAATTACCTTTGATACTTCCAAAATATTGCGATCATATTTTCTATATATTTATATATTGGATTTTATTCAGTTCAGAAAGTGGTAATGGTATTTTATTTGAAATTATAATTAATAAAATGTAATGCGTTCAATTTTACGACTTTTTTTCGTACGTTCCATCTTTAGGACAGTTACCAAGAAAATGATATTATATTAATATAAACATAATATAGTGGTGCATGGCATCGTGCCATTAGTATATTATATAGACATAGTAAATTGCTCAAACTTTCCCTATCAAAAACTAAACTTTTGAAAAACCTTTACAATTTCTTCAAAACTTCGAAAAAATCAATTTTGTAAGATTTTTGAAATTTCTGAATAAATTTGACTTTTTTGAAGAAATTGTATTTCATTCATTTCTTCAGCATTTTTTTTGTACATTTTAAACTTTTTTATAAAGCAATCGCGCTGCATAGCTGTTTTAAAGTCGGAATATCGAAGCGCGTAAGCGCCGCATCGTTGTCTAATGTGTAAACATTGATAACGAACCTATGTAAATGTACACAAAATTTGATCTTATTATTATAATCGATATAAAATATTCGATAATATAATGTCTAATGATTATTTTTGACCGCTAAATGGGACTATTTTTGACTTTTTTAATGGCGCTATGGAAACCCTAAACTTTCTCAACAATTTCACCAGTTGTTCATTTTGTCAATACAAGTAAAATGTTTTCTGAATCATTCAAATCGGACGCTCCGTTTTCTCAAAAACTGTAATAACATTTTTGGCATATTATGCCACGAAACGGCTAGACCTGCCTTTGCCAAGAACTAATCAGCACGTTTCTTTATTAATAGGAACCGAATATTTTTCCGATCATTTAAATCGGTTGATCCGTGTTCTCGAAATCGTCGACAAAAAATTGTATCCGCACACACATACACATACACACGTACACACACATGCATTCATTTTTTCTGAAGTATGCCAAAATGTTCAAAAACCTTTGATATAAAGATATATAAAAATTTTCATTTTTGATTCTTTTGGGATTACTATAACTTACCCTACGAAATGTTAAAAACTAATATTATAAAAATGATAAATAAAAAGAAATATGATTAAAAAACAAAACTTTTTTAACAAGAAAGTTTGAATCAAACTGCGAAAATAAAGTTATTTACCTACGTGACTAATACGAAAAACACTTCGTTATCACAGAAACATTTTTTTTAGGACAAAAAGAAAATATCTGCTCGATGTTAATGATGTAAAATTTCTAGCCAGACTTTTATTTCTTCTTATTATATATATATATATATATATATATATATATATATATATAAATAAGAAAGAATATCTGATATATATATATATATATATATATATCCAGACTTAACTACTTCTCTGTCCTGTAATTAAAAGAAAAAGCTTCTGCGTGGTCTGCATAAGCATTACGCTTGCATGAACTTTTTTATAATTCGAAAGGATTCGTTTGTCTTTGAAATAAAAAAGGGAAATAAATGCAAAATGTGGACATACAGGATTAATGACGTATATTTCTTTCTTTAAAAGCAGCTCACAGAACAAATTTAATGAGATACATAGAAAAAATAAATTCGAACTTTGTGTGGTTTACCAGGTAGAAATAATGATACGAAAATGCAATATTATACGTGTACTTATTTATTTGATTGAATTTTTTATCTAACAATTCAAGTTCATTTGAACAATGAGAGATACTAATGTTTGTTATTTTCTTATAAGTGTTTTTTATAGGATCCTTAAGTACATTTTTAATGACAAAAATCGAATCAGCTATATAAAAACATTACAATTGCATATTTTATTGTATTTTTTGTATCATTCTTTTTTGTACCTATCAATTTTGTAAATAAGGCATTGACATCTTACCAAATGATTACCAAAAATAAATTATTACCAACAAATTGAATTTTTGGCATTTACTACCAATATTGCTCTTAGATTTACCGGAAAATATTTATTTTATTTTATAAAATAATGAAAAAATGTGGGAAAACCAAGGAATAAGTAAAATTTAGTTCTACATGGTTTGTTACAAGTGAAAAACGTGTTTTCATCTGATTTACGCTTCTAACAATACATTTACACGAATGATACATAATATGTTAATGTGGGCGCAATCGAAGCATTTGCTGGACTCACCAATATTTTTGAAGTAAAACTTCTTTAGACGGGACTAGCGAGTAAATCTGTAGTTTCTATGAATTTTTGAAGTTATTAAAATGGAAAATATTGTTATGAGCAAGACAGATATTACGACTGCTCTAGGAATTAGCTTGTATCGAAATAGTGAAAAAAATACAAGCATGAATGTATGTTAATTTTAATTATATGAAGTTCTTCAAACACAATTACATGATGAGTGAAATTGTGAAAACGATATTTCTTTAGACGTTGTTTAGCACAATCCACTCTGTGAACGAATATTATAAAATTTATTAATCAGCATTTACTTAATTTCTCTAATGAAGGTTCAAGCCCAAAATGCTAATTACAATGACAAACCGATCATTTTATATTTGAATTATGATATTATTTACATTATTGTTTTCAAATATTATAAATATTTTTAATGCTATTATAAAATTATAATTTATTATTATATAAATATGTATAATGGCTGACATTTAAAAATGTGTGCATCACGAGTGTTACAATATTACTAATAAACATTATTCAAAATTGTTATATGATGTATTTATTTTTACCTTAAATGCCATCTCGTACAATAGCAAAAAAATTTTACTTCAATCCGTGTGAACCTTACGCGCACTCTTTTTTTTAAATATTATTGAACATTAAGAAATTAAGCGCCATAATACATATTTTTATCTAAGTAATTTTTCTTTGTTTTGGAATGCCATAGACTTTAAGTTTTACTTCAATTCTATGAAAAGTATAAATTCAAAGATTTCGCAACATGATGCGATACCTATTTATTTGTTCATAAATTTTTTCATTAATGCTTCAATCGCTTATAAAATAGATTTTAATTGCTTATTAGAGTTAGCCATTTGAAAATTTGATTCTATTTTTTATTAGACAGAAAAAATCATAAACTATGAATTATGTTAAATATAACTAAAATTTTCACGCATACTATATTAAATGAAAGGTGTACATTTAAAGTAATATTTACATATTTATTAATTATTCCTTTGAAATAATATTGCGTGTTGGTACTCTAATAGAATGAATTTGCTAGTCGTCATGACTCATGACACGAATATTGTCAGTACATTTTTACTTCGATATTGAAAACTGATATTGTTATTATTATACTCATTTATTAAATATGAATAATGAAACAATTTTAAATTGTTATATTCGAGACATGTCAGTGTGTTTCAAAATTAATACATTGTTCGAGAAATATATATATATATATATATATATATATATATATATCCTTTCCACTCGCGAATTGCGAGATTTATATGTATTTATCCGCCGAAGTGGCGGCATCCGAGTGGAAAGGGTTAAACTAACAAATATAAGTTTATGTATTTATATCCTAGGATAATACAAAAACTCATCTTAAGACTGTGATTATGCAAACATTACGATTATTATACGGAAACTATTTTTTCTTACTTTTCTTTTCTTTGTTCTATTTTTGTCGAAAAAAATACATTTATAAAAGGTTACCATTGTATGTTTGTTGTTATAAAATATTTAATTAAATGGCCAAAAACAATTATTGTGTACTTTTAGGACTCGTTGGTTTATATATTATTTAAATTGCGTTTACACGCGAATACACGGAATTTTTAATTAAAGTGGAAATTTACATAACGAAAACTTTTTTAGTTTCTGTCCGCTGTGGTTATTATTTGTTAGTAATTGCGTTACAGTTTAATGCAGGTGAGAAAAACTTTTAAAGTTTGCTAGAAATATATGTATTAAACGTTCCTTAGCAAAAAATTGATTAAACATTAAAAAATAGAACAGATATGAGGGATGATATACCTGCGGGTAGAAATCCAAACGAAATTGGAAGTGTTCACATTCATAATTATTGAAATTATTATTATTTATTATTATTATTATTAGGAATAAAGCCTAAAATTGATTAAGACTTAACATAACATAACTTATTATTTCTAAAATAACTTTTGTGTAGAACAGAAATTAATAATTAAATCACTTAGAATTAAAATTGTTTTTTTAAATTAAGGAATTTAACAATGGTATAATGTTATGCCCATGATAAATATAAGATAATATTATAAATAGTAAAAATAATTTTTTTTGCCACAAAAAATAACAATTTATTTTTTAAATTAAACGAAATTGGAGTTGGTTTTTAGTTACAGCAATGTAATCTATATTCAACATATCATGAAGAATATTGTGTAGAAGATTTTTGCGCTTTTTATTTTTACAAACCATAAAATTAAAACAGACTTTTTATATAGAGTACTTATAACATTAATGTCTTAAAAGTGTTTGATACGATTACCAGTTTAGTATTAATTTACAAAAATCAAATTATTTTATCAATTTAGCTCGATTTTGATTAAATCAAATTTATCTAATGCATTGCAAATTAGTTCATCAAATATAAATTAATAGTTAAATGAATAAACATGCTCCATATTTTTTTGAGCAGTTCTGTAAGTTTATTTTATTATAATTACTCGATTTTTTATGCATATAAATATAGTTATATGCATAAGAAATTATCAAACAATGTTAAGATTTTTGCAGTTTTAGAATAATCCCGAATCTTGTTTTTTTCTAAATAAAAGTTGTAATTATTGAAAATTTCCAACGATATTCTAATTATTATTTATAAAATGATAGTAATATTAACTTTATATTTTCAAAGCTATTATAATTGATATTATCTATGAAATGATAATTAATATTAATATTAACTATTTATATACTAATATAATTTTTTAAAGCATGCTTTGAATATATGTATCAAGCGAATTTATTGGTCGCCTTTTTGAAAATAAAAAAAATATCTCTCTTGTAACAAAAAATGTAATAGTTTTTTTTAAGAAAAACTTCTATTTCCTCGGAAATTCGGTATTTAAAGCAAATTAAATTATGATATGACATTATTATGATAGAATTACATTATTTCTTATAAAATATTTGCATAATTTGATATATTAAACCCTTTTCTTAGTTTTACTTCATTTTGACTTGCAATTAGTTCAATTTATCTAAATCAATGTTATTTAACTAATTTCTAAAATACTTATTAACTAAGTTTTTAATATGATTTTTCTTTAATTTCTAAACAATTCTATAAGTTTGCATAAAAAAGTAAATATTATGACTATAGCCATAATTATGCATTATGATAAATATTGTAAGATATTATGTGCAAAAAATTTACATGTCTATTTTACATGTCTTTTTAAACTTGAGTCTCTAAATTATTTATTGTCAAAATAAGTTATTTTGTATCTATTCTTCACCACAAAAAAGGTTGATCTTTCCCTTTCCTAATTGAAATGTTAGTCCCATCAGCGCTGCAATTTCACGTTCGCCCTTCAAAAGCTCTTCAGCTGTCGAATGCTTTTAATGGATGCTTTTGTGCAAAAAATTTACATGTCTATAGTCTGGATTGTATTGATTGTATTTTTTTTTTAATTCACAAGAGACGTAAATCAATCTGTTGTACGAATTCATTACTCTATGGTAATAAAAGTCATGTTTTTATAACTTTGAAGTCGGTGGAAATACGATATTTCAAACTGTAGTAGAAATAAATTGGTAAACTTCTCTATGTACTAAATAAATTCGTAAGCTCGTATTTTTTAATAAAAATGTTGTGATAATTTTCTACTAATCTCTACAAGTCTAGAAGTCTGAATAGCAACAACTCAGATCTTCTTCATCTTCATCAAAATCTTTAAAGAACGTTTTTTTCTGAATGAATGAATTTTTTCTTTTATATTATTATTTAGTTTTAAACTCATATCGCGATTTTTTTCTAATAAATATCCTTAGTAAATTTATTGCATGTCTACCTAATTCAGGATAGTCGAACTTCATGATACTAATTGTAAGATAAAAGGCCAAAAAATAAATATATTTTGCATGAATTTTTTTTACAAAATACAATAGGATTGCTGATCAAAAACCTATATTAAATTTGGAGATTTAAAAAAATCTGAAATCTAAATGCAGAATAATTTCTTAAGTCGTAACATGAAGCTCCTACAAAATATGTGAACTGCCTAGTATTTTTTTCATTAGATAATATAATTTTTGGAAAATGGCAAGGATCACCTAGAATCATAAAGGTTTTTTGGAAGTTTCAAATATTTTCATAGAATATTTTCCATGAACTTATTTTCTTTTCAAATAACTTCTGCTCTAATCTTCAATGTTTAAAAGAATTTTCGAAGAAAAGGTCAGGCGGAACTTCTACAAGCACTTTTGTTTTTTTATTCGATATTAAAATTCTGCATTAGAAAGAAAATAAGGTATTCTTAAGATCTTCTTAGTAAAATATTTCACGCATGCAATTTTCTTTGCGTTACGTAAATGTATTTCGAATGAAAATTAAATTCCGATCCCTTGTATCGCATCTCATGGGAACTGATACGTGATATCAAAATCTATCTACTTTCGTTTAACTTTTTAGACGAAAAGCTGGTATAAAGTTTATATGAAATTTAGAATACTTTTTTATAGTAAAAACATTTAAAAGACCTCCCATATCGACCATTACCTATTTTATATAGGGCCTAGATTGGGATAATTTATCTACTCTTGCAAAGAAGAAACTATTACTATATTATATAAATATATAGTAATATTATATAAACTATATTATATAAATACTAATGTATATTTATTTTTCGTTGAGCATTACGATTTTTTCTTACCAATTAATAAAATATCAGAAGCTAATAATATTCTTAATATAAAAAATAAAATAAAACTAAATGATATTTTAAATAATTAGAGCGCTTAATTGATGAGCTTGTTTTCTTATGCTTTTGCATTTCAAAACTTGGCTCGAATCATAAATATTATAATTATGTTGTATAGAATATATAGTTATTTATATTTGATTATAAATTATATAAATTGTATATTTAATTTTAAATACTTTTAATGAAATAAAATTAACATTTTTATTCTGGTGCTGATATAATTAATTAAATATTGCTTATGATTTTTGTTTTTATTTTTATATTAAAATTTTGTAACTAACCACCAGGTAGTAGCCTAGGATTCAATATAATTTTTATTATAGAGGAATATTTGTAAGTCAGATAAGTTTCAGTAGTTTCTTGTGTGTAAAATGGAACGAATGCAACAATATAAGATGAGAAATAAGTTTCAATACATAGAATATTCTAGTAGTATTTTACAATATCTGGTTCTGAACAATTTTTAGTTCCGCATGAAGATAAAAACAATTTTAAGTTCTAAAAATTTTTTATTGAATTTCATTTGGTTGCACTTTGAATTAGATTTAAGACTGCATTCTTTAATCTCATAAATAATTGCATTTGACCAATCAAAAAGTATAAAATTCTAATTAGTAAGAGAACCATTGGTGAATCTTTGATATTTGATAATTCTTCATATGGCCAAATTTATTAGGGTGAAATTTATATGTCTACAGTTTTCATTTAAACATTTTATCTAGCATTTAGATTAATTGCTGTTTTATCGACATTGAAACGACAATTTATTTTACAGCGAATGAATAGGTATTGGAGTTCGACTATAAATATTTTAATATAGGATCAATAATTATACTGAAGGAAACTATCATACATCTATAAATAGTATTTAAAATGTAAAAAAATATCATTATACGCTTTTTAATTTTCTGCATATTAATTATACTTTACGTACGACATTATTGCAGCTCAATAATGTCATTTCCAAGAATTTTAATTGAATATTATAATAATATTTTTCTGTACAAATATATAAATAGACATACCGATATGATGCATAATATATACTAATATAATTATATTAAAGAATAAGTAATATTTTTTTGAGGAAGAGTCTTTCAATCCTCCTAAAGCTCTTAGAAACATTATAAATTATGAAATTAAATAAAAATAATTTATTATATATTATTCAGGTTTCTAAATCAGTATTGAAATTTATAAATGTTTTTTTTTAAATATTTGTATCAAGTGTTTTAGCAAAATTGAAATGGTAATTGTTTCTAAATATTTTGAATATAGCGTTTTTCTGTTAATAACTTTCTGCTTTAATTTCTACTATTTTTATATTTATTTTACTTATATTTTTATTTATATGACATTCGACTTCAACATAATTAGTCAATAACTTAATGGCTTCTGATGGAAACTTTTATACATTTTATACAATACATTTTTTTCAATGATAGCTGTAATATTTATTCTTATGAATGTAAATGTTATAGTAAATCAAATTTATCATATTTAACTCATTTTAACTATATTCGAAAATAATTAAATATTTGAATTTAAATTAATTCTTGCTTTATTTATTGTTATTAAATTAAAAACTACTATGAATATAATTTAAAGTCAAGCATCGTATTACAGTTGCTTCGTTCTATGATATTACAATTGTATATTTTATTAAAGTTGTTGTATTTATTTTTCAAAATGGTAATTTATGTTGTCTTCTTTTATGATAATAATTTCGTTATTAATAACTTCGTATTATTAGTATAAATAATACCAAAAGGCGATTTTCAGTTAGAAACATAATTTTATTTTTCTTTTAAATATATAAGAAAAAATATATTGGGTAAAAACTTTGAATATCTCTATGCTGTATTTCTAAAACATAGTCTCTTTTTCCGAGAATAAATATTTTAAACGTTACACGTTAAATTAGGAACGAATCTTAAAATTGTGTAATGCCTTCAAATTGTAATTAAATATTTATTATGTCATATAATATGTTGATACTTTAATGGTAATGATAACTTAATACTTCAATTAGTCAAACCATCTATATTAAAATTACTCTACAAGTATAAGTTATAAATATTACACAGCCCTTGGGCGTCTGTTGATCACGTGATCAATTTTTTAAGGATTTTGGACTCTCCCTTGATGATACGTAGTGATATGAAAAATTAATCCTGTACCCCACGAAACATCACGTGTAATTTCAATTACGAGAAAAAAATCATTTTTTTTTTGCAAATGTTTGGATTTAAAAAAAAAATTAGGTAAAAAATAAATACACGTTAATAATATTTTGTGATTTTTTATCAAACCCCTTCCCCCACTCCATAACAATTTTTACAAATTTATGAAAAACAAGTTATAATATCGATTAAAGCTCAATAAATAAGGTCACATATAAATTCAGTGCCAAATAAATAAATGATTAGTCATTTGTTTTAGTTTTTATTTGTGAGATTTTTGTCCTATATGCTGTTGGGCTCAAAATTCTCTTTTAAACGCTGTGTTAGACAATCCAATGGTTAACGATCAAATTATATAACCATTAAAATTGATAATTACATTGAACAACAAACATATAGTATATATAATATATCCAAAATTCAAATGATTATTGAAAAAAAAAATCCTTCAAAAAGCAGCTTTCATATTTATAAAACAAATGTTTTCCAATAACCAAAAATAACTTCGTCTAAATCATTTTTCCATTTGGTAGGTGTACATTCCATCGTCAGTTTATTTAAATCCGGTAATCTTGTAATTTGGTAATGTGATAACAGAGTACGAGTATGCTACTAATCAACAGGTCTTCTTGTTTCTGGCTTCGAGCCAACAGACGATAATCTATTTCCTTCGCATTGCAAAATTTATGTTTCCCACTCTCACTTAATCCGGGAAGGATTCTGAAATGGTGGTCAGAGAAATATTTGCTTAATAGAAATTCATAATATATATATATATATATATATATATATATATATAAAGTTCTTTTTATCATCCATCCAATAATTAAACAAGTTTCATAAAGAAAAATATCTTTGTTGTGGTTCTGTGTCTGTATCAAACGTTTTTGGTCCAGATTTGACCCATCTTCAGTGCATACAAATAATTAAAAAAAAAACGTAGAAATAATACACAAAAAATAGGATACACTGTTTATAATAACCAATTATATGTTAGTAATTGTTTAATAAATATATATTAAAAACATAACAATAAAATAAATAAAAAGATTTAAAAAAGCTCTTCTCATTAAGACATGTTATTCGTTTGGAATTTGTTAAATATACAATCATTACCAAGTGTGTGTGCGTGAGTGTGTGTGAATGTGTGTGTGTAAATGTGTGTGTGTTAATGTGTATGTGTAAATAAGTTTGTGTGATTTTCTTGTGACAACAATCAAGTTTCGCTATCTACTATAATGCACTTGAGAATATTGATCCAAAATATGATTCCAATACAAAATAGCTATTTTGGCACTGCGATGTAAAACGTTCAAATATAAGGTGGGACGGGGCACAAAGGTCCAATATAACCTCGCATAATTATATTATGAAAATCAAACCAATAATATAACAACAAATACCACATATCAAACAAACATCTATCTAACTAAATTCAGTAAAACTACCAGCTAATTCAACGTTGTAAAAATGTGTTTTTTGCTGTTTTTTTTTTTAAATGTCAACCGGTTCTTTTTACCTCATAGGCAGAGTAAAAAGTGACGGTCAGGGGGCAATACGTCCAACGTCTTATTTTTGATTTTAAAGGGGTTTAGCTACATAAATCGACCAATGCAAAATATAAATTTTATGAGTAATTTTTTTTACAGAGATAACATTGTATATAAAACTGATCTAATATTTTATGAGAAATATTTATCAGCAGAATTGCTGATACCAACTTTTACAGATTTATTTCTTGTAAAATTATTTTTTTAACTGATTTCACATTCTTGTTTACATTTTTTTATTGTTGACGCCTTTTCCGGGGTAAAAATTCAGTTGGTCCATTTTACCGCAACCATGTGTGAGCTTTTATATAGCTTATATGAAAAAACTGTTGAATGTAACTTAAAATTTAAAATACATTTTATAAAACGATTAAATAACGTATACTTAAATATCATAATATGTCTCATCAACTAAACAACAGTGCTCACAACCAAAAACAACTGACAACTAAAGAAAATACTTTTGTTATAGATTTTCAAACATTGCCTTTTATCTCCTAATATCGACGTCGTAAGCATAAAGGTGATGACTAGTTATACATCTTTTTCCCTCTACTTTCAAATATCGTTTTTACTTGTTTTTGAAATATCGGTGGTTGACCTTTTTATCCGCGGACCTTCAAGCCCCATTCTATAAACAAAAAATCTGTTCCGTTGAAAGAAAAACTAAATTATGTTTAAAAATTTTAACTAAGTAAAACTCAACACACACTAAACATTAAGTTAATGGTCTATCAGTTTTAATTTTTCAAATCTAATATCCATTTTTTTTTCTTAAATATCGCCGTTATTTTTCTTTAATATCTATCGTTTAACGTTTATTCTTTTAACAAAACTTAATTCTTTCCTTCTTAATAACTGGATAGATGTCTATGAAATTTTATTTGTCTATCAGTATGTTTTAAAATCTAAACAATTATTACATATTTATATATATATATATATATATATATATATATCGAATAATAGCGAAACATATTCAAATGATTTTTCTATTAAAAATAAAAATCTGATATTCTTATGAATGATTTATACTTATGAATTATTTTATTTTATTCTAATTCGACATCCTCAATGACCAAGTTAACAGTTTGAAAATCAGATTTACTCCTACATCTATTTCTCTTCAAATCAAATGAAATTGAATATAATGACGTTTCAAAAGCGTCAATAATCTTGGACAGAGATGTTTGCAGCGTGGGATACTTCGATTTTGATAGCTCGAAATAGTCTTATACATAATCCTACATATACACATATATATTGTCAAACCAATTCTGGTGGAATTATAAATTTAAGAACTTGGGCAATATTTATAAAGAAAAATATATTCGGAAAAAACTTCTTAGGTCAAAACATTGCTATTTTCAACGAAGCAACTATAGTTATATAGCATGTTTTTAATTATAAGAAAATTAAGAACTTGCTTGTTTTATAAGTTTAGTTATTTGTAAAAATGTAATTATTACTAGTAAATAAAATCTTATTTAAAACTCAAGATCAAACGCATAATAACAAATTTGTGACTATTTCTAATGAATATAATATTTTTAACTTCCCGAAGGAGAAGTTTATGTTTTCATCAAAAAATCCGAATCGCTAATTTTATGTTTTCTGGACGTTTCAAGCCATTCTGAATCGAATGAGACCAAATTTGGAAAAAGTATGTGTGTGTGTGTGTGTGTGTGTGTGTATGTGTGTGTGTGTGTGTGTGTGAACAGATTTTTTGCCGTAAATCGACGTTTTCTCCAAAACGGCTGGACCGATTTCAAAAATTTAAAAGCCATTTGATGTATCTCGATGAGGACTATCGTCTCTGAGTTTTGTGCGGCGAACGGCCGGGCCGTTTCTTTGTAAATGCAGAAAAGTGAAAAATTTTTCGTCCACGTTTTAGCCCGCAACTCTGAATCGATTCTGAAAATTCAAAAACCGTTCGATAGATATTGGTTGGGAATCGTGCTGATTAGTTTTTGGTAAAGATCGGCCGGGCCGTTTTCTTGTAATAAAGTTTTAAAAAAAAAATTTCGACGATTTTTATGATTATTTTTTTGACGATAGATACCATAGTTTTCTAGGTCATACTAAAATATTACGGCCCTACGACAACTGGTTTAGCTTTAAAAATTCGTCAAAGTTTGCAAAAATCAGTATGGTCTTTTTGGCATTTGTCAAAATTAGACTTTTGATCGACGTTTTCTCAAAAACGCCTGAACCGATTTTAGAAATTTAAAAGCCATTTGATGTATTTCGGTGAGGACTATCGTTGTCAGTTTTGTGCAACGATCTGCCAAGCCGTTTTCTTTGTAATTTGAAAAAAACTTTTCGTCCACATTTAAGCTCATCCTACCGAACGATTTTTAAAAATCAAAAACTGTTCGAAAGATATTAGTTGGGAATGGTGCTGATTAATTTTAGGTGAAAATCTACCGAGCCGTTTTCTTGTAATTAACTGTTGAAAAAAGTGTTTTAATTTTCGTCCACATTCAAGCTCATCCTACCGAACCGATTTTGAAAAATCAAAAACTGTTCGAAAGATATTAGTGGGAATGATGCTGATTAATTTTAGGTGAAAATCTACCGAGCCATTTTCTTGTAATTAACTGTTGAAAAAAAGTGTTAAATTTTCGTCCACATTTAAGCTCATCCTACCGAACCGATTTTGAAAAACAAAAACTGTTCGAAAGATATTAGTTGGGAATGATGCTGATTAATTTTAGGTGAAATCTACCAGCCGTTTTCTTGTAATTAACTGTTGAAAAAAAGTGTTAAATTTTCGCCCACATTTAAGCTCATCTACCGAACCGATTTTGAAAAATCAAAAACTGTTCGAAAGATATTAGTTGGGAATGATGCTGATTAATTTTAGGTGAAAATCTACCGAGCCGTTTTCTTGTAATTAACTGTTGAAAAAAAGTGTTAAATTTTCGTCCACATTTAAGCTCATCCTACCGAACCGATTTTGGAAAATCAAAAACTGTTCGAAAGATATCATTTGGGAATGATGCTGATTAATTTTAGGTGAAAATCTACCGAGCCGTTTTCTTGTAATAACTGTTGAAAAAAGTGTTAAATTTTCGTCCACATTTAAGCTCATCCTACGAACCGATTTTGAAAAATCAAAAACTGTTCGAAAGATATTAGTTGGGAATGATGCTGATTAATTTAGGTGAAAATCTACCGAGCCGTTTTCTTGTAATTAACTGTTGAAAAAAGTGGTTAAATTTTCGTCCACATTTAAGCTCATCCTACCGAACCGATTTTGAAAAATCAAAAACTGTTCGAAAGATATTAGTTGGGAATGATGCTGATTAATTTTAGGTGAAAATCTACCGAGCCGTTTTCTTGTAATTAACTGTTGAAAAAAGTGTTAAATTTTCGTCCACATTTAAGCTCATCCTACCGAACCGATTTTGAAAAATCAAAAACTGTTTCGAAGATATTAGTTGGGAATGATGCTGATTAATTTTAGGTGAAAATCTACCGAGCCATTTTCTTGTAATTAACTGTTGAAAAAAGTGTTAAATTTTCGTCCACATTTAAGCTCATCCTACCGAACCGATTTTGAAAATCAAAAACATATGAAGCCTCTGCCTAGAAAATATACTTCGTCTCCGAGGTCGTGAAATGACCAAGAAATTCTTTACTTTAATCAAGTTATAATAATTATCATCGTTTTCTACAATTTGGAAAATAATCGTATGCGTCGATACAATTTTGTCACAATGAGAACCACTTATGTATTCAGATTATTATATTAAAAATAATAAAAAGAATAAAAAATATTTTTTTTTATAATCAATGATAGTGATAAATATAATTTCTTAATAATATAAAATAAAAAAATATTGTTAAAGGCAGATCAAGTTGCTTATTCTAAAATTGGATCGATTAAGTATACTACTTACACATTTCGGGAAGTTCATGCAACTTGCCTTCAGGCTAAATGCACCTTCAACTAGTTATTATTATTTCTCTCAAATCATTAGGGCCAGGAATTCCTCAAATCTATTGTTATTCCAATAAGTATCAACTATGCAGGCTTTGAAAATAGAATCCCGCACACAATTCCGAACCACAAATATGCGCGCTTTCATAAATAAATTCAAATTTTCGAATGTGTTGGTAGCCAAGAGGCTGTGAACTCAAGAATATAAATATACATTTTACACTTTGTATATACGTACACGTAATGAGATTATATAAACTTTAAACAAGTTCGAGTTTCAAAGAAATAATAGAAGCGTTACTGTCAACAATGATTTACTGTTCAGGATTTTTATTGAAAAATTATGTCAGTTTTTTAATAAAAAAAAATGCACCCGCATAATATACGTGGCGTCTCCACCGTAGGTGGTTTTATATTGGTAAAACGGAAAATTATTATTTTATGATTGTGAATTTCTTATAGCCTAGAAATAATAGACGGTTATCTTATATATTGAACTAGAGTCACGGATTAATTCAATATTTTTGTAATCAAAGGATATATTATAAAATTTTATATACTTCACTATGTATTTAAAAAAAATCGATAATTACATTCAAAATTAATGTTGATAAATAATGCAAAAAAATTGTTTATCTAAAAAGATTTCATTTATCCATTCAATACTTTAATCGTGAATTTCTTAAGTATATAATTTAAATTACGCTACATAGTATCCAATTTATTCAAGGTTAAAGTCTAAAATACATATGACCAATTGCAAAATTTATTCAAAGTAAATAAGAAATAAAAAAAACTCTATATTTATTCATACTTCAAATTTTTCCATTAAAATGTTTACTTTTGCTATATTTAATTAACCCATAAAATAAACTTCAATCAGGTAGCCAACCAATACTCAAGATCAAACGATTAATCTATGATTTATTTAAACGAGTGTGAAAATCGTTCTGTTTCTCTCGAACAATTTGCAAATATTTATTCAAAGCGAATATTTCGATTTGTATTTATTAAAAGAATAATTAATTGTAACTGTATAAACATTAATTTAGATATGTAGCAATTTTTAAATAAAGTAAGAGGAGTTGAGTCCAGATTAATATAATTCATTATGGTTCAAGTGTTTTCTGAAAATTAGGGAAAATCACATTAGGTTATTCATACATATAACAAAACTTAAGACACCTGGCTGGTATTTATCATATGAATGTAGTTCTGAATTTGTATAATTTTATGAATATTTATAGAATTATTTTTTAAAGATTAATAACTTCATAAACCAAATAAATTATGTAATTTTGAACTAGCTATATAACACTATACATTTTTTTTTTGAAGTCGTACTGTTTTTACTGCAATGATTCAAAATCACGATATTATGCTTTAACTTGTTCTGCGATGAATCCAATAAAATTAATTGCACAATAAAAGACAATAATGACTATATAGATTATACTGTTATATAACACCATAAAATCATGCTTTTATTCTAATGAATAAAATTTTTATGGGACTGAATCGTAATAACACTGAAAAAATATATTTAAAATGCTCATCGACTTTTCAGAATTACTTCAGATTTTCTTAAATTCATAATCTAAAATAAACTTATGAACTTTTATAAGAAATCATTAGTTTAATAAAGATTATTATATTTACAATATGAGCTAACAATCCCTAGTCCCACGTTTGTCCCTAACCAGGGCCAGTCTTGTAACAAGCAGTATGATATCAGATTTTCATTAGTTTGTCATTTATGGGTAAAAATTTCTTTGCGGCGGACATTGCTGCAACAAACGCATATAACTATTATATGCTACACTAATGAGGATCATTAACGATCTTTGTGAAATAGTAGCCTAAATGCAGGAAAAAATAGCTTACAACACAAGTAGCTCTGAGTAATTCTGATTGTAAATTCTCTAAAGAAATAGATTAATATATTTTTTACTAAAATCAATATTTTGAATTATCTTGTCTATATAATATAATAAATAATCTACTAAAATAATTAACCCTTTCTTATTTAAGTGAAGTGATAAGTGAACTTTTTGATGTCAGCGATAACCCAAGGTCTGGACATGAGGAATGAGTATGCCAATGGAAATCCGGTGTCATGGTTAGAGTAAATGCGTTAACCCGAGATGACCTGAGAACTGGGCGTGCCTTTTAAGTAACTTTTATCAGAAGTTCCAGCGCCTTGGACAGCATGGTATCAAGTAGTAATAACAACGGTTTTTTTCTTAGAAACATGGATAGCAATATATTTCCAAGTAAAAGTACCGCTTTCTCGACATTGCGCCTTCGATAAAAAAAATACATCAGTACTACAAAATTGGAATAAGATAAATTTATCACATCAGGACATGGCAACTGTTTCGATAGCCATCTATAATAAAAACATGCCATTAAAAAGTCAATAAGTTAAGTTTTGTTTCCTGTTGAAAAATATAAAAAATGGTATAATCAAATATGTTAAAAAAAATTCAATGAAATAGATTTATATAATCACTTTCTAAAAACACTATTTTAAATTATCACTTCTATATATCATTTAATCCACTAGAGTAGTTGAGAGTAGTAAATGAAGTTAGTCTGTATTTTCATCTTGTGCCAGGAAGGAAATTTTGAACATAATATAGCGGAAATTGTATTTGAATTCTGGAAATATATTAATGGAAGCGCGTTCTGAATTTCTTAGCTTGTAGGAGACACATTTACTCACAAATCGCATTATATATTTAGTAGTGAACAGTTAATGTTCTGCAGTCAAAGATTTATTAGGAAAAATCATTTATCAATTTCCACATGAATGTCAATACTTACAACACCAAGTTAAATGTAACCAAATAAAGGAAAGGTTATATCGCATCAAAGGAAATAAAAGATAATTAATAGCCCAACAATATTCGGTCTCTGATAACAGCCATTACATCCAAATTGCTCGAACATAATCGCTAGTAATATCGGTTTATGGGTAGAAATTGGACGCCGCACAAAGTATTTTATTGGGTAAACAGAACTTGCAGTGAATTTATTCTTGACAGCTTGGTAATTAATGGGAATACTTAAACTAAATTGCTTCTAGTCTTTTGTTCATAAAATTAATTTGTTTATTCATGAATGTAAACATAAACAGATTTTAAATTTACTTTGTGGTCACCGTAAATATTATTAATTTTTAATGCAACAGTAAAGAAATTGATAAAAAATATTGTTATATCTACCTGTAGAGCGAAAGTTTTAGAAAAGTGTAGTTTTTTTAAAATAGAGGTAAAAGAGTAATGATAGATTATGTAATTCGAATACTCTGATAAAATTTATATTAATTATTGTTAATAGTCTTTGATATATGCAGACTTCAATGTTACATACAAGCGTACTGGATGAGAATTTCATTTTATCTACTTTCCATTACATTATTTAATCGTTGTAAGATAATATTTGTTAAAAATACTGAATTAACATATATATATATTTGAACTTTGTTTTTTTGTGAGAAGCTATAAAAAGAATATTTGTGATTAACTTAACTATGTAGAGATGCTCTACATACGTATTTATGTATTTAAAAAACAAATGTTTACTCATAACCTTATTCTAAGTTTCGCCTTTTATATGAAAGAAACAGAAAAAAATAAAACTAGTTGGTATTGGTATTTTGCCTTGAGGCAAGTTTCATGAACTTCCCGATATGTGTAAATAATCGATTTAATCGATTTAATAATTTAAAAAATAAATTAATTTATAAGTGATTAAAAGTATTCCGAGTGGATTTATTACACATAATTGAAAATGAACGAACACGTTAACTCGGAGTATTTACTAAAAGCAATTTTTTAAAAATTAACCATTTTTATAATTGAACTAGTTTCCGTAGGAATTTAATGGTTTAGTGTGTTCATTAAGACCAAGTACTCTATTGTCATACTAAATAAATCATCTAATTTCAATTTTAACAAATGTCAGAAAAACTGCTCATTATCGCAAACTTTAGTCAATTTTTAAAATTGAACTACTTGTCGTAAAGCCTTAATATTTCAGTAAGTTCTATAAGACCATGATATAAATCGCCAAAAAAGTTGCCAAGTTACAAAGAAACGGCTCGCACAAAACTGACAAACGATCATCCTCATCGAAATACATCAAATGGCTTTTAAATTTCTGAAATCAGTTCAGGCGTTTTTGAGCAAACGTCGATGAAAGTTCTAATTCCAAAAAACGATACTAATTTTTGCAAACTTCGGCGAATTTTCATAATTAAACAACTTGTCGTAAGGCCGTAATATTTTAATATGATCTAGAAGGGCCATGATATCTATTACCAAAAAAGCGTGAAAATCGTCGAAAAAAATTTTAACACTTATACAAGAATACTTTTTCCAAATTTGGTCTCATTCGATTCAGAATGGCTTGAAACGTCGAGAAAACATAAAATTAGCGAATCGGATTTTTTCTTGAAAACATAAATTTCTCCTTCGGGAAGTTAATAATTGAATCTCTTGGCCAATTTTTATTGAGATGCCTCCATATTGGAGAATTAAGCTGTTAATAAATTAATAGTTCAAACACATTTACTGGTTATATAATAATTCTTTATCTAATCTAAAACAACACATAATAGTACATCTGCGCATTTATTAAAGTTTATTTCATATTTCATGACTTAATTATGATAAATTGCGAAATTGTCTCATGAGGCAATTTCCTTAATTTCCTCTCGGCTTCGAATGAAAACCGCAATAAGCGCATTTGCTAGCAAGATCACTCATACTATTTTAAACTTTCAAACTTGACATACGAAAACAATTTTCGTCTGACATGTCTGGCGGTTTTTGGATGAGTTTCCAAAAGCTATTTATTAATAGTGCAATTAGATCCGCGGCTTTGAATTAATTAAGTGACTCGTGATATTGGTAGAGAGGGAGCTAGTACATCAAATGAATACATAAATTCATTGCATAAATTCATACATCGTAATATCGAGAGTAAAGAAGCTGGTACGCCAAATAGATTCACCAATTTATTAAACCAGCGCAGAAAATATCAGAGATAGATATTCTTTGAATTAGTTAAGTGACTTGTTAAATTGATAGAGACGGTGCTGGTGAACTAGATTGTCGCAAAACTTGTTCAAACATCACAAATAAAAAAATATTAGGGATAAATATTCATCCATTTGTTCAAATTTATTGAATCATTAAATCCCGATGAAGACAAAAGTTTTCTATATAAGCATTATATTCACTGACAATACAAGTTATTGTTTTTTTTTAAATGTTAATCGCCATGATAATATCAGAAAAAAAATCACATGGGCAATGTAACTTTGTTGGATAATTTAATTGAATCAAGGAAACTTTTTGGCCCTATATTAAAACTTCTTGTCGACGAGTCAAAAATTTTTGAGATCGATTTGTCAGACGCATATGTCTGACACGGCTCATGCAGAATTTCTTAGCGTCAGGTACATATGACTGGCATGAAAATTAACGTGTAACGTTTAAAACCAAATTGGAAGTTTCCCTTATCAAAGGTAAAAATATTAAGGCAATTTTTAATAAATTTCATTGATATCTGTAATTAAGTGAATTATACATACAGTAAATTCTCTTGATAAAAAAAGCATTATTTTTTCAAATTCCATCAATACTTTACATATTTAAGTGCAATAATAATAAAAAAATTACATGAAATTTTAATAAATAGCATTTATGCATTAATATTTTATAATTAGTTACTTATTCTGAGATATCATTGAAATGGACAGAAATATCCAATAATATAAGTTTTCAACTTATTATTCAAAAAAATTATATTTTTCCAACCAAGTTTTTCAACGAATATAATAAATTATAAATACTCGTTAGTGAATGTTGTATACATTCATTTTTTTATAAAACTATTTCACGATATTTAGTTTTTAAGATAATTTTTTCAACTTTTACTAAAAACTTATCAATGCTATTTTTATTTGATTTGTCTTTCAAACAGTTTTTGAATTTTTAAAATCGTCGAAGATAAATGGATAATCGGCTCATACACAAACATACATGTTCCAATTTTTGTCTAGAAAACTAAAGATGACTTGTAATGTCAAGAAAATATCAAATTAACAAATAGCATTTTGTGGCAATAACTTCTTCGAAAAGCTAAAAAAAATGTTTTCACATTTCAAAAAGTTCTTATAAATTGTTTATAAAAGTTGTTTAGTTTATTATCAAATAAAATTGTATAATAGAAGTTAAAATTGTATGAAAAATTTAATATATATATATATATATATATATATATATATATATAATATGTATAAAAAATAAATAGAAAGATCATCAATGGTTTTATAGATATGGTTTTCCACAGTTTAAAAAATACTAAATTTATATTTACTATTCTAGTCAATATATAATGAGCGTCTAAAATTTTGTTCTATAAAATGATAAAATAGTATGATAAATATAATTTTAATTCAATTTAATTCAAAACAAATTTAACTATTGTATTTCCTACCATAAATACTATGTTTCTATAATTACTATATTAAAGAGAAATATGCTAATCAAATTGTTTGCCGGATAGAAGTCAAGAGTACAAATTATTAACAGTGATCGTGCCAAATGCATGTATGAATATATTTTCTTGATTCCTTAGCATGATAAAAACGTTTTAAATACATAAATATAAATTTCAAGAAAGTTATTTTTAAGCGAGGTCGTTTTGTGTGCAGTTCTAATAACCGTGCAAATGTAGAGAATAGTAGTAGTTTGGAATTTTCTTGGGAAACTCTATGATAATTCTTTATTTTAATATAAATTGCGTGTTTTTTATAAAAATAAATATTTAAAAAACTGATGAAATATGTTATAATAAATAAGGAGTAACAAAATAAAAAGGTTATGTTTACTCTTGACATTTATATCCCATGACAGTAGACATGACAAAAAATAATAATACCATGCTTGTTTAGACTTCTAAATTGAATAAAATTGAATATGCCATTCAAAAAACCCATAAAAGAAATTTGACATTGAAAAATATTATGTCTATAAATATATAAACATACATACTACATACAAAATCTTTATCGTATTACAAAAACATTTATAATTTACTGCGTTTTTCTTCATTTTTTGCTTAATGGGTTTACATACTACATATTTTTAACAATATATACATGTATATATATATATATATACGTTTAGATAGAGCGCAATTCAATCAAAGTTTTGTATGGAAATATAATGGACAAATTTTCAAAAATTTAAAAAATGTTTTTTAGATGTAATTTAGCTAACAAATGAATGAATAAAACTCATTCATTTGTCGCTAAGTTATACCTAAAACATTTTTTTTTAATTTAAAAAAAATTTTCCATGCTCTTTCCATACAAACTTTGATTGAATTGCGCTCTATCTAAAAGTTAATATTAAGAGCTAAAACTTTCAGAGAATTGTTTTTTATCAATTTGGAACCATTTGAGCTCCTGGGAGCAAGGAAATTCGAAAATGACCATTTTGAGGACCACCCTAATATATATATATATATATATATATATATATATATATATAGAAATTGGCAAAATCAACCCATCATCTACCCAACCCATTTGTGTATTTTCTCATAACCTTTCACACATATTATTATAAAACCGATGCTCCAGATTGGAATGTATTTTGAGTGCTTCAAGTTTTCAATATATATTCAATAACAGTTACTAAATTTAAATAAGTATTTCTTTCGTTCCTTTCCTTGAAGCAAGTTCAAGAGTCTTGTTATACGTATTTTCCGACAAACGATGACATATGACAATACTCGCAATGCCGTCCTTATAATCCACAACCCCGAGGAAGGTATTATTATCAGTCGAAATGGGATGAAATTCAATTTTTAGAAAGTTTGTGCCAACGTGGGATGAAAACAGAATTTATAAGTAAATACATTTAATATATGTGTAAGGGATTGGTTGAAAAAATACTCAAGAATTTTTGAACCGCATCTATTTGCAGTCAGTGTAAATATGGACTTCACTTTTGTTTTTGAAATTATTTTTTATTCATTTTATAAGAAATATGTTTTTCTCCAGTTGATCCAGGGGCTATTTGAAATATAGGTAAGAAGTAATATGAAATTAAACGATAATATTCCTTTCCACTCGCTAATGCAGAATTAATACGAGGCCGGAGCGACGGCATCCGAGTGAAAAAGGTTGAAATATTTCTTTGTCTTATTTGACATACAAACCATCCTGCATAATATTTGAAAAATGGGTAAACAGTATTATAATCTTAAACGATAACCCTTTCCACTCGTTAAATGCAGAATTAATACGATGCCGGAGCGGCAGCATCCGAGTGGAAAGGGTTGAAATATTTTTTGTCTTGATTGACATACAAACCATCCTGCATAATATTGTACTAGCTACTGTCCCGCAGGCCGACTCCGTAAACAGAAGTGTGCAGGTGCTTTATTTTTGTCAAGCAATATAAAATTATCTATCGTAAAATTTTGATTTGCATCATTATTCTCAACTAATTTCAAAATGTATATATTTTACTTTAAAACTTATCAATACTTAGTTTCATTATCAATATTTGATAATGTGAAACATTTTTTGTGGTTACTAATTAGTTTAAATAGACACCTTGATTAATGTAATAAAATACCACCTGGGACTAGATTTGGGGCTAATATGATCAAAATACAATTTTAATATGATCAAAGCACAACTACAAAATAAATTTTAATCAATTTTTTAAACAAATTAATTTTTACTCGAAAAGTGTGTACCTGGTATTTAAATTTACTGTAAAATGTAAGTTTTTTGAAAATGTTAAAAAAGCAATAAAGTTTCTTCATACTCAAAAAACACAATATTAATATGATCTTAACTGCAACACAAATGTTAATCAATTTATTTAACAAATCTAGCTTAAGAATTAAACCTTGTATTTAAATATACTGTAAAATGTAAGTCTTTTGAAAATATGAAAGAAGCAGTAAAATTTCTTAAATTTTGAAATAGATAATGAAATTTGCTGCAGTTCTGAATAGTTTAACATCAAATATGGAAATGTAGAGGTATGTGGTTCTTGATAATTGAAAGAAAAATTTCAATACAAAATAGAATTTATTGTTCACATTTTAGCAAAAAAATTTTAACTGATTTTGATCATTCAAAAACTGGTTGGAAATCGAGCTGATTAGTTTTTGGTAAAAATTGTTTTGGTCATTATTCATTATTGAGAAAAAAATCTGACGATTTACTGAAACTAATAACTAACTAACTAATAATGTATATGGTCTAAAAGAACGTCCAAAATATTAAAGGCTTGGGAAAACTGGATGACTTATTAGAATTCATTATTTCAAGCTCTTAGTATTGGGCTATGTCAAAATTACAAAAATGTATCGTCACAGTTTAAAAATTTGCTGAATCTTAATTTCTATTGATTAAGTCGATTATTTATATAAATAGGGATTTTTTTGTAACTTGTCTTAAGGTAAACTACGGTTTCACATTTAGTTTGTAATCATGTTAA
This sequence comes from Ctenocephalides felis, assembly GCF_003426905.1. NCBI lineage: Eukaryota > Metazoa > Arthropoda > Insecta > Siphonaptera > Pulicidae > Ctenocephalides > Ctenocephalides felis. The sequence goes on from NW_020539726.1 coordinate 27,876,783, forward strand.
ATAGTTTATAATTTTTAAATATTACATACTATACTAATATTATTAACATAACTAATTTTGTTAATTTTCTTATGACTTTATCTTTTGAATTATCAATAATTGAAAGAACGTATTCATTTTTTGAGTCGATTACTTCATCTGTATTTAATATACATATATATATTGTAAATAACTGTCTTTTTCGACTTCTTACCGAGTAATATTACTAACAAACGTAGCAAATTTTAATATATATTTATTTTCATTTTTAAATATTTTAGTATTTGTCGTTATTTTGCCTTATAATTTATTCTAATTTGATTTATCTTATATCATATGGTTCATTAAATATAACTGGACAAAAATTTTCCTCACTGTCTACTTCACCGCCTGTCAAAACATTTTATTTTGAATTTTCCACAGTCTAAAACTCTTAAAAAAAACCTTTGTTGATACGTTTATCGCAAGCTTTTCAGCAAAATAAGAAGATCCAGCACAACAATGTGTGCATATTTATAATATTATGTAAAAGGTGAAGGGTCCGTTGGCTTTGTATTGTATATTCACCTTATATTTACCTTTTTTCACCTAAATCGCCAGAAGGCAGGACTGTCAGATGTTCTCGGTCAACTTTTAACTTTATCGTTAACGGGCAGAATGTTGTGTGAAAACTTGGAAACCTGTAATAGATGGAGATGTTTCAACTTGGAATAAGTTATGAATGAAAAGGATAGTAATTATAATTAACTTGATACCTTGATTTTATATTTGTAACTTTAATAAAATCGCAATGCAAATTTCATCTTCAAAGGATAGTTTGAAAGTCTATAGCTCTTTGAAACCGTCAGATATCAAGTTAATATAAAAAATCAGTTGGTAGTAGTTTTCAGGGAATATATTGAAGTGCATCAACAACTTTTAAATAAATTAAAATACACAAGTGGCGAAATTAAAATACACAAATCAGCGTCAATTTAATTTGGTTAAAATCAATACTTGAAACCTTCATCCAAAACAAATCAAATTTTGCTAACTATTGACACTATTTGTTTAGAAAAACTTACATACAAAGTGGTATAAAATTTTTAGAATTTTTTCACAACATTTTTTCAGAACAATTGCAAGAAACTATGTATTACATCAAATATAGATATACTGTTTAATACCTAAAATTCAGAGATATTTGCATCAGCATTAGTTTTTGTATTATATATTTATATATATATATATATATATATATATATATATATATATTATTTATATATAAAATTTTTCTGTACGTGTGTATGATTTGATGCTTCTCCTAAACGGTTATTCGGATCTTGATAAATCTTTCTAGAGTTTGTCAAAGGAAATTTTTAAGATTTAATGAACTATAAAACAATAGTCAAATTATGGATATAAATAGTAAAAATTGCAAAAAACCACAAATCAATGTTTGACATTGTAAATATTTGAGCTGCCATCTGCTTGAAATGTCAATTCACAAGAAATTTGAATTTAGGTGAAATTATAAGTCTAGATAATATTAGAATATAATATACAAGAAAAATATAATATCTACATTATTATTACCGAAAAGCAGCGGAGATATGCAAGAAATTAACATCAGTATATGATTGGCAGATGAAATTATATAATTCAGTTTCATAAAAACGCAATAAGTCCAAAATTACATATACATTATTTTTTAAACATATGCATGCCGTATTTTGCTTTACTTTTCTATATTATATTGCATTAAAATTTCTACTTATTGAAAAAATGATTTAGAATTGTGTTTCACGTGTCAAAAATTTATTTGTTTGGCATTGGATATGGAATATTTAGCAAGTTAGTCTTAGATTGAAGAGTTGGACTAGATTTTGATAAGAACTGATTAAAAAACTACCATTTTCAATACGTAGAGCTTATTAAAGATATAAAAAAGTATAGTATAGGATATCGAAATATTTTCGAACTTTTGAATTATAGACGTGGCTACAGAGCAACGTCTGTCGGGTCATCTAGTATATATATATATATATATATATATATACTATAAATTTTCAACTTCGTTTATTACTCATATACCACTAATTTATATGGCATTTCATATTAGAATATTAAAAGTTTTGATGATGTTTTAATGAGTTCTCTATCTACAGAGATATAAATAAAATTTAAAATAACATATTTCATGAACTGTACAAACTTTTCCATTTGAAGTGGTAATTTTAAATTGAGCTTTTGCAAGTATTTACCACCGGCAACCTTTAAATGGGATGACATGATCTATAAAATATAAATATCATTTAACCTGTAAGTTGCTGACATATTTCCATATAACTATTTCAAAAAGTGGACTATAAATTTAACTGTTGAGGTTCTAAAACTTGAATGATAGTTGATTTTTTTTTTAATTATTTTTACTTGTCACACTTATATGCACTATTACTCTAATATTTTGTAGTTTTAGTAGGAGTATGTACTCGAAATTCATTTAATACATTTCTATAATTTTAGATCATTTTCTATCTAATTTTGAAAAATCTGTGTATGATATTGATTTTTTAAATAGCAAAATATTTTTATAATTAGATAATATGTGAATCTACGTATGCAAGTTTGTCTTTGAAGCTAGAACTAGATTTATTTTTTTTCTCAAGCTGATCATTTTAATTATTTAAATTGTATCTAAAAACTTTTGTTTTTAACAGAAATCAGATCATTGGTTGGCCTATCTTTATTTAATATATTTTTATTATCAGAATTTCGCTAATGCAGATGATTTATTCAGTTTGATGTTATAATGCCCGGAAAGGGATATTTTTATTTAAAATCAAATTTAAGTCTATATTTTTATGTGAAAATCGATATATTGATATCGATATCTGTCTTGCTATAATATCAACTGCTTGATATCAGGCTGAGATTGCAAAGCCAAAACTTTCACGACAGTCACGTCAAGCTAATAAATATTATTTATACCTAAATTATCATACACACCTCCACCAATTATAGTTGATTTATTGTTTCTCACACAAAATCTTATAAAAAAGATTTTATTGGTTGCTAATGTATCAATTTACAAGAGATTTTAATATACGAATTATTTTATAAAGAAAACTAACAAATTATTAACTATCTTTTTCCTCCAATAAAAATAAACTTAATATCCTCCTAATTGCAAAAGTATATTTATAGTATGTAATAGAGTTTCTTTAAAAATATATGAAAATATAAGTTTTCCTATTTCACTGCATTTATAATAAATTATGTATTGTAATTTATTTATTTTTTGTATTCATTGCAGATCGACTTTGTATTTTCTTCAACAAAACGGAACATATTTTATGAATTTAATCGCAAAAATATATTTATAATTTCCAATAACAAGTACGATCTCATTTCGAAGTAAAAAGAATTTTCATTTTATTGCATTTATGATGAATTTTGTATTGTATTACATATTTTGTATTTTATATTTTTTCTGCAACAATGACTTCAATAATGATCTATTGTTGCCAGGTACATAGTCACAATGGTTAAGTGATCTCATTTATATTTCCTTGGACTATGAATATATATATATATATATATATATATATATATTAAGGTTTGTCGGTTTTCAAAAACCGGTTTCAAAAACCGGTTTTTTAGCGAAAATGATGGAATTCGAAAACCGGGTTTTTAGTGAAAAAAGTCGGTTTTCACTGTATAAATGGAAAATGACAAATATAGCCAAATATAAAAGATAGATGAAAGCGTTTTGATTCTTGAAATCATATCGGTTCAATAGCATTTGATATCTTATCAGTCTGCAATGGTTCCCAGTAAGATTTTGTATATATTAATTTAGTTTTTTTATACCAGTGTATATAATAATTTAAATCAGTGTGACTTCTTCTTGAAGCCACAAATTAAAGAACAAAAAACTTAGTATTATTATATCAGGCTTTAAAAACAATTAAGCATAATTTGGTCGCAAGTATGAGAATATTTTCTATTTAAAGAAATTTTGTGAGTAAACAAATGACAAGTCTAAGTAGCAATTCGATAGACGTTCTCATTTTTTTAAAATCATATTTTATTAAGCAAAATACAATTAGAATGTTTACAATTGATTAATTAAAATTGCTCGGAACAGAAATGAAAGTTTAGCCTAATTGTTTTTAAAACTAAAGTTGATATTAACAAGTATGTATAAACATGTATTTAATATTTTTTATCTTTTTTATTCAATGATTTTTTTTTTATTGAAAAATGTATTATTTTTATTTATTCGAAAAATTTTCTTTCACTATTATAAATATATTTTCATTTTTATATGTGAAAATAATGCATAAATAACGAATAATTATTTTCAAAGTTATTTAATCAAGATAAACTATTATTTTTCAGTTTTACTAATTAAAATTAAGATAATTTTGTTTACTATCTATAAAATTGCACAATAAATAAATTTAGTCAAATACTGCTCTAAATCACACTAAGTTTGCGCATAAATTATAGAATATTCGAGTAAAAATTTATTTTCTATATAAAATTCGAAAACCGGTTAAAACCGGTTTTTTAGTAAAATTAAAACTCGAAAACCGGTTTTCTAAGATGTCGGTTTTTGTATAAACCCTAATATATATATATATATATATATACATATACATATATATATGTATATATATACATATATATAAGAACTCGTAAAAAATATCTCGATAAAAAATAATTAATTTTATAATAAATTATATGTATGTGACGAAAAATCTGAGTTGCATGAACTGCCCGAAATGTCACTCTACAAATAATCGTTATTTGCAATTATTTATAAGGTTTGTCTATGGGCAAATGGTTGAAAGCTACTGGATTTGAATCAGTTCCAGGTTCCATACCCTCCTCGATCAGCCTCATATCAAGCAGTAGTGACTTTGAATTCCACTTGGTAATATAGGTAGCAACATATTTTTAGGTGCAAATACCTCTCACCCAATGGCTGCATCAATGAAAAAATCATCAATATTACTCTAATTATGATGACAAATTAATCATAGAGACTGACTGGGTGACCTTTTGTGTTGCCATGTTAAGGCTACACCATTAAAAGAAGTCAGCACAACAACTCATAAAACTCTTTGAGTTCTGATTGATATTAAATATATATTTAAAAAAAATCTATTATAAGCCATTAGTGTCACTTACGTCGTATTTTTGAGAAATTCCTAAAGTATCCCCCGAGCTCCTCCTTTATGATTTATGTATGATATGAAGTGTATACATTGAGAAGATTTATGCATGTCCTTTATTATTAGTCTAGTATCTGGGTCTGACATATATGCATGCATAATTAATATCCTTTGCGGTCGCCAGTTGAATCTTCCCACAAGATTGTTAATTGAGTCCTTAGCGTATGTTTACCATGCTATTACATTCGGCTAATTGAAAGAGGACCCTGTTTCTAGTTGAAACTGTATCTTGGGAAAGCACTGATTTTATGCAGAATATTACATTTCATAAAATGCATGTAAAATATAACATTGTTTTGCTCTAAAAGGCCATACCTTGTTTGAAAGAAGATTTATTATTTATTTCAATTATTTCGAATTGGGTCAAATGACCCTTTAAGTTTTTTTTTTTCTGAAGAAAGCGAAAAAACATTATTATTTATGTCCATTGCGATATTAATTTATTTTGGTTCAAATAGCTATTCTAAGCTATTTTTTTTAAATTATATCTTTCATTGATATGATTTGAGTGCAAAGTTGTGTTGCCCGATGCTTTCACTCTAAATGACCCTATACAAGTACATTTTTAATTGTACATCTACAATTTTTTTACGTTATTTTAAACGTTGATATAATCTGGAAATTGAAAAGAAAAATTAGTGCCATTAATAAGATTCATAAAAACAGATTTGATGGATGTTTATATTCTATTGCCTATTTTTTTAGAAATGCTGTAAAACGTTAACTTTTTTATTAAAATTTTCAAAAAAAAAATTATTCAAAAGTTTGTAAATTAAAGCAAATTGCCAATAAATACTTTTCAAACTCGATAATAAAGAGTTCTTAGAATGTAATTAAAACCGATATTCAGAGTTTTCATTATTTAATGATATACAAAATATTTTTAAATATTATTTAATAGTAGAGTTCGAAAACTAAATAAAATGAAATATACTAATATATATATACATATATATATATATATATATATATATATATATTATATATAAAGTTAATAATTTTTATAAAAATTAAATTAAACTAGCTGTAAGTGGAATTCTGTCTTGAGGCAATTATGGCATCGTGCCTTAAGGCAAACTGCTGGAACTTCCCGTACCGTAACGAAATGTTCGAGGAATACTGAATGTTTTCAAATAGATTATTATAAATATTGTAACATTGTCTAATATTTATGGGAATTATATAAACTGAATTGCAGAGTTGAAATTATTTGTATTAAAATTTTCAAAAAAAAAATTATTCAAAAGTTTGTAAATTAAAGCAAATTGCCAATAAATACTTTTCAAACTCGATAATAAAGAGTTCTTAGAATGTAATTAAAACCGATATTCAGAGTTTTCATTATTTAATGATATACAAAATATTTTTAAATATTATTTAATAGTAGAGTTCGAAAACTAAATAAAATGAAATATACTAATATATATATATATATATATATATATATATATATATATATATATAAAGTTAATAATTTTTATAAAAATTAAATTAAACTAGCTGTAAGTGGAATTCTGTCTTGAGGCAATTATGGCATCGTGCCTTAAGGCAAACTGCTGGAACTTCCCGTACCGTAACGAAATGTTCGAGGAATACTGAATGTTTTCAAATAGATTATTATAAATATTGTAACATTGTCTAATATTTATGAGAATTATATAAACTGAATTGCAGAGTTGAAATTATTTGTAAAGTATATTAGAACTATAGTCAGAATTAAAAATAAAATCTGAAATATTTTCGATATACAAAAAACTAAAAAAAAAAAAAAAAAAAAATTGTAACAACATTTTTTTTCCAAAATCAATTATTTTGTTAAAACAAGCAGAAAGTTCTTTGAATCATTTAAATCGGACGCTTAGTTCTCTCAAAAACTGCCATTTTTTGTACATTTAGCTCCGTAGTTTCGAAATGGCTGGGCCTGCTTTTGCCAAAAACTAATAAGCACTTCTCCCAATCATTACTAATTGAATGTTTTTTAGATCATTCAAATCGGATACTCCGTTATCTCAAAAATTCGATTTATATTTTCTGCACTCTTTGCTCCGTATCTCCGAAACGGCTAGACCTGCCTTTGCCAAAAACTAATCAGCTCTTTTCCTCATCAATATGAATCGAATGTTTTTTGAACCATTCAAATCGGTTGATCCGTGCGCCCTAAAACGTGACTGGAAATTTGTATCCATACATACACACACACACACATACACACACACACACACATCCATTTTTTCTGAGGTATGCCAAAACGTTCAGAAACCTTCAAAACGTCGAGAAATGTTAAAATTTTCAATTCCGATTTTCGGCCCATTACAATAACTTACCCTACGGGAAGTTAACTAGTATTAATACTTGCTTGTTCATGATCAAAATTACAACTTTTGTAAATATTTGTCATATATCATTTAAGTATAGCGTAAAACATTCAAAAATATGTGACAAAATAATCTCCATATGATCACTTTCCTAAATTATTCGAAATATTTCTATAACATTGAATGGTATTATATTGAGATAAAATGATTGCAATTTCTGATTGTATATATAAAATGTTTTATTGTGAAATGAATAATGAAAACGCAATTATTATTTCGAATTACAAATCCCCGCAATTGTACGAAAATAATGAAAAACATGATTTTGTATTTTTAATACATTGTTCATTCATGATTGGTACTCATTAATAACGTGTTATAGAAATAATATAAATACGGAATAAAATTTTATGTGGTCAATTTATTTCATAAATGAAATGGAAAATATTTAGACTATGTGTATATATAATGTATACTTATATTTACATATGTAAGTTTTTCTAAAATGATATATTATTAAATGCAATCATCAGTGAATCTACAAATTAAAAAAAAACTATACATTTTGTTAAAAACTACATATAGAATAAAACAGTAGAAAATAAAAAGTTAAAGTAAAACAATATTTAAACCAGAAAGAAAAAAAATCTTTATTATTTCATTACGTTTTGACAAATGATTTTATGTCATATTTAGTAGTAATACCATCTAGAATAAACTAAAATATTTACTGAAAACCAATTCACAATATCACTACTTATTGAATCTTATCAATTTAGCCAATAATAATTAGTAAATGGATATCCTAAGAACTTTGAAAACCTTTTGATTTTTAAAATAATATTATGCGATTTTTATATTTATTTATTTTTTCTTATAAATTATGATCTATCTATTTAGAAAGATACTAAGTAATTAATTTGATAAATAACATAGAATTTTAAAAGGAAAACCCAGTGATTTATCTTTTATTAATGTACTAAATTATGTCTAGATTTAGTTGCGGTATTATAAATATATTCATATTTATTGTTAGTTTTTTGAATGAGTGCCATTACTTAATTATAGTAAGAACAAAATATAATATAATGCATTTATTATTTTTATTTTTATACATAATAATAATTAAAGCTATAGACATTTTGGAAACAAATTTTTAAGGCAATACCTAATCATTGTTTATAAACAAGGTTTTGATTTTTCTAATTTTTAATACGCAAAATTGTGTTAAACTTCATTTTAAAAAAAATTAGAATAACAAATTCTTCATTGCCCTAGGTCAATTAAAATAGAATTGTCGTTTCAGAATAAAAAAAAACAGTCAATTATGTAATAGTCGTCCTTTAGTCCTGTTGAACACAGATTTGCCCAAGGCATGGCGTACACTTTTAATTAAAGATAACACACTGAAAGCATTTTGGAGATAATTAAATCTATGTTGCTTTAAAATCTCTCACAACCTATTTTACAGGAAACAAAGAATAGATTTCTATAGTAATTTATTCTATGAACAAAAAGTTTTTGTAGGTGACAAAAGCGTACAAAATAATAATATATGTGAGAAAATTTAACATGATAAGATTTTTTAATATTTTTGATATAGTGTTACCACTACCAGTGTTAGAAAGGACATGTCGAGATAAATTTAATAAATTATTGACTGCTATGTGATATGAAAAAAATTTGCGTTTTCTTATGCGGGAAAAATGCAGTTAAATGATGTACGAAATACTTTTCAATATTGTTTGATAATTAAGTTCGAAAATAATGAAATATAATATACTAAAATATACATAACAAAACTTTAATAAAAAATATATCTCAATAACCAGTAAAGTTATAAATTTTTGAACGACAATATTTGAAAGTATAGGTAAAAGCATGCACAACCAGTCATTACCTTAATCCTTACAATGTTGATTACGGGAGATAAACGGCAATGTTTAAAAATCCATGACAAAAGTATTTTTTTTCCTCGTTAGTTTTTTGGCTGTGAGCACTGTTGTTTAGTTCACCCCAATATAATTTTAAGTACACATTATTTAATTATTTTCCAAGATGTATTGCTAATTTTGACTCAGATACAATAGTTTTTTTTTATAAATAATCTCTTATACGTTTTAATTCATGCCTACCCACGGTGGGGTAAAAAGGACCAACTGACATTACTCTGGCAAAGGCGTAAACAATAAAAAATAGTGAACATAACAGTAAATTCATTTAAATAAAGCAATTTAACTAGAAATAAATTAAATAAATAGTTATCCCAACTCTACTGATGACTATTTTCGATAAAACACCAGATCAAGGTTATATACAGTATCATCCTCTGTCCCATGAGATTTATATTTTTTATTGGATGAATAATGTAGCTATATTTCTGCAGAATCTCTTTAAAATTAAAACTAAATAATTATACGTGATTGTCCCATTTTTCTCAGCTTGTTAGATGAAATGAACCAGGTGTCAAATTTATGAAAAACAACAAAAAAACACATTTCTACAACGACGAATTAGCTTGGAGTTTCACTTAACATAGTCAGATAGTTGTTTGTTTGACATGTACTATTTTCTGTGATATAATTGAGTTAGTTTTTACAATATACTTACTCAAAATCAAATTGGATCTTTAAGCTCTGCCCTACCCTATTATCTTCTTAGATCATGTGGGGGTCACCAATTTAGTAAATTTATTTATTTATCAAAAATCGTTGATAGCAAATAATGTTTTGATTATAAAATGAATTTTATGAATACGATAGCTTATAGAACCAGGTCTTTATTTATTTTCATTATATTATTTTCGCGAAAACAGTTCACAAAAATTTTTGGCAAGAGACTTGAGCCAATAGCAATTTTGTTGGAATTTATTTATTGGTATAATCTAAATAGAAATGTTGTATTTCATTGTATATAATTGTGAATGAAATTGCAGTAAAAATTTAGTTTAATTCAATATTATTTTTATATTACCATTAAAAAATATTTATGAGTGTTTAATATTGATTAGCATTTAATTTATTTTTAAATGCCATACCATAAATCACTTAACACAAACTATTTTCATCATAAAATTAAACACTGAATCCAAATTATATGTGTGTATAACAATGTCATAATTTATTTTATAGCATAATAAATTACCTATCGATTAAGTAGCTAATGTTGTAAAATAGTTTATGTACTACATAATATACTGATTTTCATTGACATACATGTGATTTTACACATAGTATTTTCTGTACCATGTGTATTACAAATATTTTGATTTCGGAAATTTAACTTCAAGCAAACATTTTGTCATTAAATGCGAGTTATTAAATTCCCGAAATGTATGTACTTATATGAAAAGAGCCAAAGTTATGAAATTGCCCTGACTTATGCTGCCAGAGCAACGTACGATAATAGGTTTTGTCGAATTAACTTTAACAGAACATCCTGGGGCTTTTCGTCATAAAATCACAATCTGTGAAATTAGATATGAAATCCATTCATATTATTTTCTCGTGCGTGCAGGAGTCGAAAAATGTAAACTTCTAAGAAGACATGTAAGGTTTTCAATTTAGAGACAGTTTATGGAAAAATTCGAAAAGGATAATAGAATATAGAAAAATTTATTTTTTATGACTAGCAAAAAATTTATTTTACCAATCACTAGTTTTATAGAGTCGTGAGGCAACAAAGTTCGTAGGAACTGCTCTGTAATTCACGCAGTTATGATTTTCAAGTAAAACTTTTTTAGGCGCGAGTAGGTTGTAAATCCGTACAAATCCAACGGAAGTGCCAATGTCATTCGCTCTCGATGAGATCATTTCTATACGGGTCGATTGTGATTAGTCGTCGTGTATGTGAATAGAGATGAGATATATAACGACAGATGAGATCTGTCGTTATATATTCATTCACACAGTGAATTATGCCTAAACAAATATTGTTTTTGCAACTTCACTCATCATGTAATTGTGTTTGAAGAACTTCATGTAATTTAAATTAATGTACATTCATTGACTGCTTGTATTATTTTTTTTGCTGGCGATACAATCTTATTCTTTGAACAGCTGTAATATCTGTCTTGCCTAAAAAATATTTTCCATTTTAATAACTTCAAAGGTTTATAGAAACTGTGAATAAAATAGAAATAATTTCTAATCAATAAACTTACGTTTAGTTCACAGAACAAATATGTAATTCATTTTATTATTTTCAAGGAACAAGATAAAATATTCTTCTGATTCAAACATTTTTCATTAAAACAAGATTTGTACTACGATGTAAATTTTAAAATGTTTAAGTATCTATGCCGATTTCCTTGTTGATATCGGAACGCATACAACGTTGATGCCTTATTACGTTACGTGAAACACGTCGCAGCTTGAAAATAAATTAGAACCATTATATTGTTTGAAATAAAAATACTCAAAAATTATTGTATGTTATTATTTTGTTTTTCTATTAAAAGTATATGTAGGTATATAAGATTTAATATTTATGGGATTGTAAAAAATTACATGCATTTTTTAAGTTTATCGTATGTAAAACATTCATCAAAAATAAGTGCTCCGTACATCACTCTTGCTTATTGCAGCGCTCTTTATTGCATTTTCATGATGTGATGGATTTTTCCCATCTATAACAAAATTTGATATATTTTAAAATTTAAATTTTATAATATTGTGATAACTTCCAACATTACGTTGAAAAAGAAAAATGTTTCTATAAATAATGTTTGTAAAATTTGCTTTTATTTAATCATAAATAGTGCTTACAATTAGTGCAATTAAAGTTATTAGTACTCACTCATTGTTATAAAAAAATTTAATATTTTTCTTGTTTATTTTAATAATTTTCTATTTAGTCAATTCAATTTAGTTTACTTATAAATACCATACAAGTTAGTTTAGTTAAAACCTTTAAATTATTATCTTACATTTTTTATTGTGAACTAGTTGGTTTACTATTATCGATATTTCATACTGTGTGAAATCATTATTAATTTTAGAAACTATATCTAACTACTTACAGTATTTAAACAATTATTTGATGCAGGAATTTTAATTTAAAAGTCTTTAAGAAAAAGAAAACAAAACCTTACTTTATAAAATCCTTCAATTCTGTAATCGTTATTTTAACAAAGTTTTTAAAGTTCAACTCATACAAAATCCTCCTAATTCTAAAAGTATTACTGGTAGAACTCATTAAAATAAGTTAAATCAACAAATCTAATATTTAAAGCTAATTATATAGAATGTTGAAGGTAGAATAATCTTAATTTAATGAGCTTCGTCCGTTTCTCAATCATATTAATATCTAGAATAATTTTGAATAAAAATCAATCTTGTTAAAGAACTTATATATACTATAAAATACCGTTAAAACGATTATCGAAAAACTGGACCAAAAATGAGTCTTATGCAAAAAATCGTATTATGCAGAATAGGATCTATATCTATATATTGTCTATATCAAAATGTAGAGACCTGCCTAAAAGTATTATGCAAGATATTAAGCATGTTCGTCTTAATAGGTTACTAATGTATATCATATATCTTTGATATATGAACACACTAATTTTTTACTACTCTAATAAAGGTTCTAATACAGCTTTGTCAACAGCCTTGTAAATATAATAATATATATAAAAATAAATTATTTTAATCATAAAAATTTATAATATTCATGACATATATATTATATGCAAGTAAAAGAAAAATGAAAAAATATAATATATATTATATATGATAACTTTTAATTCATAATTGAAATATGTCGAGATGAACTTATTTAAAGTTTTTCCACGATGTACCTTTTTTATCTATATAACAACGTGTCACAAGAATGCATTAGATTAATTTAAATCAGTTTCATTTTATTGAAATGACTCTAAATTATCGAAGATTTATTCGTTCATTCAATTCCTGTATAACAATTTCCATTTATCATTTGATGACTTATGTTGGATTTGGAAATAAAAAGTCTTATTAATTCTAATGTTATGATTTTATTTTTATGAAATTAATTTATATTTTTGGTTTTGCAGATTCAAGTCAATTAGATGTCTTGTATGCTAGGCATAAACGTCGACTTAGGAGGTCATTATTTGTATCTGGATTAATAATTGGAATCATTACATGCGTGGCGGCAACAATATGGCTTTTAATTACAGAAGAACAGGTAAAATAATATTACAGATACAAAAGTTAAAATTTGGATTTTTTATTTAAAAAATATATTATATAATTTATATTTATTTAAATATCAATTAATTAAATATCCTTCCTATTTCCACTTGAAGTTATATAAAACATAAATAGTAATATAAAACTTCAATTACCAGAGTCTAAACTGAGCTTTTAAACGCATTATTCAACTCCGTAAAACAGGTAATAGGAATTTTTTAACTAAAGCTTGATACGGTAAAATAAAAGACAAAGTGAATTTAAATAGTTAAGTTTTTAAATATGGATACAATAATTACTTTATTCTTATCGATTAAAGCACTTTTATCAATAAGAACAAGTTAGCATGTATCGTTTTAATAACAATAAGTTAGTATGTAAGATCAAACGGAGATTTCCATGCAGCATTTGTGAAGACTATTTTTTTTTAATATCGGTCAAATAATTTATTACTATCGTAACTAGCTAAACTGAAATAAACTGTTTGAACACTATTTTCTATGTGTTAATTAAATATAAATGAATATGTAGAACATTGATCAAATGAGTTTCAGTATATGATATTGCATTGTATAGAGTAGAGTCGAATGTGATCATATAGAGTCCAAGATTGTACTATGTAAATAAATATCAGTATAGAAAATATTAGATAGTATTTTGATAAAGATTGCAATCGAATTTATTATATGGATTGTGTTAAATCAAACCGTCGTTGAAAAAATCATCTTAAGTTCAGATAAAATGCATATTTGCTTAAATGTTCCATTTGGATTTGGTCATAGAATTGTACGTTACATCATATGATATACATAAAATAATAAGATATAACTATATATTGTATATTCGAACAATTCTGACAATTCTCTAATACCCATTAAGGAAACTAAGAGATGATCAAGTACATAATACGGAAACTGTTAATGCGCTTGATGCTTATACTAGTGCATTCTATCATTGTAAGATCAGAGACAATTTAATAGGCATTGTTGCATATAATCCAGGATCTGTTTCAATTCACACATTGCTAATAATTTTAAATTAGAAGATTCAATTAAATAATTTATTTATAATTCACTATTTGTAATGCTGTAATAAAGCTGCACTTAATCACTTTACTTCTCACTTTACGTCTCACTTAATACTTTTTAAGCATATTTGTTTAAACTACTGTAAATTTTGCTAAATCGGCAAGAGAAATATATTAAAGTGCAGTTCAAAAATGTATAAATTAATTTACTCAATGTATTAAAATAGCCAATATAAATGTATAAGTTATGGACAGCATAAATACACATATAAGACAGTATAAATATACATATAATCTAGGATTTATTTCATTTTGCATTTTTCTAATAATTTTAGAAAAAAAGGTTCATTGACTATTTTTTTTGGACATACGAATTTTTATAATATATTAGGTGCTTGATCTTTTAGTATTTTTGTCTAAAATTCTGTGAATTATTCTAATTCTGTAAAAGAGGTACCTATGCTAAAGAGTAGTTAAAGAATTTTGGAATATCTTGGATCTAATATATATAATATAATATATATATATATATATATATATATATATATATATATGTGTGTGTGTGTGTGTGTGTGTATAATCCAGTATCCATTTCATTTCACATATTGTTTATAATTTTAGAGCAATATTTATTAACTATTTTTTTAAATTCTAAAAATTTTCATAATGGTAATTAATATTACCATCTTAACATAATAAACCTTAAGAATATTTGTTTAAAATGCTCTATATATTTTTTACTCCGCAAAAAAATGAACCAAATAAACTAATTATTATTATGTATCTATATGATATTTCATTTATATAATTTTTGTAATATATACTTAAACTTACTAACATTTTATATATCTATTTTTTATTACCTCAATTAATTTAAGTTCAAAGCATTTTTACACCGCATAACAATAATTTAACTGTGACATTAAAACCTCCTAAAATTATAATGAAATAGTTTAAATGAAATCAACAAAATATTTTTTTATTCTCAATAAAAAAAATTACATTTTCTATAATTACATTTATTTTTATTTGATTTTTTTAATTTGCAAAAGTGAAGATAATTAATGATTAAATTTATCGAGAATTAACATTAATATAATTTTTTTTAATATTATCTTTTCAGAACTCAAAGCTGCATTGGCTTCTGGGTTTACTGTGCACTTGTATCATAATCTGCGCTTTGGTTTTGGGTCTGTCCAGGGTCCCAGGATTATTGAAATCCAGGGTCGCAGCTGCTTTTTTATCAATATGCCCGCTAATTGCTCTTACAGCAGCCTGTGAATTAGAGACCACAAATCGGAATGCGGCCCTGCCATTATATGTTTTGATCTTGGTAAGTTATAATATTAAAATGTTCTTTTATCGATAATCTTGAATTATTCTGAATATCGTGAAAATCTGTAAATGTTTGCACTTTCGATGAAAACAAAGATATCTATGTACGACAATGTTTCTATTAAATTTGATTTATTATCAACTATACTTTATTGATTATTGATTAAATTCATTTTCACAACAGTAGAAACGAAGTTGTTTTAATAATCTGCAAGTATTTTCTATACTACAAAATCAAATATTATCTACGTAACAATGGTAATATGGGTTTTTGTAACGTGCCATTTTCATTTTTAAATTTATGTAAAGCTCATAAAGTTTATTATTTAATTAATTTATTTAAATTTATTTATAATACATTGTGTACAGGTACACAACGAATTTAATTTTTGATTAAAAAGTAATCTTTTATGTACTATATGCAAATTGTGCATGCAAAATGCCGGTAATGCACTTTTTCCATGCTTTTAGTTTAAGGTAAGCTTTAAATAGCATTAAATACAAGGTTTATATTCGGCGGAGTAAAAATAAATTTAATAACAATAAACAACAAAAAATAAAAAAATATTAAAGAAATATTATTTAATAATAAATTCTTTCCGATATGCATCAAACAATTTTTAAAATTAACGCAATACCGGTATACCGAAAACCGGTACACCATTTGAATTTTCGGCGGTATTACTATCGAATTTAGCTTAAATACCGATATTTTCGTTATTGAAACATGAAAGCTAGTTGGACATGTTACATTTGAATTTAAGTTTTTCGAAATCATTTAAACTTTAAATCTCTAATCGCAAAGCAGGTGTCTTTTTAGGTCGTTCCATAGTATAAACAAGTGTCAAAATATTATATCGACTTCTTATTATTGCTTTTCAAAGAGCTTTATATTATTTCTCAATAAATAGAATCTAGTCTAGTCATTATGGTAAGTTCACCTCAGAATTCGAGATACCCAGCTGTAAGTCTGTAAATACTCGGTAAATACACCCTAAAAGTTGTCTCAAAACCTACATATGGTAGGGTGTACGCAGATTCTTACGTAATTTAAGCTTAAAGACTGATCAGACTGATAGATAATAATGTTTTATTCCTCTTATATAAAAACGTATTGGTTTTTTAAAGTGACATCGACGCCAAAATATTAATACTACAAATACTCAAAATCAGCAAAATAAAGCATTACCACTGGGTAATCTTTATTTTTTTAACTTCACACATATCAATCATAATAATTACTAAATGCTTTTGTTACTATAAGACAGATTGTAATTTATCTTGGAACTAAAAATTTCACCAATCAAAAAATATTAATTTACGTAAAAAGTAAAGCATAGTATGGCTGATGATTATATATGTTTATAAATATTCTAAATATACAGCCAAAATCGAGGTTAGACGACGGTACGTTGGATCAAATATGTTTTTAAAATCATAGTGAAATTTGTATAAAATATCGTATATAAATATTCTTAATAATATGCTATTGATGTTAAGTTAAGTTTTATATTTTATTTCTAGGTTTTATTTTTTGTTTATATTAATTTGTTTTATTATTGTATAAGTGACTTTCTATTTTAACATTACTTGTTTTTAAATATTATTAAAACCGGTATTACCGCCTTGTATGCGAAAATACCGAAATACCTGTTTGAAAAAATTTTAAGTGCAATTATAGTATGCTCATGATATTCCTTTTTTAAATATATACTGAATATATTTATATTTATATTTTATATATTTCAGTATATATTTTAGATATATACTGAAATTTTTAACTACCCGTAGGGTAAGTTATAGTGAAATCGCAAAAAATCGAAAATAAACATTTTTATATATCTGTACGTTTCAATGGTTTCTGAACATTTCGGCATACCTTAGAAAAAATGGATGTAACTAAAAAAACGCCATTTGGCGGTCAAAAATGAACATTAGACATATGTAAATCGCATTATCAGATATTTTATAAAGATTATAATAATAAGTACAAATTTTGTGTACATTTATATGGGTTCTGTACCAACGTTTAATAAAATGTACAAAATTTTCAAAAAAAAAATCAAGATACAAAGAAATCTAAAAATAGAAAAATCTATTTTTTCAAAAAAGTCAATTTTTTTTTCAAAAATTTCAAAATTTCTCAAAGATCTAATTTTTTCAAAGATTTGGATGTTTTTTTTTAATAATTTAGTTCTCGGTACGGGAAATTCCAGCAATTTGCCTCAAGGCACAATGCCATGCATTACTAGTTTTAAAATAATATTAATACCGATTTTAAATGCGAAAATACCAAAATACCAAAATACCAAAATACCAAAATACCAAAATACACGTATCAAAAATTCTAAGTACAATTTTAGTACAGCTCATGATATTCATTATTTAAATATTAATTTATAATAGTTTGAAATATGATTTCTTTCTTCAATTAATTATTTTAAATATAAATAAATAATAAAAGTAATGTTTGATATCAAATAATATTATAAAAACTCATTTCACAAATGAAAGCGGAATATCCAACTTTCTCCTCACTGCTATTCGCTCCATGCGCAACGCGCTACTCTGTTATAAGCGCGAATACAAGCGTTCGTTCATGTCCTCTGGTAGCCGTGATCGTCTAGTGGTTAGGACCCCACGTTGTGGCCGTGGTAACCCAGGTTCGAATCCTGGTCACGGCAATGTCGCGCACATTGTCACGGCAGAGGCAATTTTTTTCATTTTTATTCGTTTTTTATTAATTTTTTATGAATTATTTATATTTTTATTTACAATCGATGTCAAATTATGCATTATCATTCATTAATTAACTCACAAAGTACATTTAATTTATATTACAAAAAGTGGAACGATTTTTTTTACATCAGTAGTATCTGACAATTAGATTATAAAAACACTTGAATAAATAAGTAAATATTTTGTATTATCGTTTTTAATAAAATTTGTCATATTTTTTCATTTGAATCATTTAAATTCTGTTTTTGCTGATGAGTTTATTGCTACATTTCAATTAATTTGATGTGATCATTGATGATTAAATTTCTTTTTAGATTAATCACTAGATATTTTTCTACAAATATAATTAAAATTAATTACTCAACTAAATTAGGTATGAGTGACATTTTTTCTTAAGGCAAGTTGCAGAAACTTGTTGACACATGTAAATAATCGACATAATTGAGTAATATGATTTAGCTTTAAGCTTAGAAATTTTTGGAATTGTGACAATAAAAGTTTTAAATTTGACACAGCATTATTCCCAATTTTGACAAATATTTGTAAATGAACTACTTTATTATTTTATAATCTCTTTTCAGACAATTACATCATCATTACCATCAAAAGTTTATCAAAATCGTCGATTTTTTGCATCAATTAATTAGAAAGAAACGGTTAGACTGATTCAACACTTTATCTAAATTGTTTCAACATTCATAATAAAAATTATTGCACTTTTCTGCTAATTATGAAGAAACTGTTTGACCGATCGTCGCATAAATCTAATCAATGCGGGTTCTTAGCAAGTTATAAATTTACAAATTACATTACATTACATTATTATAAATTTAAAATACTTAAATAATTACTATCAATTTTTATAAATATCAAATACTACTATTACTAACAATGCAATTAATATATAATATATTAATAAATTAATTAATAAATACTAAATATGCAATTGCATATGTAAAAATAGATTGTTCTACTGATATAAAACTATTGTTAAGCATGGCCAAGATTTATTATAAAACAGTAAACTTGATTTTTTCTTGTACAGCTTATTAATTAGACATGTATAGCTTTTGCTTTAAACCACGTAATTATTTGAATAATTTGCCTTAAGTTTTATTGCATTTAAACTCCACGTTTATAATCCCTAATTTTCTAGTAAATTGCATTTTTGTAAAATCAAGTTATATTAGTTCTGCTGAAATATAACTTTTGTTCTATAATTAGAACCGACCATTAAAATTTTATTTTAAAACAGTATTTTTTATCCTATTTCATTTTTTTATTTCAAAACTAATGTTGGATTTTATACTAACGATAAATGATAAGCAATCGAATAATTCTGGATTGATATTCATATTTAAATAACTTAATAATAATGATAACTAGTGGTGTATGGATTCTGTGAGTTATTAGATGTATTGAAAAAATCACCTGGAAGTCTCAGTGTGGTTCCGTAAACCATCTCTGCTGCTGATGTCTTGATGTCTTCCTTGAATGAATTCCGTAGACCAAGTAGTACGTAGGGTAGTGTCTTGATCCACGGTTCAGAAGAACACATCAGTGCAGCTTTTAGGGTTCTGTGCCAACGTTCTACTAATCCATTTGCTTGAGGGTGGTATGCTGTCGTACGTACTTTCTTTGCACCAACTGCCTGTGCCAAGGACTTGAAGAGAGATGACTCAAACTGCGTGCCTTGGTCTGATGTTATTGTAGTTGGTGTACCAAATCTGGAAATCCAGCACGTAAACAATGCCTGCGTGACTGTCTCAGCTGTGATGTCTCTCAGTGGGATGGCTTCCGGCCATCTTGAAAATCTGTCAATAATTGTTAAGCAGTAAGGAAAACCATTAGTATTGGGTAAGGAAATTATGTCAATATGAATATGAGAGACTCTTTCATCAGGAATAGGGATGTGCAAAGGATTGAAATGATTATGTTTATGGATCTTGGACTTTTGACAGGATATGCATTGACGAGTCCAAGTAGCAACATCCTTTCCAATTCCAGGCCAAACATACCGGCTGCGTACCTCCCTGGATGTGGTCCTGATGCTTGGATGAGAAATACCATGGACTACGTCGAATGCAGTTTTGCGGAGGCTCTGTGGGAGATAAGGTTTAACAAAGTTTGACTCAATTATACAATAGATCGGAAAACCATCCAATGTTAATTTATGTAATCTAAGAGAAGTTTTTCCACCTAGCAGCTCCTGCATTTCTGGATTCAAGCTTTGCTCTATACATATTTGTTCAGCCGACAGTCTGGTAGGCATTTCAATAGTGTTAATTCTTGATAATGTATCTGCCACTACATTTTCTTCGCCTTTCACATACACAATTTCAGAAGAGAACTGGGATATGTATTCCAATTGCCTACGCTGTCTGTCCGACGCCTTTTCAGGTCTCTGCTGAAATGCATATGTGATGGGTTTGTGGTCTGTCTTGATAATGAAATGCCTACCTTCCAGCAGGTATTCAAAATATTTTATGGCCGCAAAGATGCCTAGAAGCTCTCGGTCATTTGTTGAATACCTCTGTTCCGTGGATGTGAGCTTTCTGGAGTAGAAACCTATAGGGTGCCATGCACCATTTTCTTCCTGCTCCAGAGTGGCTCCAATGGCTGTTGTTGACGCATCTGTTACTAAACATATATTTGTTGCAGCAGCTGGATAATGAAGTAAAGCGGCGTTTGCAAGAGCATTCTTTACGTCCTCAAAGGCTTGCAGAGATTCTGGGTTCCAAATGACAGGTGTTTTATCCTTCTTGACTGAACTACGTAGGTAACTGTTTAGCGGTGCTTGCAGTTTGGCTGCTTTTGGGACTGATTTCCTGTAATAATTCAGCATTCCCAGAAACCTACGCAGTTCCAGAACTGTTGTTGGCTGTGGGAAGTTCAAAATCTTGTCCACCCGGTCTGTAGCTGGAGAATAGCCTTTCTCACTGAGCTTGTAACCCAGAAAATCTACTTGGGACTTGCCTAGGACGCATTTGTTGGTGTTGATGGTTAGAGAATGTTCTTGCAAACGCTCAAAAACTATCTGCAGGTGGCGATGGTGTTGCTCCATGTTCTCAGACATAACCAGAATATCATCCACATATATAAACACAAAGTCAATGTCTTGGAATATGTGGTTTATGTAGCGCTGGAATGTCTGAGTGGCATTCTTCAGTCCAAAAGGCATGCAGAGGTACTCATATAATCCCCATGGAGTTATGATGGCAGTCTTCTGTATGTCCTCTTCATGCATCGGCACCTGATGATACGCTTTTGCAAGATCTATTGTTGAAAAAATTGTTTTATTGTGCAGGTTTGTAAAAACATCACTGATTAGTGGAGGAGGATATTTGTCTGGTTGCGTGCTTGAATTAAGTTTTCTATAGTCACCACAGAGTCTATAAGATCCATCCTTTTTTGATACCATATGTATTGGACTTGCCCACGGACTGCTTGAAGGTCTCAAAATGCCCCTGTCCAGGAGATTTTGTATCGCGGCTTTTGCAGCTGATGCTTTTTCGCCAAAAATCTTCCTGAACCGGGCAGCAACTGGTGGACCTGTTGTGGTAATCCTGTGTGCGAAAGGAGATGGTTTAATTGTTAGTCTCTGTGGCGTTCTAGTGATTGTTATATATTTGTTTAGTAAGCTCCTGAAAGGTTGGTGTGGGTTAATTGTGAAAATGTTAATGTTCTGGGTCTTCAGCACTTTGCCATCAGAGGCTAAGCCTGTCGTTGAAACAATTAGTCTTTTGCCTTTCAGGTCTATTAGTAGATTGTAGTAGCTTAGCAAGTCTGCACCGATTATGGCTGTTGCCACATCTGCTACTGTGAATTGCCAAGTGAAGGGTCTGCGCAGCGAAAGGTCCAGCTCGAGAGTCCGCTTTCCATAGGTGGATATTCGGCTGGAATTGGCTGCATACAGAACAATCTCTTCCTTGGCACGACCGGTTGTAAACTTGCTAGCTGGAAGAATCGAGAGAACGGAGCCAGAGTCTATAAGAAAATTTATCCGTGTTTTTCTGTCTGTCACACATAGTCGGAGCTCTGGACAGACAGAATTAATATCACCATCATTATTTGCTCCTGGTGTTGATGGTGACTTTAGTTTTCCGGCTTCAGGAGAGTCTTAACCAAACAGGGTTTTATGCATTTGGTAGCCTTCTCTCCAAACCTGCTATGGTAAAAGCATAGCTGTGATTTGGACGGCGTCTTTGATCTCCCTCTCCTGTGCCTGGAGTGACTTCTGGTCCTGCTTCTCTCGTCATGTTCTCTGCTATGTTTTAAATTCTCCACTTCTGTCGTCAAGGCATTTAGTTTCTGCATCATGGCAAGCAGAATTTCTTGGGTGCGGTCACTTCTTGGTTCAGGTGCTCTGCTCGCTGTGGCCATCACCGATGATGGCAGTCCACAAGTATCTACAAGCCTGTCTGCCATCTCGCCAATGGCTTGTAGCCCAATGTTTTTCGATACAAGCAGTAGAGGCCTGATGTGTTGTGGGAGTCTGTCCAACCAAAGTTTATGGATGATATCCTCCGAGATTTCACTCCGAGCCAGGTCAATCATTTCCCGTAGTAGCTGGGATGGCTTTTTGTCACCTACGACAACGTTTGTTAACAATTTGTCTACTTGCTTTGACCTCGACTCGGATACTCGGTCTAGGATTATGTTCTTCAACGTGTTGTATTTATTTTCGGTTGGCGGATTTCGCAACACATCGCTTACCAGGTGTAAAGTAGACCTGTCCAGAGCACGCAATACCGCCGTGTACTTTGCATGGTCGGATTTGATCCTATCTCCAAGAAACTCTGTCTCAATCAACAGGAACCATAGATCAGGAGCATCTTCCATGAACGGGGTTATTGTATGCCTGCCCACGTTGTAAATTTGTTCCGTTTTTAAATCATTGTTCACTTTGTTGGAGTTGCTCGCACATGGCGTGCGAACTTGAGTTTCGTCAAAATCGATGAGCGATCGATTTAGATCTTGTGAGGCTTCAGTGTTTGCGGGTGAAGACATTATTAATGATATAGTATACCTCGCTTGTAGTATCAAGATCAGAATTCAGCCACGTGTTTTCTCAGTCGCGGTCACCAATTATATAGATGTTGGGTCTATATATAATTTATATTTATAATTAAAAGAACTGAATAACGTGTATATAAGTTTAATTTATAATAACAAAACAAGTATAAAGCATCTCACTGATATAAAGTGTATTTAGGTTAGGTTTTATATCTTTACTCTTACAAGGGTTGATGCACAAGACAAGAGGGTGAGATTGCATTTTTCGCATCCCTCGAGCCCACGCAAGTGTTGCACGATGCGCCGTCGCCAACTTGACAGTTTGCGACGTTCTTCACACGCAACGTGTCTATGAAGTTGGTATTGGCGTTTCTGGTTGTTACTCTCGCCGCTAGGTGTAGGGAGACGCCATAGATTATTATAAATATTGTAACATTGCCTAATATTTATTTATAAGAATTATGTGAATTGAATTACAAAGGTAAAGTTATTTATTTAAAGTATATAAGTGACTTTAGAACTTTAGCCAGATTTTCTGCACTCTTTGCTCAATAGGAATCGAATGTTTTTTTTATTCATTCCGTGCGCCCAAAAACGTGAACAAAAAATGCGGACACAAAAAACACAAACACAAATCCATTTTTTCTGAGGTATGCCAAAATGTTCAGAAACCTTCAAAACGTCGAGAAATGCAAAAAAATTCATTTTCGATTTTCGGCCCATTATTATAACTACCCTACAGAAAGTTAATAATAAATGGTAGTCTGCCAGAAGGCAGGTTCATGGTGTGAAAGCACCACAGATTAATGATTCATTTTACTTGTTTATTAACTCTTTTCACACCAATGCCGCCACTCTGACGGCGAAATACATACTAATTTTGGAATACGCGAGTGGAAAGGGTTAATCCTATTACCTGTTATAATTAATTACTTTTATAAATCTTTCTGTCAAAACTAAGGCTTCCATGCATCATGTTTCTGTGCTTCAGCTCTTAGTTCCCTGTATTTTCTCTTCTTGCGTAAGTTCTTCCTCCCAACTATTGTAGTCCTTCTATTTAACCTTCAACTTAATTAAATTATAATCTCTTTTTTAAAAGACTATCACAGCTTTACTAAAAATATAGCATTGGTTTGAAACTACTATATAATACTTTAAATAATTTGCATCAGTTTTTATTCTTATGCTCATTCATATCTATATCATTTGCATTTTTGTAAAAATCAAGTTTGTTCTACTGGAATAAAACCCTTGTTGTATTTTGCATGTTGGACCATTTACGAACATTTTCACAGTTCTGTATAAGCCTCCAGTTTATTTGTAGCCATTTGGAATATTAAATAGGATTTGTCGTTCAGTATTTATCTAGTGTGCGAACTCTATATCAGAATACTAATGAAGCCATTCGGCGTTTTGTCATCTATTATCCGTAAATACCCGTGTTCAGTCAGTTTTGCAATTTGGTCCATTTAGTGCGTCCATTTGGTCCACATGCGCAACATATATGCAATAATGGAATGGAAATATAGCAAAATAATAGTCCTGTCTGTTTCATTAAAAGCATTTTACTGTTAAATATTAATTTGGCCCATTTAACAAAGTATCATTTTATGATTTATACTAGGGTTTGTCGGTTTTCATAAAACGGCTTTTACAAACCGGTTTTCTGGCGAAAATTATGGATCTCGAAAACCGGTATTTTAGTGAAAAAAATAGGTTTTCACTGTATAAATGGAAAATAACAAATATATCCAAATATAAAAATATATGAAAGTATTTTGATTCTTGAAATCATATCGGTTTAATAGCATTTGATATCTTATCAGTCTGCAATGGTTTTGTATATATTAATTTAGATTTTTGTACCCGTGTATATATTAATTTAAATCAGTATGACTTCTTCTTGAAGAAGTAACTTCCTCACTCAAACTTGAAAAAAAGAGTTTCAAGCCCTAAAATCCACAAATAAAAGAACAAAAAACTTAGAATTATTATATCAGGCTTTTAAAACAATTAAGCATCGTATCGGTCGCAAGTATGAGAGTATTTTCTATTTCAGGAAATTTTATGAGTAAACAAAGGACATGTCTAACAATAAGTAAAAATTCGATAGACGTTCTCAGTTTTTTTAAATCATATTAAAAAAACAATTAGAATGTTTAAAATTAATTAATTAAAATTGCTCGAAATAGATAATATCCGAGTTTAACTTAATTGTTTTTAAAACTAACATTTATAATAACAAGTATGTATCAACATGCATCTAATATTTTTTTTTTTATTTTATGAATGTTTTTCATTTAAAAAATTATTATTTTTATTTATTCGAAAACTTTACTTCCACTATGCAAAAATAATTATTTTCAAAGTTATTTAATCAAGATAAACTAATATTTTTTAGTTCTACTAATTAAAATTGAAATATTTTTTCACTTTATCTATAAAATTGAACAACAAATAAATTCAGTCAAATACTGCTCTAAATCACATTAAATTTGCTAATAAATTACAGAATATTCGAGCAAAAATTTATTTTCTATATAAAATTCAAAAACCGGTTTTTTAGTAAATTTAAAATTTGAAAACCGATTTTCCGAAATATGGGTTTCTGTATAAACCCTAATTTATACATATTTATAAGATATTTAAAATTTATAACAAATAGTATAAAATCTAATAAAATTGCAATAACTCTGGTACGGTTTGAAGTTAATTTTAAAGTTTCCATAAATCTCTGCATTAGTTTCTTAAATAGCCCGGTCAATTTAAACATGAAATCAGGGCGAATGTTACAATGATTCATAATGGGTTGTAACTTGGTAAAATTGTTCAAAATACAATTATAAAAGAAATCTCAGAAGTCCTCATCGTTCCGGTGCGAGCTAAAAAATTTGCACGAGATCAAAAGTCAAAAACATGAATTTTTCGCGGTTTTTAGCGGTTTTTAGCTAAATGGTTAGTTTTATCGCAAAAACCTGTAGAGCTTAAAATTTTTTACAAAAAATGTATCAATACTTTTTTTGGTCAGAGCCACCGTTTCAAAGATATATCACTTTTAAAAGTACGTTTGAACGTACTTAGCGTGTTTTTTTACGTGGTTTTCTCAGTAGGCCTATTTCACGGATTTGTTATGATTTTATTAGCTCAAGAGTAGCGTTCCCGATTCACATGCTGGAGGTTCCGAGTTCGAATCTCCGGCAAGAATTTGAAAAAATATTAACTAGTTAAGTTGGAATAATAATTGAATTATGAATTGTACTAATAAGTTATGTATGTAAAATTAAAATGTATAAAACTAGATAATTAGAATTAAAAATGAATTGAAGTAAGAAAAAATTAGAAGAAGAAATGAGAAGTATAGAAGAAGAAGAAAGTGGTTAGAAGATAAAATGAGAAGATAGTAAAAGAAGAATGAAGATAAGTTAAGAAGAAGTATAGAAAAAGAACAAGATTATATGAAGAAGATAGTATAAAATTGAAGATTGTATAGGATATATGATTGTATAGAATAATGTAGGTGTCTAAATGCTCGAGTAAGCGAGGCCAATAAAAATAAAATAAAAAAAAAATAATAATATTTGTAAATTTGGGTTAGTAAAAATAAAGTCGGTAATTATAAAAAAGCAGCTAATGTGGAGTCAAAAATTTCAAATGTTCAGCTTTGACAATGAGTACACACCAGGAAGCAAAAGAGTCAAACTTTTGAAGTTTTTTGAAAAAACAGTTCAACTCACCTAACATTTAGTTTTTTGAAATTGATTCAGCCGATGCAACAAGCAATATTTATTTGACTAATTATATCAATGATTTGCAATGACTAAAAGAATAAAAAAATAGTATTAGTAAATCGATTTTTTTGTCAAAAACATGGAAAACATGGAACTTAAATTAGTTATAAAACAGCTTTTGATAAAACTCATGACATGAATAATATATCTCTCTCCTCGTTATTCGGAGGAAGTACGTAACTACTAACTAATATTACACAGGTTCACTAAATGCTTGAGATGTCAAAAGTTTTAAACATAATTTAGCAAACTATTTGAATTTGACCAAAAGTTATGTATAATGTTTTAGGTAGCCTCGAGTCTGAATATTATAACTCTATTAATTAAAAATTAATTTCTGGTGAACTCACTGAACTAAAGTTAATTAATGGAGCGTAATGAAATATATTTGTAGTCACAGAAAATTGAATTTATTTATATTTATGGTATTTTCACATTATAATAATATTCGCTTTAGATTTTTGAAATTGACTAATTTTCTCATTTTTATTGATTTTGCTATATAACACTTGTAGGATAAACTTACATCACAAAATTATTATTATAGTTGAACTACTTTCTTTTGTTTAATCATAAGGCACAATTTCATTAAATGACCAAAAATGCAAGTTAGGTTTATCTTTTAACTAGTTATAGATTCAGGAGCCAATTCTTTGATAAAATATAATTTTTTTTGTAACGATATCTTTCTGTGCCAAACAGCAGTTTTGAATCGTTGTAAGATCATTAGAAACTTTGTATCTAAAAGTGATTCTATATTAAATTTGAGATTACTTATTGTTAGAGATTTATATGATATTTCGCTTAAGTTTAATGCAAGATGTCATTTATGGAGTAAATACAGTATCCTGTTAAGTAGATAAGAACATACTCTGAATGCCAGGAAATTTATAGCCGGCGGGCGCAAGTATATAATGGTTTTGTTTCAAAGGCCGCGGGGTACTTAGCATATTCCTATGTAGAAAGATGCTCATATCTAAGGTATCGTCTACATACACATAATTTAATCATATAATTCAACTGTTTAATAAAACTTTAATGGCATTATATACTTTATTTTTATATTATTTTCTTGGCTCATTTGTTTTTTACGCTCATAAAAAATTGTTACTTTAGTAAAGCCGGCTACAAAGGTTTTTGTATACATGTGCAGATCAATGAATGCGCAACCAGGCGTATTTTCACAGTGCCCACAGACGACTCAAGTGTATGGTCAAGAGTTTGCGCATGCATATCAAACATGTCAACTAAGAAATGTCAAGACACAACCTAAAAATATATCTTATATATCTATCTCAGAAGAGAATTTAAAGAGTTCAGAGGACTAATTCAAATACATTCAAATCTTTCAAACTCCATAAATTTGTTTAAAAAAAATGTATTCCCTACAAAGTAAAACAAAAACGTTACATGTGCGTTTAACGAATGAACATTTCGTCAGTTCGCGAGTAAAAATGTGACAAAAATAAAAGGTGATAGTGACGTCACCGAGTGAACAAGCGTTGCCGAGAGCCGTCGAATACGCTCAATTTTGTTGAAGTACTGTAAAACGTCACATATGACATTCATCCAGAGCATTCGACGGTTCTCGGAGCGTTCGTTCATCCGGTGACGTCACTATCCCTTTTCATGGGATGTATTATAAAGATTATAAAACCATGACTGTTTTTAAAAAAATATATAATATTCTTACTTTAGAAGGATATAGTTCTTGGTTCTAGTCTTTGTTCAATGAAAATAGAAACTAGCTGTTAGTGGAATTCTGTCTTGAGGCAATTATGGCATCGTGCCTTAAGGCAAATTGCTGGAACTTCCCGTACCGTAACGAAATGTAAACATTCAGAAAAACTGAATGTTTTCAAATAGATTATTATAAATATTGTAAAATTGTCTAATATTTATAAGAATTATATAAACTGAATTGCAGAGTTGAAATTATTTGTAAAGTATATTAGTACTATAGTCAGAATTAAAAATAAAATCTGAAATATTTTCGATATACAAAAAACTAAAAAAAAAAAAATGGAACAAATTTTTTTTTCCAAAATCAATTATTTTGTTAAGACAAGCAGAAAGTTCTTTGAATCATTTAAATCGGACGCTTAGTTCTCTCAAAAATTGCCATTTTTTACATATTTAGCTCCGTATCTTCAAAATGGCTGGGCCTGCCTTTGCCAAAAACTAATAAACACTTCTCCTTCTCCTTCTCCTAATCATTACTAATTGAATGTTTTTTAGATCATTCAAATCGGATACTCCGTTCTCTCAAAAATTCGATTTCTATTTTCTGCACTCTTTGCTCCGTATCTCCGAAACGGTTGGACCTGCCTTTGCCAAAAACTAATCAGCTCTTTTCCCTATCAATAGGAATCGAATGTTTTTTGAACCATTCAAATCGGTTAATCCGTACGCCCGAAAACATGGGCGAAAATTTGTATCCATACATACATACACACTCACACACACACACACACACACATCCATTTTTTCTGAGGTATGCCAAAACGTTCAGAAACCTTCAAAACGTCGAGAAATGTAAAAATTTTCAATTCCGATTTTCGGCCCATTACAATAACTTACCCTACGGGAAGTTAATAATTTAAGAACTAAAAATATGTAATAGTAATATTTGAAAATTAAGGTGAAATTAGTTACATGTTTAATCTTAACCATTCAAAACATTATTATTATCTTTTATCAAGATTCAAAAAACATTTTTTTTTTGTGTTGATGACACCTTCAAGAAATGATTAATTTTTCGGGAATGTATAACAATTAAATATCAAAGATTCACTTTTTTGCTTGGAATAAATAATTTTAACTTTGCAATTCAGTTTTCTTTCATTCTTAGAAATATAAGATAAGGTCCTCTAATGCATTATGAAATATGAGATAAACCCTTTATCCTAATTCGGCATGATTAGATTTTGTTTATTTACTTTTCTTCTAATAATATATAATCGCCGTCGTCTAATTTATTAGCTCTTATATTTTCTCTTGAAAAAGCGAATAATTAATGTTACAGTATTTATAATTATTGCCTTGGGCGTTAAATAAATAAATAAATAATAACCTATTTAATAGTATTTAAAATAATTTTTATTAATTATTAATTATTTTTTATTGATTGCTGATTATTTTTATTACTCGTATATTTAAATACGGTACGGAAAGTTCTATAGCAATTTACCTTTAGGCAGGGTGCCATAAACCACTAGTTCAAATATTTTTTATATCATAGGTGAATTCAAACATTGTACAATGTCACGATTTCATAAAATATAATATATTCTATATGTACATGTAAACCGGCCCTAAACTCCGGCATCGTAAAACCGAGGAAAGCATAAAACGTTGTTTTTCGAGTACAATGAATAGCTACTAGCCTACTACATAAAATCGCAAGTGAATATGTTTTCCCATTAAATTCCAAGACAATACCGCGGTAAATTTTCCACGTATATATTTTTCATTCGAAAAAAAATTACTCTTTGTGACACGTGGCAAATAGCATTTTGATGGCACGTCTATAAGAATTTGTTTTGTGAATATACTTCGATAGGAACAGCTTAACAATATGTAAAACGACATGGGACAGTAAATTGTTCGTGAAATTTATTTCACGAGGGCCATAATGAAACTGTTTCAAAACGCTTGAAAAATAAATGACTATGCCATATTTTATAAGAAAAATTATATTTTCGAAATTTATATATACAAAACATTATTTTCTTTAAAACTTCATGTAAAGTGTATAATATATATGGTAGAGCAAGGTTTAAAGGTCCGCGGGTAAAAAGGTCTACCACCAATATCTCAAAAACATGTAAAACTAAAAAAAATTAACAACAATATTTGAAAGTAGAGGGTAAAAGATATATAACCAGCCATAATTTTCATTCTTACGACATTGCTATTGTGAAATAAACGGCAATGTTTGAAAATTCATAACAAATGTATTTTCTTTCGTTGTTAGTTTTTTTTTTTTGGTTGTGAGCACTTTTCACAACGAAAAATATCGATCATTCGACTATTTTTCAGAATTTCGAATAGGTAAGGAGATAATTAAAGTGCTCATAGCAAGCTGCAGATAATTTATTTCAAAACTAGTGATGCATGACATCGTGTCTTAAGGCAAATGCTGCAAATTAAATAGTCGAGCAGAAAAAAAATAAAAATCGATAAATATTGATCATTTTTGAATCATTCAAATCGGTTGATCCATGCACCCAAAATCGTGGACGAAAAATTATATTCAAACAGACATACATACACACACTAAAATGTTCAGAAACCTCTGAAACGTAAGATAGACAAAAATTTTCATTTTTGATTTTTTTGCGATTACTATAACTTACCTTACGGGAAATTAAAAATATATTGTTCGATTTCTCAGAAACGCATATTGAGCAAGGAGAAAACAGCTACTTTTTTTAAACTACTAGTGATGTTTTTTCACAATTACTTGGATTACTTAAGATTTTATTACAAATTTAAAAGTTTGAAACCTTTTTTTTATTATGTCTCATTTAGCAATGTGATTTAGTTTACGAGACCTCTTAATATAATATTTAAGTATACGTTATTTAACAGTTTCATAAGATGTATTACTAATTCTATATAAGATTCAACAGTTTCTTTTATATAATCTCTATAAAAGCTAGCACGTGGGTGGGGTAAAAAGGACCAACTGAACTTTTACCCTGGCATAGGTGGAAACAATAAAAAATTGTAAACAAACAGTTAAAAAAAGTCATTCCAACTCTGCTGGCGAAATACCAGATCAAGGTTATATACAGTGTTATCTCTGTAAAAAGTGTAACTATGAAATTTATATTTTGCATTGGTTGAATAAAGTACTTATTATTCTATAAAATATCTTTAAAATTAAAAGTAAGACTGGTTCACTATTTTCCCCTTGATTGTCCTATTTAACCTGACTATGGGGTAAAAAGAACCAAGAGACAAATTTGTGAAGAAAAATTTGAATTGATGAACTAGCTGGAAGTTTTAGTGATCATAGTCAGATACTTGTTTGTTTGATATGTGTTATCTGTTGTAATATAATTGGTTTGGTTTTTACAATATAAATGCTCAAAGTTAAATTGGATTTTTATGCTCCGCCATACCCTATATTTTATAATCACATTTTACATGCACATTATCCAAATTATCATTTATTTACAACTAAAAAGACCTATTTGAATTAATGATGCACTTTTCTTGGTTCCAGGCAACTCACACGATGCTACCACTTACAAGAATTTTTGCTATAACATTAGCAACTATACTTACCCTCGGTCACGTACTGGTGCGGTTTGCTGTGCTGGTTAATTCCGGTGAAGATGTACCTTATATGCAGGTATATAAAAGATAATGTCTTTCTGAAAATGTTTACCGAAGGATAAAGTTTTATTGAAATTGCCATGTGGCTTGTACGAAGTATTGGAAAAGTTTCCGATATCGAAAAAATATTAATAAGTAGGTAGATAAGATGCAAGCCTATTACAGTTCTAATTAGTCAATATACTTGTTGGAGAATAAAAAAATAATAATGAAGTGTAATTATTCTATTAGTTTAATAAAATGATGGGAATTAAGGATCGGCAAACTTTACCACAGACTTTACTTTGAAAATCTTTTCTATCGAAGAGAAAATAGAGTTCTCGATCGACTTAAAAGTTCAGAGCTTTTACAGCTTTAGCTGCATAGATTGAAATCATAAAAAATATCGATCACTCGACTATTTCTCAGAAACGCAAATAGGTGAAGAGATAAATGCAATCATTCTCAAGATCTCTAACAATTTAAAATTAAAGAGCTCTTATAGTTTAAGCTGCAAAAAATTGAATTATAAAAATATCATTATTCTGCGATTCCTTAGAAACGTATATTAAGCAAGAAAAAAAAGCAATTTTTTTACCAGTGATATTTTCACAAAAATTACTTCTTTAACTTAAGCTTTTATAACTTAAAATTTGGAAGCATAATGTCAAACAATATTTTTTATTTGTTATATACTAAATATATACATCAAATAAAATATAAAGCCAATAAGTAAGCACGAATTAACAAAAAGTATTTAAAAAATACAATTAAATTTAATACTTTCACAATACAAGAGTTACCACTAAAAATTGAATTTGATATGTCTTAATCTTTTTATTATTTTTTTATCAATAAAAATAGAAATTAATGAAAAAATTCTAACACGTCTAAATTATTTTAAAAGTTATTGAATTATTTGAAATATTAAATTGATTAAAATTAATTAGCTTAATTAATCATTTAAAGTAAATGATTTAAATTAAATCAATTAATCATTAATAATGAAATATTAATATTAATATTAATACAGAAATATTAATTATAATAAAAAAGCAATAATATTGAGAATAATAGCAATAATAGCAATGAAATAATAGCATGTGATAATACTATTTAATTAGAGAAAAATACATTTTTAAAATAATTATTTCTATTGAAATCAGGAATAATCTTCTGTTTTATTTAAAACTCTATTATATTAAATGCATTTTATTTATTTTTCAATAACTAATAATATGCATAAAGTATCAATAATTATAATAAAATCATTGTTTTTATAAAATGACAATTTGTATGAAATTCAAATATTTAACAAAAATCGATCATAATTTCAGAACTAGAACAAAACATTGAGTATTAATTGAACTATATAGTCTATTATTATTTAACAAAAATCGATCATAATTTCAGAACCAGAACAAATTATTGTTTCATATTGTCTATTGAAGATATTATCCAAATGCTTTTTATTGTAAATTCATAAATATTTGCCTAATAATTTTCAAATTTCATATTTCTTGGTCTTAATCGAACATATTATGTATACATTATCCTTTAAAATTTTTGAAGAACAGCTAAAAAACATATTTCTAGAATGATGAATTAGCCGTGATTTACTGAACATAGTCAGAGAATTATCTGTTTGATATGTGTTATTTGTTTTAAATGTAATTGTTCTTCACAATATAATTGCTCAAAGTCAAATCGAACTTTTGTGCCCTGCCCCACCTTATGTATGATGATTCAAAACGATTTTTGATAAAATTTTGTTTCCGTATGTGTATTTTCGAGCTCTATAATTGCAGTTGCTCCTAATTTATATTTCTTTTTTTCTGTAAGTAGCCTGGTCAATTTAAACCTAAAATCATGGTGAAAGTTACTATAACTGGGCTGTAACTTGGCAAAATTGTTTAAAATACAATTATAAAAGAATTTTTAAAACTCTTCATCGATTTGATGCGAGTTAAAAAATGACCTTTTTGCGATTTTTTGCTAAATGGTCAGTTTATCGCAAAATTACCTAAGGCAGTATTGTAGAGCATAAAATTATCTACAAAAATGCAAAACTTCTTTTTTTGTTCAGAGCCACCGTTTTGAAGATATATCACCTTGAAAAGTGCGTTTAAACGCCGCCTACGGGGTAGTGTGCTTAGTTCGTATTTTTACGTGGTTTCCCCAATATGCAAGTTTCGGAACACTTGTAAAATAATATCTGTGAATTTAGGTTGGTGAAAATAAAGGCGGTAATTATGAAAAAGCAACTAAATTTATTCCTGCGGGTCATAATTTTCAAATGTTTCTACATCTTTTTCGTATCGTTTTTCTTGATCTTTTTCTTCTTCGTCTTCTTCTTTTTCTTCACTTTGAGGTGAAGAAACCTTGATGACATCATAACCTTTATACCTTTATACCTGGTTTAAAAAATAAATAATTTGTTCAGTTGGAGTGGAGTATATTAAACAATTTTGCCAAGTTGCAGACCATTATGAATTATAGTAACCTTGAATGTGTAAATTGGCCGGGCTAAAGTATTTGTATTGAACTCAGAAATTGTCTTCTGAAGTTCACACCCATTCTATGTTTTTAAAATTTTTGGTACATAATATTCTGTATTTTAATTTTATAACTGAACATTTTATTTATAGTGAGACATTTATTTTGTTAAATATTAAACCAAACTTATTCATAATTTTTAAACCTCTCTTAGCTAAGCTGGTATCAAGGAACAAAATATTGTATATGAATTATTCAAACTAATATTATTTTACCCGTATTATCTCTTCCAGTTATTATCCGAATTGCTGTTCCTCAGCTGCGCCAGTGTCGCCGGTTTGTATTACCGCGTGCGGGCGCGGGCTGCTCATCTGGCCACCGTTAGCGGCACCAGAAGTGGGATAGAGTCGCGCGTTCGGCTGGAGTGTGAGCGCGAGCAACAGGAGCGGCTGTTGCTTAGCGTCATTCCGGCTTACATAGCGGCCGAAGTAAGTATATTATGTAAGGTAGTATCATTTCAGAGAATTTACAGAGACGGTAAACATGGTGAATATACACCTAAGTCTGTTTTTACACGGTAGATTGTAGTGATGTGCCAAGTCGAATCAACTGATTCGAATCATTCGAATCAAGCCTTTAACGACTTGATTCGAATCAGATTTTACTTGATTCGAATCAACTCGTATCAAGCCGCGAAATATTTACTGTGATAAAACATGTGTGAACACAAATTTTCATAAATATAAAAAAAATGTTTTGATTTAATTCAATATTATAATAATATAAAAAATATTAATAATAAATATAGAAAATAATAATAATAAATATAAAAAATAAATCTTGAATTAAATCATGCGAGTCACCCGCTTAAATGTATCACCCGACTCCAATTTATATGACTTTAACCGCATTCAAGTCTTTATGAATTCATCCGAGTTCCTATGACTCAAACCGACTTATCCCGACTTCAAGTCGTTATGAATTGATTCGAGTTCCTATGACTCAAACCCGACTTATCCCGACTTCAAGTCGTTATGAATTGATTCGAGTTCCTATGATTCAAACCGACTTATCCCGACTTCAAGTCGTTATGAATTGATTCGAGTTCCTATGACTCAAACCGACTTATCCCGACTTCAAGTCGGTATGAATTTATCCGAGTTCATATGACTCAAACTAAATCATACCGACTTGAGTTCGAAACATGTGTCCGTGTTTAGCGTATCGACTTATGGAGATGCAGTGCGTATGGGTCTTGAGTGTTTGTTTATTTTTGACTAAGCGCTGAGAGCAAATTTGTTCATGAAATATCAAAAACTCATTTAGATAATAAATACGCGATTTAGATTTTAATTATTATCAAAATAAACTACACAACGAGTTTTATACACATACAAAATTATTATATTTTAATTATGCAAGTAATGGCAAATTCACACAAATGAAATAATATCAATCTTTACAGTAGTGGATTGAATTTTAAGTCATTCGTAAGACGTTAGATTCAGCTCCCTGTTTAGATTAGATCTAAACAATCAATAATATACACATGCATTCGTTCAACGTAAGATTAAGAATATTGTTTTATATGCTTTAGTGATAGAGAAGTGTTTGGTTATATTTTACTGTAAATTCACTTGAAAGATTAGTTATATTTGTAGCTAGTTTATTATTATATATATAGTATAAATGTATTCATCTCTGCACTTTTTGGAATTAATTGCTTACTAAATTAATTATTTCACTTATAAAATTATTAAAATGATATTATTTCTTCTCTTGAATTATAATTGTTCATATATGAACTTGATTCGAATTGATTCGAATCATGATTCGAATCAGGTTTTTTTCTGATTCGAATCACTCGAATCAGGAAATTTTCGAGTCGGCACATCACTAGTAGATTGGTTCCAGAAGAAGCCGTGTAAAAAAACCGTGTAAAAAAAGACATTGATCTTATACAAAAATGGGTGATTTGTTCCTAATCTCTAAAACCTATTAAAATTAGTGAAATACAAGCATTTTTAAGAACAAGAATTCATGTTTATTTTATGAAATCAAATATATAATGCTTATTTTCACAAGCATAGTAATTAATGATAAAAAAGATATGCACTTCAATCTTAAAAGTAATATAAATTAAATGTATGGCAGGTTCAGTAACTAAAAAACTTTGTTGTGAACGAAAAGAATAGGTTATTCAATTTTTAAGGTAAAAAATAAAATAAAATAGAATAAGTGATAATCATAAGTACAACAACATAAATTTAATTGCTGTCTTTAATTTAATTTCTTTACCAAACACGTCTTATTGCATTGACAGTTCACAAAATATTAACACGTTTCAATTGCTCTGACCAGTAAATTTTATTGTATGCACATGAAGGGAATTCCCCTAAATTAGTGCTATTCACATTTGCTTTGACCAGTAAAAATTGTTTGTACGCGCTAAAGGGGAATTCACTTTGCTAATGTTCGCAAACTATCGATACTATCGATGGTTTCAGACTTTTATCTTTCATAAATACTTTTTTGTGATATGAACATACTTCGCAAAAATTAAATTCGACAAAAATAATTTAAGTACATAAAATTTCAAATCGTGCTAAATGGAATAAAATCGTGTAAAAAAATTAAAAATATTCAATTTTCAAACCGTGTTCAAAAAGACCGTGTAAAAACAGACTTAGGTGTATTTTATTTATTTCTAATCCTTATCGGTCGCTAGCTTTTCATACGTGATTCCCACTAGGTCGTAGCTGGTCTCTGTTAATGTGCAAAATCTCTTTTAATTAAAAAAATGTATTAGATACTTTTTTACATACATTATTTTTATTTTAACTACATTTATTTCAACTATATTTATTTTAACTACTTGTCGCAATTTTTAATGCTTCGACTCATCGAAAATTGTATGATATTCTTATTGTTGGCACCTACTCACCACCGATAAAAGCTAATTAACCCTCTATGGACCATCGTGACTTTCAGGTCACATTCCAAATTTTCCGATATTATTATAAATAATTAAGATTTTTTTGTGCATAAATCTTAATTCTATAAGATTGACGAGACAACAAATATCAATGTTCATGACCTTTGCCAAGCTTTTTCAACCTGAGACAATATTTTCATATGCAGAAGTGACTTGAGTCACAGCGGTACATAATTCATGAATGCCATAAAATTAGTTAAAACATATTTTTTACTTACTTAAGGGTAAGTTATAGTAATCGTCCAAAAAGCAATTTTTGGCATTATTTTTACGTTTTAGAGGTTTCTGAACATTTTGGCATACCTTGGAAAAAATTGATGTGTGCATGTGTGTGTGTTTCGTTATGTGCGTATGTGTGGATATAATTTTTCGTCCACGTTCTTGGGAGCGCGGATCTATACACATGATTCAAACAACTCCTATTAGACAGGTCCAGTTGTTTCGGAGATACGGAGCATAAAGTGCAGAAAATGTAAACTTGATTTTTACGAGATTCGGCCATCCGATCAGAATGTTTCAAAAAATATACAGTTCGTATTGCTGGTTTTTGATTCCATATTTTGCTTATAATTATTAGATGTATTACAAATATTTAGCCTATAGAGAGAAAATAATGGTAAATTGGATATTTAAGAAAACTAATTAAAGTTTTAGTATTCTTTGAATAATTAATCTACAACTGCTAATCCAAATAATACACAGTATTATAAGCTATATTATCTATAATGACCGAACTGTAACCGATTTTAAAAATTTGAAAGCCATTCGATTTAACTCGATAAGACGTTGATTAGAGAAATCGTGCTGCCTAGTTTTTGGTAAAGTAATTATTTTTTTTCTGGCGATTTTGATGACACTTTGTATGACGATAGATTTCGTAGTCTGACAAAATTTTATAAATAGTAGAACTATGAAAAATCATCTATGAAGCATAGGTACATTTTGTGTTTTGTAGACAGCTACTGATTAAATCGACGTATAAATAAAGTACATTGTTAGAACACGAAATTCATAAAACAAAATGTGTTGAACTAATTAATTTAATTTATACAATTGCGGATATTACAAGTATGTTTGATACCTATCAGTTATAAATCGCATTGATTAATTTATAGAGAAAGCAAACATTTTATTTCCGAATTTCGAATTTTAAATCCGAATATTTAATCTAAAATATTTAATCTCAATACTTATTGATTAAGTTGATTATATATACTGTAGTGGTATCCACCCTTTGTAATAATTATAAATAATATTATAAATTACTATAAAACACAATACATATCGGGAAGTCCATGCAATTTGTGTTAGGGCAAAACCACACTTACATCTAGTTAATTTTTGTTTGATAGATTCACACTTATATTTTTTATGTATTTTACTATTAACAATTTATAGTTAAGAATTGAATAGATTTTCCTTTATTGAAATTTTGCATACAAAATGTGTTTTCTAACAGATTAATGAAAAAGCGCAGACTGTATCTGTATTAAAAATATTTAATAAAGATAAGAATAATCTTTTACATTTTAAAATTATTTTTGTATTTCAATATTAATATTTTGTCAAACAATTATTATTATACCTTTGCATAATTTATGTAAAATCATAATATTGATTTATACGTTAAAACAAACAATTTGGTAAAACAAATATAATTGTTTTCACCAAATGGCACGTTTCAGTAATCAAATTTAATCACATTTCGTGCGTTCATTTTATTTACCAAACATTATTATAAAGGTATACAAATGTCTACTACATATATAAGTAGGATTTCATGTTTGTATTTTCAAATTATTTGCACGCCAAAATTTTCAACAACCTTATTAACTTGTACGGCTTTTCTAAGATGAAAATAAACCACTTAACAAACTGCGAAAATTTACCATTTATATACATCAAATATTGAAAGGTTTCAAGTTCAAAGCAATGAATCGACATTCTGATGATTGATTTGCTTTTTCGAGAAACAATTACATTCAGAAGAATATTAA
The DNA here is from genome assembly GCF_003426905.1 of Ctenocephalides felis. Lineage (NCBI taxonomy): Eukaryota > Metazoa > Arthropoda > Insecta > Siphonaptera > Pulicidae > Ctenocephalides > Ctenocephalides felis. Next base: position 27,917,193 of record NW_020539726.1, read on the forward strand.
ATAGGTAGTAAAATATTTAAAATTACGTTATAGTCAATGCTTGCCAAAACTTTGAATAACTTTATTAATTTATATGGCTTTTTGAAGATGAAAATAAACTGTAAATATTACGGCAAACCGTAATTATTTAGCTTTTTATCAATATACATATATTAATATATGAAAATTATTTTAGATTCTAAACAATAATAAATCGTCATTTTGATGATTGATTTGCATTTTTGAGAAACAATTTGACTTAGGAGTAAATTATATATTTAATAAAATATTCAAGAATACATTGTAGTCAATCTTTGTTTCAAATTTTACATATATTATTTTTTATTAAAACTAATGGCTCTACATTAATTTTATTTACTAAAAAAGCTTAAATTTTCATGTCAGTTCTAATATATTTCATATGAATTTTAATTAAATGTTATTTGTTTAATAATTTTAACAGTCAGACTTTATAATTTATTTTCTACCCTTTTCAAGAATATTTAATAAGATTAAACTATTATTCTTTATGGGTATAATATTCTATCTTTGCATCTGCTGCAACCTTAATTAAAATGCTCTATTATGATTATGATGAAGTATTTTTCAAGCTTTTAGTTTTCTTAATAGAATCTACGATAATATTTTCATTTAAAAAGCTCTCATAGATATAACGGTCTTAAGTTTAATATATATATATATATATATATATATATATATATATATATATATACAAATGTATTCTGAGTGGATAGATAGATATTAATTCAGAAATATGAACAAACAACACTTTTTTGCACTAATTTATTATATAATAATTTTGCAAACGTTCCGAGACTAGGTTTGTCACATCATCAGTGTGTTATAATACAAAATCTAAAATATGTAAACCTAAATTAGCATTATGTGTTATCCGTTACAAGTCGTTCATTATACTGTCCCTCCAACGATCGTCGGAATCTGAATTCTTTATCAAGGTAACTAGATGAGTCACAAAATATCAAATAGGAAAGAGAAGAAATAGGGCCCAGTTGAAAACTAGATGTCGCTAGGTCAACAGGGCCCTATTCCTTCTCTTTCCTATTTAATATTTTGTGACTCATCTAGTTGACCTTGATAGAGAATTCAGATTCCGACGATCGTTGGTGGGGCAGTATAATAAACGACTTGTAACGGATAACACATAATGCTAATTTAGGTTTCCATATTTTAGATTTTAAATTATAACACACTGATGATGAGACAAACCTAGTCTCAAAACGTTTGTAAAATTATTATTTAATAAATTAGTGCAAAAAAGTGTTGTTTGTTCATATTTATAAATTAATATATATATATATATATATATATATATATATATATATATGTATGTATGTATGTATCTTTCATGTTATTTGCATTTGTTATATACATTTTTTTTTTGTACTCGTACATTGATAAATATTTGTTGAGGCTAAACAAGTCAAATACATATTGATTATTGAATAGTTTTTTTAACTAGAATTTTACTATACTATTTATAAAACCTAGGATTTATGAAATAAATATTTTGCGTTCGAAAGTATATTTTCAAGCAATATCTTTAAAAATTTTTGGAGCAATATTTTTGATTTTCAATTTTTAGTAACAGAATTTTAAAGACTACAGCTATTATATTTTGGAGACTTTTTTAATATTTGTTTATAATAATTATTTTCAGTATTATACAAGCATTATAGCAATATAGATATTAATTATTCATTTTATTATTGTATTAATATGTACATCTAATACATTAGTCAAAATGTTGACTTTTATTAATTTCACACTTTACTGCATACGGCATAAAAAGGCTTCTCTAATAATTTCTTATATTTATTTGCTTCGCATATTTTGTAATTTATGAAAGACTAAAATGAGTCATTTTTATGATAATAATATTATAGAATGTGTAACTAATTTATTCTTTTTTTATATTTTTGTGTCAATAATCTCTAAATATATATATATATATATATATATATATATAAATAATTCAACATTTTTGTAAAATCTCAATAGTATAATAGTATACGTATTATTTAAGTGCATCTACGCGTGAATAATTATCAATTAAAAATTTAAAAAGCAGTAAATATTACTAATACTAATTTAATTGATACATTACAAATACTTGAATCTACCTTTTCTGAAGACTTCTCAGCACGTCTCCCCATCAATAGAAATGGAATGTTTTTTAAACCATTTGAATCGGTCGATCCGTGGCGTGCTCCTGAAATCGTGGACGCAAAATTGTATTCAAACATACATATGCACACACACATTTTAAAATTAATAATAAAATATATTCATATATATTATAAATTATTTTTGAGATAGAATTAATCTGTTGTAAGTAAAAAAACTTAGAATATGATTCACTTGACAATCAGTTTAAAGATATTCTTAAAGACGATGTCATCTTTGGTGAATTTCGCCTCTTACAAAAATACAATAACTGTCAAGGTTCTGGAACACTACCTGCATTTTTATTGCCTTTCCTTTGTTTTTATTGAATAGACAATATAATACTATCGATATATGACTTATCATATATAGTATTGTTGGCTTGGCTAGTTTTTATCTTGACATATTATATATCAAGAAAATGTCATTTGGGACGAAACGCGAGAAATTCAATATGTGGATGTCTATTCCTGGAGAAAGGTTTCCATTGGAATATATATTTTTGACAGAATGAATATTTTCATAAATTATTCATGTGGTTTCTGATGTGGATTACATCATGTGTGATGATTTAATTTCGCTTGCTGAAAAAATTCAGTGCCATTTTAATATTTTTTGATTTCTTGTTATATTGATGTTGTTACTAGATCATGAATGGCCGAAGCTTAAAATCAATAACACAAAATTAATTTAACATATCATATTATTTAGAATATATTTCCTCTCTATTTCAAATACAATTTTAATTAAAGTTGTAGTTATCTGATATATTTCATAAATAGTGTGAATTATATCATATAGCACATCAATGTAATGAGTAATTTAATTAATTCAACTAAAATAATTAAACTGCATCATTTGATATTGAATCAAGAACAAAATAAAAAGTATAGTAGAATGCAAATAGAAATCCTACACTCAATGCAAAATTTATTCGACATGGCCAAATTTGAAAGTATAATTGCGATAAACACTATATATTATATATTTTGAAATCACTTTATTTTTTTGAGAAAAAAATCACTTCATATATTAAATGTTAATAAAAAAATTGACTTGTACAAATTATGCTCTTTCAGAATCCTTTAGCACGCAAACAACTGGGCATATAAGGGTACCTCATATGTGAGATAACTTAAAGTCTTATTAAGTTTAATTAATATGGAATACATATATACATACTTTGGAGAATATTGTTTATCTTTTATTATGGGTATGGTTTCCAAGTTTCATATAAGCCTAAAACAGAGCTGACTACTACTTTTCGTTACCAATGTTAAGTTAAACATAAACTTAATGGGTACGTCGATATAAATAGCTTCAAATTGTGTAGAAACTGATACTCAATATCTTGATAATTGCTATATCAAATAAATTTCTATGAAAAAACACTTTTCATAGGCCTAAAATATTTTAAGTTACCATTATAATCAATTATTATAATTAAAATTGTTAAAAATAATCAATAATCAATTACGAAGAACAATATTCTCCAAAGTATCTAACCACACAGAGACAAATACGTGGCCGAGAAGGTCTTTATTAAAAATTATCAGCATAATTATCAAATAATATCTTTCATTGAACTTTCAAAATCAGGGTAGGATATTTTACAAATGTATTTACAACAATTTTTGCACTTTTCTGTTAATTTTCCAAAAATAATACACAATATCCGTTGGGTTATCAACTAAAAATACGATGTAAGGAGAAGCTTCAGCCAAACAGTTTACAGAAAGGTTCTGATAGCTGTTAAAAATGTTAAAAAAAATTAAGAAATGGCACGATATTCCTATCGAGATTTATTAAATAGTTTTAAAATTTCTGATATTAGTGCAGCCGTTTAGAAAAATTGGACGATAATTCAAATTTTTGCACAGAATAAAGACATGCTTTTTCCAATTTTGATGCCATTTCAAGTTGACTTTAAACCTAAAATACTTCTTCGTGAAGTTTATAAAGTCATTGACATGCCAATTCTTGTAACGAATTTATATTCATATTAATTGGCAGTTACAAAATATCAAAAGGCTATATATTCGCTCTGCAATCAGGCGTTTTATACATAAAACCTTCCCTCTAAAAACCTTAAAAAGGCACAATTGCCAAATAACAATTTCATCATAAGTGCAACTTTCTGATGTCTATTTAATAACACATACGTGAAGTTAGATTTTATGTGTGAAACGCCACATCACACCACAAATATATGAATTCTTGATAGTTTGTTACCACCAACTCATACGAAGATAGACCCGTAACATGGCATTATCATAACATATCTATTTTATCCGATAATTGATCCTTGATTTTACTAATGGAATCAATTAATATTATATAAAATTAATTAATATTATATAAAATTATTTTCCAATAAGGAAGAAAATATAATTTATAACAAATAATTTAGTTTAAATATAAATATTGCATTCTATCATGTGCGAGCATTGTCCTAAAATTGAACTTTTTTTTAAATTTTTCTTTATTAATTACAATTTGTCTTAAAAATAAATAAATAGACATTCAGTAGTTTTCATGTTATATGAGTATTTACTACTAATCCTAGAAGGTTACTCAGTAGTATGCATTTTCATTGTTGACTGGTGAAATTAATTTTGAAATTAATATAAGGTATGAAAAACATATGGACAAAGTAAATACAATAAATAACATGTTAAAACAATAAAAAGATAAATGAAATCATATAAAATAAATATGAACTGAAGTATTTATGATTATGATTTATAACCATGTCAATGCTCTAAGTCTAGTCCATCGAAGGATGCTTTCTTTTTAAGGGTTTGTTGATATGTATCTTCAGTAGATTTTTGGCTAAAGTTTTGGGATGGTTCTCTACTCTATTCTTATAATTCAGACTTATGGTTTTTATCTCTTCATTAATTACATTTATTTTCAAGTCTTGATGGATTAACTAGTTAGGTACATAATTGGGAGCATTTGATATTTGTTTGAGGTTGAAACCTCTGTATTATGGCGATATTAGATTGTCAAACCGTACCCCAAAGTTGCAGTCCATATGTCCAAATGTCCCATATAAATATTTTGAATCATTTATTCAACAAGTATAGATTCAAAATATGTTTTCAAGTTACAATGGCTCCTCAATAGATCATTCTTAATAATGTATATAAAATTGGTATAAATTATTAACTTTTTCCCCGGTTAGCTCACGTGGAACTCAGGGTTCCACTCTTGGTTCTTTACAATTCCAATACTAAATTTTTAGGTATATACATCTATGGTAATTAATTATTATCTATACTTTTCATTATTTTACATATTTAAAGCATATGAGCGCGATATTCTATTCGGTGTAAATACTTTTTTAACAGTAAAATTTTTTTCCTTAAAAATTTTCTTTGTATTTGAAATTTTATCATAAATTTTCCAATGTTTTTCTGAATATAAGAGCAATGTGTTATCAAATTAATTTTGAACCTCAGTACCATAATTTTGTTTTGCAATTTAAAACAAACATCAGCTTAATGTTCTTTAGAGTAGAATTGAGTCATAAATCTGCGATAAACGCTCTATTTATTTATATCAAAGGGGAAGAAGCAATATCTAAATCTACTACAAAGAGATATATATCGTTTGGTCCGACATTCACCTTTATTATTTACTTCCGCGGTCCGTGTAATTGGATTTCGCGCGGGGCCCTTGACAATAGCGATTTGTTCCGAACTCGGGAAACCCCCCATCAGCCCCCTGAAACCGTTGCCCGCGTACTGTAATCTTCTCTTGCTGTGCCTCCGAGCTGCATTTGATCCGATTACGAGATGATCTCGCACTTTTCCTTCCCTGGATTGTGGGGCCTTTGTTCCGGGGACGATTTCCGATGCGGGCATAACATTCAAAGTGAAAATTGCCTGATATTTTTGTTTAATGAAGGTTGTTTTTGTTTATTGTTATCGAGATAGATGAATTTTGCTCCTTCATATTGTGGTAGCGACAAGGCTTCATTCAGAGGTCCTGGATTCGATACCCATTTTGAGCAGTCTGTTGTCAAGCGGTAGTGACAACGATTTTCACTTGGAAATATAGATAACAATATATTTTCAAGGGAAAATAGCCCTTGTCAGTCATTGCTGCACCAATAAAAAATCAGCCCTATTAGATACATTCTATTAATTAAATCATCAAGTATGGTTGGATTTACCATTGGGTTACCCTCTAACAATACAAAGTAAGGAGAAGTTTCAGCCAAACATCTCATAGGACTTAAGATTCTGATTGCTGTTAAATATGAGAATAAAAAATATATATTGTAGTACATGGTGTTCTATGTTGTAAATTTTTCTATGTTGTAACGATTAAGCGCGCTGCTTCCTGTGTCCGGAGTCGAGAGTTTATGATTATCCGCTCTAAATAACCTGATATCATGCAGTGGTGATATCAATTTTTACTTGAAAATTTAGATCAAAATTTGTCTCCAATTGAAAATAAGCCAATCTCGGCACAGCGGTCTAAAATGGCAATGGAACATTTCTCACACAATTCTTCCCTGAATTGAGTTGGACGTTAAGTCAGCTTACAGATTTGTCCTAGGGCAGTACTACCCATTATATTGTAATACATTTTATACATATATCAAATTGGTAAATAATATTCTTCAAATGTATTAATATTATCAAGTGTATAATATGTAAAAAGGTTGACAAATTATTTGGTAGACATTTAGAACGGGATGACAGGTAAATTGGCAAACAGGTAACTTAGTTAACAGGTAAAATGGTGGATTAGCAAGCAGGTTGATAGGTCAATTGGTAAACAGGTAAATTGATGGACAGGTGAATTAATGAACAGGTAAATTGTTGAACAGGTAAAATGTTGGAGAGCTAAATTGGTAAATGACAGTTAAATGACAGGCACATTAGTAGACTGATAGAAAGGTTCACAGGTAAATTGGTTGACTGATAAATTGGAAGACAGGTAAACTGGCGAACTGGTGGACTGGTAAATTGGTTGATTGATCGGCAGAGAGGTAGAGAGATAGACAGGTAGTCATGTAGGTAGAGAGGTAGACAGATAGTCATGTAAGTAGAGAGATAGACAGATAGTCATATAGACATTTAGACTTGAAGAAAAGAAAACTGTTAGACTCGATCTAACAAATATGCATTTTTGTTCAATTTTTTAATTGAAAGTAAAACACGGCAAAGCGTGAACGGATACAATTAATATATTTTATATAAATTACTACAATAAGAAGCCAATTTTTGGAATAAAATAGTTATGTTATGTAAATTGTCTTTTTTATTGAATAATAAACTTTCAAATGGCGCAAATTTCAAAATTTTAATTTTAGTTCAACTTCACTAAACATGTTATTAAAGTGGCAACAGAAAGATTTACTGATGATAAAATTGTTTCATTTGACATCTTCAAGTAATTTGTCAAATATTTGGAATAGAATTGTGAAAAAATAGTTTATTAGAAAATTATGAAATAGATTGGAAAATAATAGAAATCAGTGTTTAAAGTTAGACTAAATGTTGCAGAAAATGCAAAAAAAGAAAGAAATCTTCAATTTTTACCTTGTGTAGATGAAATAACACTTGTATATTAATGTCATTCTATCTGCACAAGATATTACTGAATAGTCCAAGAGTATATTATTTTATATTATATTAATTGAATTCATTTATATTTACACTGATGATGAGGCAAAATCATAGTCTCTAAAGTCTAAACTTTTATTACATCATTGAAGAAAAATACAAAAAAGCATAGTGTTTTAGTATTTTCCACGATAACATTTGTTTTTTCTTTATTTCTTATTATTTCTTGCAAATTTAGTTAAAATCACATTATTGTCAATATCATGTATATAATTTTTATTTATCTATAATTCTCTCTTTACGATTTACCTTAAGGAAATTTGATATCGACGTTTGAGTTTCATCCGTTTTGTTTCTATAAGGTAGAAAATGGCTTAACTTTTATTTTAAAGAAAATACGATTTGTAGATGCGGAAACTCAATATCCAGTACAGTATTGAGTAGATAATAAATATCATTTACCAATAAATCATAGAAAATTCCATATAGTATCAACAATAAACTTCATTTTCTCTTAGAACTTGTTTGAAAATTATATACATAATTCCTCACGGAAATGCTTTCCTATGACTTCATTAATAATGTTTATAATTTAGTCTTTTAAAGTAATACCTTGAAGAGTATTTTACAAAATAAGCATAGAGTGCATGCACTTAACAATATTCCTTCAGGAGTATTTTATCCCCTTTTAACGTCTTTGTTCATTTTTCGCATTAATATTTAAAATTACTCGGAAATCTCGTGAAATTTTGCATGGACGATTAAATGTAGCACTCGGTCCCTATGGAGAGTTGTATATTTTCCTCATGTTTATTGTGGGAAATGCTCTGACGATAAATGTATGGAAAGTCGTGGAAAATTTTATACACTTTTGATATGTCAATTTTTAGTATGAAAGAAATGCTTTCATTAGGGATGATATAAGAAGTGTTTCAAATGTAGGTTTGATTCGTGGAATCTATGTAGATGCAATGTCTCTCAAAATGTGATTATGAATGTGATTCAGAACAAAAACTCCTAACTGGTAAATAATAGGATTTTACGCGATTATCACAAGTCGAAGTTTGAATGATGTTTTTATATCTGTTTATATAAATAAATAACAAGAATATATCAATGTCATTCTATTTGCACACGACATTATTAGAGATTTTTGTGACCATATCTAATTAACATAGTTTATTCATTTTTACTTTGACAATGATATAAATTATAGTCTCGGAACGTTTGAAACTGTAATTATTTTAATACACGAAACTATCAATCTCTATTGATTTATTAAATAATTTATTAATTTATTAATAAACTAGTGGTGCATGGCATCGTGCCTCAAGGCAAATTGCTGGAACTTTCCGTATCAAAAATTGAAATTAAAAAAAAAATTAAAAAGCTTTGCAAAAAAAGATTTTGGGGTATTTTAAAATTTCTGAAAAAATAGACTTTTTATACATTGAATTTTTCTGAAAATTTTGAACTTTTTTCAAAGCAATCGTGCTGCATGCCTGTGTTAGAGATAAAATATCAAAGCGCGACAGCGCTGCATCTCAGTTTAACGATTAAACATGGGTACGGTACCCATCTCTATAAAATATCTGATAATTTGATGTACATATGTCTAATGATCATTTTTGACCTCAAAATGGCTTCTTTTTTACTTTTTTCACTCAATCTCCAAAACAGCTAGACTAGCCTTTGCAAAAATCTAAAGAATATTTTGTTTTGTCAATACGAATAAAATGTTCTCTGAATAATTCAAATAGGTCGCTCCGATCTCTCGAAAACTCATCTACTATTTTTTTTTTGTCCCGTATCTTCGAAAAGACTAGACTTGCCTTTGCCAAAAACTGATCAGCACGTCTTCTCATTAATAGGATCTGTATTCTCGAAATCGTCAACAAAAATTTGTATCCGCAAACACACACACACACACACACATACATACATTTTTTCTAAGGTATGCCAAATTGTTCAGAAACCTCTGAAACGTTAAGATATATAAAAAATTTCATTTTAGACTTTTTGCGATGACTATAACTTACCCTACGAGAAGTTAAAAATGCTTAATTCTTTAGTAAATTAATTAAATGTAATTTGAAGAATAAATATTTATTATATAATCTTATTTAATTTAATTTAAAAAAGTTAACACAAGTTTTCACTTAGAGGTTAGAAGTTTCTCAAAAATGTTATTAAATTGTGTATAAAAGTTTCTTATTTTCTAACTATCTAATTGATTGGAGTTTAAGAAAGTTTTGCTTTCAATTCAAATTAAAAAAATCAACTCAATCTTGAATGATAGCTAAACAACAGTTTTGAATTACAAAACGAACATTTTAAATATTTAGTATTGAAAAAAAAGTGTACATATAAGAAAGATTATTACTAATTACAACAAGCAATTTTCTAGATTATAGATATAAGAAAGATTTGACTAATTATAACAAACAAGTTTTGAATGAAAATTTTTGTTGGGTATTTTGATGCAACATATAGGATATAGGAAGTAATACTAGATGATAAAATGCAAAATTTGTATTTCTGATACACACACATGTCATACACTATTATACAAACAGTTCAGAATTACTTACATAAATGAAAAAATCGAATACTTGCAAATTCGAGTTTTTGTCGTTCTTCATCTTTCTAATCCTTCAATTGATGGTAAATTTTTTGAGGCAACACTTTTGTTCGGCATATTTCGGTCTACAAATTTCATAGATATTTGCTCGGATAATTTACTTTTATTTTTTTTTTTTCAGGTGAAACGCAGTATAATGCTCAAGATGGCAGACGCCTGTCAGACACCTGAGAACAACACTTCAGGTGCAGCAGCTCGTTTCCATGAAATGCATGTGCAACGACACAACAATGTCAGGTAACGACAAACTTTTTATGGTGACTTGCATTTGAATGACTTTGACTTCTAGTTTAAATGCGAAAGCTTTTGCATAGTGGGATAGCAAAGCAAACTGCTCGTAAAATCACCTCGAAAGTTCCCAATGGTAATAATTGAGCTTGGATCAATGTTTAAAGTTTGGACATAACAGTTCACTTTATGTCGAAATTGATTATTGTATAAAATACAAATAGGGAAAATACGGACAAAATGGTATATATATGGACGAAATGATACTGTGACCTTTTTTAATAATTGGCTAGTTTTTTTAACGTTTCAACGACTATATAACATGAAAAAAGCTATAATAAGAGTTTTGTCAGATGTTAAGCGTCATTGTCACAGTCTTGTCACAGTAATCAGTTATTTTGCTTCTTATGTCATTTTGTTCGTTCAGTAATATATGGACAAAATGAATATTGAAATAGATTGCATTTTGCCTTATAAACATGTTATTATAGTTCCAACTTATACTATATCACTGATAGTAAATGAACCAAAGCTAAGTAAAACCGATTAACACTGGTTAAAATAACATTAAATAAAAAAAATATCATTGGAAAACAGAACACTGTCATTTTGTTCGTACTTCTACTTCTTGTTTTATAAATCAGTTTTAGATAAATTATAATAAAACTATACTATTCCAAATCGATTACACACAGCAAATATGATCATTATGATTGTCGTGAAGGCATATGAATCAACAGGAGTTATATAACAAAATATTTTATTTTCTGTTTCTTCCAAAAAGGAGGAAACCTGCTCTAGCGGCTTGAAAAACTTTTTTTTTGCAAAAATATTTCTCAAAACTAGCCAAAAGTATTTACCTATAATTTCAGAAGCAAATTCAAATTAGTTTCGGAGTTACTGAAGAAATAGTGAGATTTTACTTAATTGGCGGAAAACATAGGAAAAAAACTGAATGTCCTATTGAAACGAGACAATATTGATTGTATTCGAGATTAAATTTTCTTCTAGTTGAACTTAAAGACCTTAAAAAAAAGTTATAATTAAACCATTCTTTAAACAACCTAAAGTATTTTTTTTTATCAAAAAAACAGATTTTTTTTAAGTTGCGAAAAATTTGTGAATTTTTCATTTTTTTCTAGATTTTTTAGGTTCAATGAAAATCTATACTTTTGAAAATATAAATTTGTTTTGTTTTATTTGCTTCGGATGGAAATTGTGACCTACATCTTTTCCGTCAAACGACACATGCTCGTGGCGCCTCGGTAAAATGTTTGGATCCGACATATTATCACAAATATATATTTTATGGAAAGAATTTGAGAAGAATGTCAAAATATGCATCAATAAAACCTAAAAGTTTCGTTTCAATAAAATATATATTTTCTTCCCTAAAAATTTCTCAATCAAGCGATTTATTGAAGCCTCTAAAGCAGGCTCCTCTCTTAAGTAATAGAGAGAGTACGGACAAAATGACATGGTGTTGTGGTTTTTTATTGATATTTATTTATTTAATAAATTTATAATCAGTTTTAATCGTTTTTAGTCATCTTACTTATCTTTCACTCATTGAGTACTAGTAACATTTATTTAAGTAGAAACTAAAATAACATATTTTTCAAGAGAAAATGCAACTAATTACAAAAATCATTCGCAAGACCCTTCTTTTTACCGGCGAATTTAAATTAATAAAATGTATATATAAAAAATTATGTGATACAAAAAATTTGCTTATTTGTGTAAATTGTGAACAACAAAAATTGTTCGAAGTTACTGCCGTAAATGGACCAATCCTATAATGTCCTTTTTATATAATCAATTCAAATTATTATCGATGATTTCATCAAATCAAATCTACTTTTCTATTAACATTTCTATATTATTTAATCCCATTACAGCATTCTGTATGCGGACATTGTGAACTTTACGCCTTTGTCAGAGAAGTTAAGTGCATCGGATTTAGTAAAAACATTGAACGAGCTCTTTGGAAGATTTGATCAAATTGCGCAGGTGAGAAAACACACTTCTTTACCTATTACTTACTATAGCAACTGTTTATAGCATTTACGAATTTAGTTGAATGAATTGTAATGTAAACTAATACAATTCTTTGATAATTACATTCGCAAGTTGATCATTTAGCTGAAAATTCTGTTATTTTTTGCTTAATTGGAAAGCGGCACATCTGAATATTTTAAATAATATAGTAGTGAAAAGGGTCTTTATTTTATTTTCTGTATAAATTAATAGGTCGTTATTTACTCGTTTTATAATAAATATTTGTTTACATTAAACAACATAGTTATTTTACAAGTTGTGCTTTATAAGCCTGCATGAGAACTTATTCAACGTTATCACCAATTCACATGTTGGCCTTAATATCCAATTTTTTATTTGTGACAAAATTTATATTCATTTTTTATTCGTCGTGGTATAGTGGTTGAAAAATTAGTCTCCAGTTAGATCTTGATCAAGGTCTGCTTGATATCAAGCATGAAATTCCTTTTGGGGTTACAGATCCCAAATTGCTTATTGGCTTTGCAACTACATATATACTAATTTAACTAACACGATACAAACATAGTCATGTTTGGTAGATTTGATCAATATTATTAATTTATCAGATATTTTGAAGTAAAACATCTTTAGGCGCGAATAGGGTGTAAATCAGAGAAAATGCAACGGAAGTGCGTTACGGTTTATCATCATTGGTCACGTTTATGTATCGTCTTGTTCGCCAACCATACAGATTATGAAATGTTAAATGTCAACCATGCTACTATCAATTAAGGTTGACAACATCTGAAGTAAAAAGCGTATCTGTTATGTGCTGAGATGAATATTGTTTGGTTTTGGTGACATAATAAAAAAAACGAATAAAACATTTAAATTTGTTTCGATGACTCGGTGGAGAATTCATTACAAAATAGTTAAAATTTAATATTATGTTGGAGTGTTGTTTTGTTTCTTATTCTAATTTTTTCTTAGCAAGCTTGTATTTTTCCAACCATTTTATGTTTTTCTTACCCGTTGTAATTTAATTCTAGAACATAAAGATTTTTATAAGTGAATATAAACCAGATTTATGGCCTTTGAGTGTTATAGCTTATAGGAGAAAATATCGGATGGTTGATACAAGTGCAATAAAGTATTGTAAAAGCCACATCGTGAAAATTGTTATTGCATTATAGATCGTAATTTAATAAACCTTGTAGAGAATATTGCAAAATTTGATAGGAAACTATCATGTGAAGAATTTTTGTTTTTTGAAAAACGCCGAGTCTTGTATTGTATATAATAGTATTATATATAGTTATATTATATGGTAATCCAAATCATGGTTCTCTAATCAAAGTAGAGAATATTTTTGTCATACATATTTGTAAACCACTTTTGTCAAATTTTGGATCATCACTCATCAAATAGATTTAATAAAGTATTTATATAGTAAACAAAAGACTAAACCGATGGCTTTCATAAACGAATACAAATATATGTGCTTGCACATATCGAATTTCCGATGTGATATATCAGACAGTTCAATATTTATTTAGTAAATACGGGGATCCAATTCGTACTTCGCCGATTACATTTTCAACAGTGCTAGGTGAAAATATAACCTAGAATGGTTATAGACATACACTGAAATTTATCAAATAAGCAATATGTAGCAGTAAATGGACATAAGATATTTTTAATTTCAAATATAGTCTGAAGACCTACTTAGGTTCTTGAAAACCAGTGATATTTTCTTCAACAGCAATCAGAACAACGGTGTTTTTTATTATAGCATTTTTTCTGGAGAGAGTAACCCATTGATCCAACATTCTTTTTTCATGTTCATATACCATATATGTTTATCTAATAGTCTTGCCTATATGTGTTATACATATGCCAACAAAAGGCGAGTTTTACTTAAAATTATATTTGGGTTCTTCAACCTAAAATTGAAATTTGATATCATACTGCTTGATATCGAACTGGCCAATGTTGGGATCGTACCCGGGACTAGTTTGTGCTAACCCACGATCTCAACCATTACACCACAAAGGGATCAGAACCAATGACATTATCTTGCAGAATTCTTAGATGATGTCACTATATTAGTCCTGTGTCCCTCTGAGTAGGGATTATTCAATTTTGCATAAATACACGATTACAGCTCAACTTCCATCTGATAACTTTCGAACAGTATTTTAATTTTTAAAATTGGTTCGGATTTTTTGGCTTATACGATACTTATTTGCTTGTTATGAAGAAACGGCTTTGCCGATTGTCTGGCTGGAATAATCAACGCGGATGCTTATCGCAATTCACCAAAAAAATTTATTGTTTTGAATTGATTTTATTTTTTTGTCATCAGTTTGATAGCATATAAACATATTTCTATATTTAGGCAACAACTGAGAAATTTTCTGAGCATAATATTTCTATATCTGATAGTTTGATATGTGTTATTTGCTGGGATGTATGTCGTTTGGTTTTTACAGTACAAATACTTCTGAAATGCTTATAAGCTCATATATTGCGATGCTGAATGGGATATTTTACTCGATGATGCATTTAATACGGTTCCACAATTAATGAGAAAAGATACCAATTACAAGGTCCAATTTTGGCTTAAATATATACAAACGCACATACTTTTTTTCAATTTAGTCCCAAACAATTCATATTGATTTAAAATATCTGGAAAATTGTCGGGGATCTCAAAGACTTCTACTCGTTTGTCACTTTTGAATGTCCATCTTACTGTCTCTTATTGGTCAAAAAATATTTTATAATTTTGTTTCTTGGGACAAATGAACATATAGTCGAAAAAATTATAGGGAAAAAGGGGGGCTTGAAGGTCCGCGGGTAAAAGGTTCTACCAATATCTCAAAAACAAGTAAAGTTAGGAATTTTTCAATAACAATTTTTGAAAGTAGAGGGATTTTTAAGTTGGATTCAAAACGTCCACGGGTAAAAAGTTTCACTACCAATATCTCAAAAACAAGTAAAGTTAGAAATTTTTTAACAACAATATTTAAAAGTAGAGGCATTTTAGTTAGATTCAACCGCTTTTTAATTATAGAAATATGTTTTTTAGCTATTTTTCTAAAATTTATCATCTTTTCTTTTTCACCCCATGGCCTGGGTGAAAAGGAACTGCCACTGCGCAAACATATACAAAGTCTTATTCTTAATTTTAAATGAATTTCCGAAATAATAGCTAAATTATATAACCAATGAGAAATAAATTATATATATATATATATATATATATATATATAATTAACAAATCTAATTTTCTGGAAAAGCATAAACATCTCCTTCAATAATTAAAAAATATTTTAAAACAAATTTCAATTAACTTAACCTTTGCCCCATGTGCATCTCTTGCAGCTACTCATATAAGAATAGTTAAAATATTCTTATTACAGCATGAAGAACGGATTTAAAGGTATCAAATGCGATTATCAAATTAATTATTTCATTCAAAAATTTAATTATTTTATAATCTCAAAGTGTATTTTTCTGACAGTATCCTGATGTATTAATCCAATTCTCCGTCAAAAATGCTGACATGAATTTATCCTCCCACATTTATCGTGAACTAGTTTTGCGCACATGCAAATTGAGCTTCGGCAAATGACATTTATCGTTTACAATAGATCAAAATTTTATTATTTCATAAATATTCATTGCTAGCCGAATATCTACAATTTATATGCAGACAATAAAAAAATTATGACAAATGTAAAACCATTTCCAATATTTGAATATTTTTAATGTTTGTTTTAATGAATGTGCATGATCAGTTTCTGTTTTTTTTTTGTCATAGGTAATATATTATGAATTTAGATTTGATTTTATTGTTGATTTTATAACATACCGTGCATTTTTATTACTGCAAAATAGTTCACATGTTTTCTTTTAATATTTATAATCATTTTTAACAAAATTTTAATTTCTAAATGTAATTGGAAATAAATTGTCTTAGATTGTATCTGAAAACTTTAGTACAATTTTTCTATTTCAGTCAAAGAAAATTCTCAATCATTTATACTTTTGTGAAATTATATTATGTTTACATATACATATATAAAATCATTGAATTTGGTTCCATGTATTTCAACATGGTATAAGTTTTGCACAATCATTTATTTAAAAATAAGAAAATCATGGAATGGAAATGTCACAAAACTCGGATGAAATCCTTAAACCTTATAATATTTATTATCAGGTCTATGATGAAATTCCAACAATATAAATTGAGACAATAAAATATGGTTTTTTAGGAATTTCTGAATCATTTTTCGTATCTTTTTGAATTTAAAATAATAGATTTAAATGAAATGATTTTTCAAATTTTATTCGTATCTTTTCGAATTTAAAATAATTGTTTTAAATGCAATGATTTTTGCAAATTTAAGAAATTCAATATCAAGAGATAGTTGATTATTTAAGTAAGTAAGTAAGGAACATGAAAATAGAATTTTAAAATTTGAACTTCTTAAGTTTGAATGAAGTAAAAATAAAAACTATCAATAACTTTAGTGGATTATATTAATATTTTCTCTATATTTTATAAAGTTTATCAAGTCTTAGGAGACTTGGCATCTAATAAGTATCTACTACAATCTATTTCTTTCGTAAAATTGTTTTAAAGTGGTTATCTTAAAATATCTTGAATTTTTATTAGTCATATTTTATATCTCATAGTTATGTATTATTGAATTAAATTAAACTCTTAGTTTAAAAAAAAATCAATTATTCATTGATTGTCTAAATGATACCAGTCAAATATAATATTTGAAGTTAAAAAAAATCAATATATATTGAAACGCAATAAAACAATATTTTGTGATAAATATAAACTAATGTGTGTTGCATTTATCAATTACCTTTCTTTTAGAATTTTTGAATAACAAAACTTTTAGAATTAGAATTTCCAAATAACAAAACGAAATTACTAGCAAGAAAAGTATTTGATAAATACTAAATAATAATAAATAATATAATAATTGATAAATTGGTAAATTAATTAAGTAATTATAAAATATTGTTATATTGGGCAAAATCCACATTTATTTTTTTTTAAATTATATTTGACTTGTATACATTTAGACACACATTAAATAATTGATTTTCTCAAATCAGGAGTTTAATTTTATGGTAACTGTTTTCATAATCTCTCATACCAGGCACTCCTGCCTGACTGTGATATGAAAATAGTATATCAATAAAATAAAAAGAAAATAAAAAAAGAGTTTAATAGACAATTAGAGTAACAATTTGCTGGGTTTGTTGCATTTGGATCAATAATCAGATTTCGTAAAAATAATAAACTTATCCTATAATTCCTATACATATATAACATATAACTATAATTTATTTTATAATCAATAAATTAATCCACATGGCTACCTAAGTCTACGAGTGTAGTCAATAGACTATGATATATTTATGACTCTGAAATAAACTAATAATAACTCTAATTTGTTATTGTAATTCTTATTTTCATAGAAATGTGTTTTTAATTTTTAAATATAGTTTTGTTGATAATGATAGAAAATTCTTAAAATATGATGTTGTGTCTGTAGCGCTTCTCTGCTCGCTGTTCTGTACAGCAGTATCCTGCGAAAAACACCGTAGAAGAAGGGTCAATATTGTTATGAAATATTTTATTGTACCTCAAATATTTAATTAACTTAAAAAGTGATATTTGGCAGTAAAAAATTATCATTACATATATGATCATCAAAATATCAAATATTTGATAAAAATTTAAAAAATCAGTACTAATATTGTTACAATTTTGTTGGGTCCGTACCAAGATTGTTTTTTTTTAAGTTTACTTGCAAATTTCCAAATTTTCAGAAAAAAAAAATTTCAAATATTTCAAAAATATATTGAGGATCACTGTGATTAATTTGATATTGAGTGGACTGTAAATTATAAATATTCCATCACCATAATATATGTGAATAAAACCACTATTTAGTTTATGATATATATTAAACTTTACTCTACAACTTCCTTCTCTCATTACATTTGCTAGTCTCTCTAGTTATTATAAGTTACAGGTATTTGTACTTATACAATTGTATTCCCTACTTCAAAGGGTTAAATAGAAAAAGCCCTGGTCAAATTTCAAATTTACAATTCAGTTTGAAAATGTATATCAAATGCGTATCAAATGCGTTATTATAATAGTAAGAAATATATCCTCAGATGGATTTATTCGGCACCTCTTGCTAATGTAAACTTTCTCAAGTGTTTTGAGCGATAAGATCGTCACTGTTTATTTTATTAACGATAAAATATATAGTGATTATAATTATTTACTTGAAAATATTTGAAACAATTGTTATTAATCATTGATCAATATTTATTAATTACTGATTTTTTTCTCTCGAATATTTAATTCTGGTACGGGAAGTAAGGCAATGCACTTTGCACCACTAGTTGAATCGTACAATTATTGCCACCACCGACTATGAATCTACTGCCACCGTCGATATTCTATTCGAAAGTGTTTTCAGTACATTTTTCTTGTTTCCAGGAAAACCAATGTATGAGGATCAAAATCTTGGGCGATTGCTATTACTGTGTGTCAGGTTTGCCCGTATCTCGGCCCCATCACGCGGCCAACTGCGTCAACATGGGATTGCAGATGATCGAGGCTATCAGGTGCTCCTATTCTATCACTCTTATTATTTTTCTAAAGCTTTAGCAGAATCCACAATATATATTTTAAATTCAATATTGGCAATAGTTTGAATCGACAATAGAAGAATCTTATTTCATACTGTTTAGTTATATGATAAGATATCAATTTGCGACGCAAACGATTTAAGTTTATTTATTTTTAAATTGGATTTATTTATTATATATTTGTTTATTAACTTTTTGAAGGGTAAGAATAAAATATTTCACTTGTATTGACGTAATGAAGAATTAATTATATTTTTGTAAAGGCAGTCCAGCGGTTTCGGAGATCCAGAAAATAATTTAAAAATGTGCTATTTGCTGGCGTTAGCAATAATTGGGCTCTTTTTACTATCACCCCGTTTGAGATTGACGTTGAGTTCTTGGGTTTTAAACAATTAATATAAAATTATCTTTTTCACCATTCTACTCCGGAGTGAAAATTATTCTACTCGACTTCTAAGGAAAAACTGCCGAATACTTTCCCAAATACTTTGCTTTAAGAACCACATCTGACAAATTTCTTTGTTTTGTCCTGGCGTCAAAGGCAAGAGCAAAAATTGCAAAAATTAATGTAAATAATATAACAAGTCTATAAAATTCTTCTATTATAAAATATACTTCAATGCTGAATTTTGGTCAAATCAGATATTTTTGACAGTCTGGATCAACCGATATAAATGGGTATCAAAAACTTTCAATAAATTTCAAGATTGAAAAAGAAAAATTTCAAAAAATGTCAGTATACAAAAAATATTTAAGTTTTCAAAAATATGAAATTTTTAAAATAGTGGCTGTTCAAGTATTACGTAAGCACTATAGGGGGGCGGGGGGTTATTGATTGGCTTATTTTGGGTGACATGGAGAGCAGGGGAGTCTAGATGATGATTACGTCATAGGTAGTATTTTTATTTTTTTACCGAATGGCAACCTTACATTGTCTTTGGTTGAAATCGAAACGCATTTTCGGGGATTTCCGCAAATAATGCATACGGTTAGGCACTCGCTTTAATTAGTTAACGAAGTCTGGCGAAATTATAAGTTACAAGCAAAGTCCGACAAGGAACTAGATATTAATGTATCTAATTGTAAGAGAATTGAAGAAGAATAGCAAGCGGCGACTTATATTATGATAAATAATTAGATTCTAATAATTTTGTTACTTCTTGTTGAATACCATATCAGTAAAATCTCTACATCCGAAATCTACATTAATTGCAAAATGTTTACGTAAGCATGGAGGTAGGGAGTAAGAGCTTTGCTTACTTTGCTGACAAGGGGGATGAAGGGGTAAATATTTGTAATAAATCTGCTTACGTAATAGTTGAACAATCCCATAGGCATTTTTTTATTTTTTCAATATTCAAATTTTTCAAATATTTTCAAAATACTCAAAAAAAATTTCAATCTTTCATTTCTGAGCTTTCAAATATTTTTAATTACCGTACGGAAAGTTCCAGAAATTTGCCTTAAGGCACGATGCCATGCACAACTATTCATTTCAGGATGATCTAGATCAGATCAGAAAGTTATAGTTAAACATGATTTATCAGTAAATTGAATTTAAGATTTGGAATTCAATCTTGCCATTGGGTTGATAAATTTATAAATTTAAAAAACTAACCACTGACTCACTGACAAGTATTTCAAATCAAATTAACCTGTGTCATGTGTGATATCACAATAAATCACAGCAAGTTTTTTTTTACTCAAAATTATACGAACAATCAGAGCAGTTAAAGAAAATTGTAAGCTTATGACTCAAATAAAATAAACAAATTAGAAATTGTTTCAGCAAACAATTTTATAATACATGTAATTTTGTATTTGAAGCCAAAAATCAATTTCTTCTCACCCTTTTTAGGTTTAGATGAAAGTTAGATAAATGGACCGTTCAGTTAAAAAAAATTATAAGATGTAACTACGACTCAAATAAAACAAACAAATTAGAAATTGTTTCAGAAAACAATTTTCTACTGAAATTAATATATTTTTGAAGCCAATAATCAATTTTTTCTCACTCTTTTTAGATTTAGATAAAAACTAGGTCAATGGACCGATCAGTAAATCAGTATTGACCATCAT
Source organism: Ctenocephalides felis (assembly GCF_003426905.1). Taxonomy (NCBI): domain Eukaryota; kingdom Metazoa; phylum Arthropoda; class Insecta; order Siphonaptera; family Pulicidae; genus Ctenocephalides; species Ctenocephalides felis. The sequence goes on from NW_020539726.1 coordinate 27,938,607, forward strand.
GCGTGGATTCTCATGATGACTAATCCTGATCTACTGAGGGGCGTCCATTAATCATGTGATCGATTTTTGAATGATTTTTGGACCCCCTCCCTTCCTCTTGATGATACGTAGTAATATAAATTACCTCGCCCTCCTCCACCAAACATCACGTGTATTTTTATTTACATAAGATAAATTGTAAAATTATTGAACTTTTTTTGAACGTTTTGATTTGTTTTGAAAAATTCAGGTAAAAAATAAATACACGTGATATCTTACTATACCCCTCCCTCTCCCCTTGTGATATTTTGTGATTTCTTGTCAAACCCCCCCTCCCCCTAAAAACCTTACGGGATTAATAGGCGCCTCCTGATAGTATTGACCATCATGCATGGGTTCTCATGGTGACCAATACTGATCTACTGACCTTGTCGTCGTGTATGATTTCATTACAGCCAAACCAATGATTGCAATTAGTAATCATTGCTAATTGGGATTGAGTTGAATAAGTTTAACTCTTCATTTACTGCAATATTCCCAATATATTAAACATAGACTTTTGGTTTGTTGATTTCACATATTAGCAGTTTACTATCAAGAGATAATTGAGATTTGACGATTTCATATATTAGCAGTTTACTATCAAGGGATAATTGAGATTTTTGCGTGCAAAAGTATGATAGTCGTGGATTTTATTACAACCAAATCAATGATTATAGTTAGTAATCATTGCTAGCTGCGATTGAGTTGAATAAGTACAATATTTTATTCACTGCTATATTTCCAATATATTGAACATAGACTCATATTGGTTTGATGATTTCACATATAAGTTTGCTATCAATGGATAATTGAGATTTTTGCTATCAATGGATAATTGAGATATTGTAAATAATAATTATTCGGAAATAAATTTTACTACTATATAATTATATGTATATTTTATATATATATATATATATATATATATATATATATATATATATATATATGGGTCGATTTAAAAGTCGCTTAGGCGCATATAATTTTCGTATACTAGGGATCAAAATAAGATACTTTGCTGAAGAAACCATTCCTCTAAAATGAATTCTGATGTCCCGTGCATTGACCCAAAGATAGGGATTGAATTTTGAAAAATTCTGTTTTAATCCATTTAGAGTGCTTCAATCGCATCGAAATGTATAACAAACCCCAACTAACTTTGGAAGGCCAATCCACCCATACCTATGGTTCACCCCCTGGGACCTCCCCTTAGAAGTCTCCCATACAAATATTGCAACAAATCATTGTTTTTGATATTTTACTCAGCAAAAAATGTTTTTTTAAAAAAAAATTTTCAGATATTAATTAATACACGCCCAAAAAACTTTTTTACAAAAACAATTATTAAAATTTTTCTTTGTTTCAATTTTTCCAATGCACTTTGTCTCTGCGCTTCTATGGTAGCTAGAGGCTGATGCGGCGACGATATTAGAGAGCCGTGCAAAATTTTCCAGACTTAAGACTAAAAAAGACTTCAAACAAGAGTTTATGAGTTTAACATAGTTTTATTTTTATATCTTATGATTAAATAAATTTTATAATAAAAATAAATCGCAGATTTTTGTCATGTTAAAGTACCTAAAATGATGCAACTTTTGTATGAGGGACCTCTAAAGGGAGGTCCCAGGGGGTGAACCATGGGCATGGGTAGATCGGCCTTCCAAAGTTACGGGGGTCGGTCATACATTTGGACATTATTGAGACGCTCTAAATCAGCCCAAATTTAAAATTTGAACCAATCTTTGGGTGAATGCACGGGACATCAGAATTCATTTTAGAGATATGGTTTCTTCGGCAAAGTATCTTATTTTGATCCTTAGTATACGAAAATCATATGTGCCTATGTGACTTTTTTTATCCATACAAATCGACCCGCCCTAACATATATATATATATATATATATATATATATTCACAATTCTTGCACGACAGTTATTATTAAAGAATTAATAACTGAAGTTACAGTTGCTCGAAAGCGTTGATACTGACAATAAATTCTATAGAGCGTATTATATTTGCTTTAAGATAGCTTCGTGAAGAGAAAGAAAAACATAATATCTAGATATTATTTGTCTGCCTCTGATCCTAAAGACTTACATACTTCTTTAATGCACGTGGCAAAGCATGCGGAAAATAGGACACCAGATTAAACTTTCCACCGCAAACGTTTGTAGTTACTCAGGGTGGTAGGATAGGAAAATGCATTGCAACGTGCAACCCGTGGCGTGAATAATAAATTCTTATTTGGTAAGATTTTCCGTGGCGCATTCTCGATAGAAAAATAAGAAATATGAATTCAGCATAACAGAAAATTTCCATCGAAAATAGAGCTTTGATAGTGATATCGATAAACTCCAGGCGAAAATGTTTATTCAGGAGAAACTGCAAAAAGGATTATAAATATAAAATTGGATTTCAAATCGATATGCAGTATTTTGCCAGCGGCGAAAACAGAATTTAAAAATGAAGTTAAAATAATGGATTCATTTTAAAATAATGTTAAAGTAAAATAGAGTTTAGTATGTAATACCATTGCTCTTTCGAAAAAAAAAAACGAGCAATCTTAGGTGTTTACTGGGTTTTGCAATAAAGGATCTGATGCGTTGTTTTTGAAAACAAACGGTAACTATTTAGAATTTTTTTTTCAACTTAGCAAAAGCAAAATATTAATTTTATACTATATAATAATCATCACCCATAATTTACTATTTAACATATAATAAATTCACATAAATATTTATGTGTGATAGATTAATCTATTAGATAACAAATTAAATTGTTAGCTTCTAAGTGCCCACTATAGTAGACAAGTAATTTTGTTTTCAATTAAACTTTGATTGAATGTATAAAATTATCTATGTGTTATTAATTAATTAAAAAATACAAATATGTATCAATATTGTTTAATACAACGATTCAACAAACAAAACAAACAAAAAGTTTTAAAATTTTGTTCCAATTTGGCCAGGTTTTAGTATTTCTCTTTTTTTTTTGCCCACAATATAAAGTTGATATATTATCGATATTGTCAAAAATAAGTCATTTAATGTATGAATAAACATTTTATTAGTACAGTCTATGATTCAGCATCATGATATATATTCAAGAAACAATTATTTAAACGGTTTTAATAGTTTATAGATATATATTATTTAAACATCGAAAGATTTACTGAAGTCTATATTTCTATCATCACAGTAAATATCACATGTCGTTAGAGTATGAATCTTTTATCTTACTTCACCAGTTGAGAATGATATACTTTTTAAACCATCTAAACTATAATAAATATATCAAGAGTCAAGAGATTACGTTGCTGCTTCTGGCTTAGATTTTATGAGAAAAATCGCAGATAAAAAGACCAGATTTAAAATATAAAAAGACTAGATTTAAAATATAAAACTATAATACTAGGAAAGATCGAATGTAAGTTATATCTGTTTGTCGTACTTATTAAAAAAAAAAGGAATATTCTGGAAAATTAACAATAATCAATATTATATATCCTATATATGGAATTATTCTGTACGGGTGGTTATTCGGATTTTAATAATTCTTTTCAGAGCTTGTCAAAGAATTTTTTTTAAATTCATTGAACTATAAAACTATAGTAATATTGTAGAAATATATGGCAAATATTACAAAAAATCACTTATCATTGTTTGACATTAAAAACATTTGAATTTAGCTGGAATTATGAGCCTAGATAATATTATATTTATATACAAAAAAATGTAATGTCTACATTATTATTACCAAAAAACGACTGAAAGTGCCAGAAGTTAAAATAATATAAGATACAGTCAACAGTATGTGTTTGGCAGATGAAGTTATATAATTCAGTTTAATAAATAACGCAATAAGTCCAAAATTGGTTGAACATTATTTTTTGGAATTGGAACTTTTGAATTATAGACGTGAGTACAGGACAACGTCTGTACCCACGTTTGGTTTTCGAGATTCTGTTCAGGAATCAAGAAATTTTCAAATTAGCTCTTTACTAATATATTGTGGTAATTTCAAAATATAACTTTTTTTTCATGAAAATATGGGAGAAATTTTCGTATATTGGAATTATCAATCTGTTATCTTTGTTCTATAACTTTCGTGCACTGGCAGTATATATGAAAAATAATTTCCCGCCAAGTAAACTAATTTAATTCCTTTACTTTGCCTTCAGCTAGAATGATCCATTTGTCCTAAGTCGAGATTTTAATTAAAGCGCCTCGTTCATGCGATAAATGCGACTGAGTCCCTGAGAAAGAATGACGGAAATTGAACAGTTACCGAACTCCTTTACGGACCTTAAATGACTATTTCCACAATGATGATAATTTTCGATGTTCGTGAACACTGTAATTATTATGTAAATGCAATTTAACGTTACATTCAATTTAATTTAATTAATAATCTCAGCATATAACAAAGATAAATGAATACTAAACGTGGTAATTGATTTCTTTGTTATTTGGCAATTGATTTCTAAATTTATTTATTATATATTTCGGATACAGGATTAAATTTAGTAATTACAAAAAATAAATTATTTTAACTGAATTAATAACAGTAAAAGACAACAATAAAACGATATTAAATCTAACATTAGTATTATGTAATGCAATAACTTGAAGAAAAAATGTTATGATATTGACATTGATATACTTTATTTATGGCTTGTAGATTTCGAGATTCTTCTGATGGCAAAGAAATCTTCGTTTGTTCAAACAAAATCAATCATATCATGATTGTGTGTAATTAAATAGGGTGTGTAGTAATAGTATTGCTTATGAAATATAAAACTTATTCATGTTGCTTGATATGATGCTATTATAATTATAAAGATGCGTAGAAAAATCTATAGCACTAAAATAAAAATCGAAAAGTACTTTATTTATTGAAAAATATTTTATTTATCTATATATTAGGCACGTCGTAAAGTAGGGGTAAAAAAGGTGGCTATGAATTACTAGATCGAGGTTTTATCCTAATCTCAGCCAGCTCGGTGTCAAGCGGTATGATACCAGATTTTTAATTGCGATCATAGTTTTCAAGTGAGAATATACATTCGGTGGACACTTACAGACATAAGTATTAGTAATATATACACAGGGTGTCCCAGAACTCAATGTCAAGTTGGAACGGGGTGGTAGTGTTAATCGCAACTATCACAAACAAAAATGTAAAAAAAAATATTTCATGTAGTTAGTTAATTGTGTGCTTTTAAGTGCTACCTAAAGCCTTGGTATAACTATGACCACTTTTTGGTTTTTTGGCGTTAATTTTTATTAATTTAATCTATTTAAACTTTAGATTCGTAACCGTAAATAACATTTCTGGGAGCACAGTAAAAAATAATGATACAATTGCTCCACAGTTTCAAGACTTTTTATTAAACTATGGATTTAATGTTGTCAAAGTTGGTCTACTTTGAGAAGTCCTCCTTTAAAAAAAATGTACTAAGATGTGTTGGTAAGTTTCATTAAAAGTTGGCACATTTAATTTGAATGGTAAAATGTAAAATTTTCGATAGTTTCATAATAAAAAAATTGTGTAAAATATAAAATTCTAATATAATCGCCACTGAAAAGTTAAGTCTTCAAATTAACAGCTTATAGGATAAGAGTTCTGAGTGGTTCTGTTTCCACTTGAAACAAATAGCAAATAATTCAATATATTAATGCTTTTATAGAATTTACACCATTATTTACTTACAAATAGGCAAAACTAATTGTATCAATCTGTTTGAGTAAACAAGAAGTCGTTTCCTCGTGTTTCTATAGGCATTTCAAGTTTATACTCTTACAATCTGTTCGGCATAATAAACGGATTAATTTACATAAGAGAGCGTTGACGAATATCAAAGGCCCTCCTTTATTTTAACATCATTATTTTTGGTTAGAGAGCCTCACGTGCACAATGCATATTTTATGAAACCCGAAAATATTTAATTTAATTTTAGTTTATTTTTTTTTAATATAATATGAAATTCTGTATTTCATACCATTCATACAAAAAAAATTAATATAATTTTAATTTCTGTATGTCCTACCATTTATACATAAAAATTTAATATAATTTTAAATTCTGTAGATCCTAGCATTTATTAACTGCACGTAGGATAAGTTATTGTAATCGTCTAGAAATCGAAATTGAAAAATTTTGCATTTCTTCACGTTTTTCTTGATTAACAAAAATAAATTGTAACAAAAAAAAATTCTTCACGATTTGAAGGTTCCTGAACATTTTGGCATACCTCAGAAAAAATGGATGTATGAAAATATCTGAAGAATCAGTTAGTCATTACCTTGGCAGGTATAATAATTACAAAAAAATTAAGTCATATAAAATTAAATTCAAAATTATTGACTTTAAAATTTGAATGCCATAAAATCCACGCCATTCTGCATCACAATGGAAATAAATGCTATAGCATTCACATCCGCGAACGTATTAACCCATCATCAATTTATAATGTAACAAAGATATTTACTTTTAAATATTTAAATTGTTACTAGTATTTTTAATTAGTATTTTTAATTGTTACTAATATTTTAAATATAAAAATCATTTTACATGACCGACTCCATGACTTTATATCCTTGTATCCCGATTGACTTGCTTTAATATCAATGTCATTTGCATGAATCTTTATTTATAAATCGAGATACTTTTAATTTGCTCTCTCTCTTCTGAAATGCTGACACATTTCAACTTGATCGTCCTGTGCAGAATTATAAAATGTAATATTACTTTTTATGTCGTTTTAAATTTATTCAAGATTGCTATTTCTGACAAGAAGTGATCATTAAATTTTTGAAGGATTTTTATGATGAACTATATAAGTCTAGCCGGAATTAAATATATTCAGGTATAATAAAATGAATTATTATGTAATTGAATTATCAAGGATTTGTAAGACGAATTTTGAATTGAACAGATATAAAAAAGTTGATCTGATTAAGTTTAAATAAAGTTAAGTATTTGACGTATACTTTAAATAAGTATGGAAAGTATGAAATAAGTACGGGAATTTGTTGGCAATATATAAGAAATTCTAAAATTCAAATAAAAATAAATATAAATAGTTTAAAAATTTAAAAAAATACATTAATATTTTTTTTTCATTTCACAAATAACAGAAGTTCAATTAATCATGCAAACTTTCTTTCAACTGTATTTAATTCCGAAAACTAGTGTTGTATGGCATCGTGCCCTAAGGCAAATTGCTGGAACTTTCTGTACCGTAATGAAATATTCGAAGATTATTAAATGTTTTCAAATATGGGACGATGACGTTTATTATATAAGTTTATATAAAAATAAATAAATAGATATTAATGAAGGGGCGTTAGAATGAACGATCTTCTCTCATATTTAAATTGCAAAGTTAAAATTATTTATTCCAAGTATTTAAGTGAGCTTTAGAATTCTAACTAGAATTAAAACTAAAATCTAAATTATTCTCGATATTCGAAAAAAAAATTTTTGCTGTTCCCAAAAACAAATATAAATATAAGCACAAGGTTTTTTGAATCATTCAAATCAGATACTTTGTTATTTCAAAAACTACATTTTTGTGCAAAATTAGCTCCTCGTCTCCAAAACGGATTGACCTGACTTTTACCAAAAACAATAGTTTTATCAATACAAGCAAAAGATTTTTTGAATCTTTCAAATTGGATGCTTTGTTCTCCCAAAATCTACAATTGTTTTCAAAATTAGCTCATTATCTTCAAAACGGCTGGATCATTACAAATTGAATGTTTTTTGAATCATTCAAATCGGATGCTCCGCGCTCTCAGAACGTTGATTTCTATTTTCTGCGTTCTTTCCTCTATTTCTTCAAAACGACTGAATCTGTTTTTGGGGGCGTTCATTAATCACGTGATTGATTTTTTAATGATTTTTGAAACCCTCCACACTCCCCTTTGGTGATACGTGGTAATATTCAAAAATAACCATCCTCCCCCACCAAACATCACGTGTATTTTAGTTACAAGAAATAATTGTAAAATTTTGTTTACGTTAATTGTAAAATACACGTGATATCTTAGTATACACTTTCCTCCCCCGCGTAATGTTTAGTGATTTTTTTTGTCAAACCTCTCCTCGTGATAATGGAAGTCCCATTTGCTAAAAACAATAATCAGCAAGTCTCTCCGTCAATACGAATCAAATGTTATTTTAGTCATTCTAATCGGATGCACCATTCTTGCAATATAAATTATATGCATTTGAAGTTTCTTAAAATAAATCTACATTATCAATAACGAATTGTAATAAAAAATCCTTGAATAAATTTCTAAAAAAAATGTGCTAATAAAATATTTACCCTGAATAAATTTATTGCTAAATTCTTCTGATAGAATATATTCCCTGAATAAGATTATTGATAAATTCTTCTCAATTTCCAGATTCGTTCGAGAGGCAACCGGCTTCGACGTAGATATGCGAATCGGTGTCCATACTGGTAATGTTCTTTGTGGAGTTCTCGGGTTGCGCAAATGGCAATTCGATGTTTGGTCCGACGATGTCACTTTAGCCAACTACATGGAAAGCGGCGGCGTAGCTGGGTCAGTGTAAAAAAGTTTAGAAATTATATATATTTGTAAGAGAAATATCGACCCAACTCAAATATTGGACGTGTACGAAAATTATTTGAAATGTCTTATGAATATATTAATATTTGATGGATGTTCTAGTTTATAGATATACCTATTCATACTCGTTTATGACATACTTTTATTGCCACAATCATACAGTCGTAACATCCTTTTACCCATCATAGTATGTATAAAAGCATTCACCATTCTAAATTGTTTGACATCAATCTTGTAAATAATATGTTCGCATGTGCATATGACCCAAAATTTAACCTTGCTTTGACGTTTTCTGAAAAACTGCTGCACCGATTTCAAAAATTACAAAGCTGTTTGATGAAACGAGATATAATAGAGACTCCTGTTATTTAATTTTGCGAGACGGTCGGACAAACAGTTTGTTTAGAATTAGCAGAAGTGTGCTAATGTCAGTTAAGAATTTATAATTTAGACTAAATTAGGGCCAATTCTTCGAAATTAATTGTGAGAATTTATCTTGACGATTTTGATAGATCTAAAGTTTATGGTCTTATTGAACATCCTAATATATTATCCTACGAAAAGTTGTTTACTTATAAAGTAGTTGTTTAATATGAAACAATATATTATGAATGAAAAAATAGTTAAAGTCAAATTTAGAATGACAGGTTAAAATAGCCTCTCACATTAATAATTTTGAAATTTAATTTATAATTTTATAAAAATTTGCAAAAATAATGAAAACGAAATTTTTGACTGACAGGCGAAAGTGTTAATTTTAGCAACTATAAGTTAATTATGAAAAATAAATTATTCAATGTTATTTCGCAATCTGTATATATTGTTACATTAAGCAGAGTATGCTGACAAATATATACTAAAATGAAGTTGATTTTAAATTAGTAGATACACCCAGTGGAGTATCTACTATAGCTAACTAAAATGTGATATGAAAAAAAATTAATAGAATTTTATATACATATACAGGGTGGCTGATATGTATTGCAACAAAGTAAAGCGCTATAACTTTGTCATTTTCATTTTAAATTTCATTGTTCAAAAGCAAAAATGTCAGAAATAACATCAAATTTTAGAATTAGTTCATATTTGTTCGAATTGGCCACTTTTGGCACGAATTATGGCCTTCAAACGGCAGAAAAACCATAACACGCTGCACGAAAGTGGCTCTGGGCTATTTTGGCCCATTCCCGGCGAGGCGCCTTTTTGGGATGATCGACACTTTGGTATTTTTTAGTGCGAACCTTACTCTTCAAAATGTCCAAGACACAAAAGTCCAGCAAATTTAGATCCAGAGATTTTGGTGGCCATTATGCGATGGAAATGAAGCGAAAAACCTCTTTTATATGCCATTTTTGGTAGGCGCGTGCTGAGTTTGATGGTGCTGAGTCCTGTTGGAATGACCATGGTCTGCGATCAAAATTTTTGTCTACCCAGGACTTCAATATTGCCTTTAAGACATTTTCCCGATAATTTCGGCAATTATTTTGATCCCACGGTCGATGAATAAGAGTGGAATGTCACCATCGGCCGTTACGGTGGTTCACACCATTACCGTCGGCGGCGCTCGAGTTCTGGTGGCCAATCAAAGGTGTAAATTTTTAGCTGACCTTTTTGGCAAGTAAACCCTATCATTTTGTTTGTTCACAAACTGCTCGATTTGGAAGGACTTCCCATCTGAGAAAACCAAATTCGGTAACTAGCCACTTTCGTGCAAGCGAAGCAACCCCTTCGCTTCTTTCCGTCTAACTTTTTTTTGTGCATCAATGAGCTCTTGCACTTTTTGGATCTTCAATAGTTTTAGTTCAAGCTCATTTTTCAATATGTGTTGCATCCGTTTTTGCGATATGTTCAGCTCACTGGCCATTTTTTTACCACTGCGACACGAATTTCGATTGATTTTTGCCTATACTTTTTGGATCATTTCTGGGGTTGTTAGTGTTTTTTTTCGTCCACTTTTTGGACGCGGTGCAACACTGAGTGTATCACGGTTACGAGATATGGTACGAGAAACAAAATATTTGTTCGCATTTAAATACTGGAGGGCTCGAAATATAGCCACCTAAGGTTTTTCAGCCAAGTATGAAGCAATCGCACTACCACGCTTGACTTCCATCACGAATAACTTTTTTTCTGAATGCAATAGATCAAAATGCTTTTGTACGCTTGTAATCAATTAAATATACAATCACTGGAATAAATCTGTCAACTGTCTGATGAGCGGTTTAGAAATGATAGCGGTCTGAAATTGGTTTCAATACATATCAGCCACCCTGTATATATATATATATATATATATATATATATTATATATACAAGGCTTAAATGCAAAAATACATACATCAAAAAAATATAAGATATAATATAACATCTTAGATAAAGAAAACTAACATATAATCGAATAACAAAGTTTCTACAAAAAGCCAGTAATTATGATTTAAAAAATTGATCAATTTAAAAAAAACACTGTTTTTTAGTGTATCCATAAATAGTATCTGTTATTTTAAATCATATTAAAGTCATTTAGCATCCCTTCTTCCCATCACAGATTAGCATAACTATATATTATCGTCCTGGTTTTGACATAAAAAATGTGGTCACTTTACTTCAGGAATTTAATGCAAAACTAACATTCATTTAAAATATTTGATAACATTCATTTAGTTTTATGATACAGTACAAATACACATTATACATACCTATATGCAAATATACACACTTATAGTAATTAGGGGCGTCCATCAATTACCTGAGCCTTAAAGGGAATAAGGAGATACTACTAATTTGAAAAAAATCAAATTTTCAAAAAAAACATAAATTTTACGATTTTTTGTAGGGACTAAAAGTACACGAGATATTTGGTGAGGAAGGCGGGGGTTAATTTCAAATATCACCAAGGGAGAGGGGAGGGTCCGAAAATGCTGAGAAATAGCTCACTCTATATCTATTGTGCTTTATATAATCCCTGTATGTAAATAGCAACGATACAAGATACAAATATCAAATAAGCACGTCGCTCGTAAAGATACGAGACAATATTCCGAAAGTCCAATAATAATAACAATAACCTTTTGCTCCATCTATTCACAGGAGGGTGCACATAACCAAGGCGACGATGGAGCAGCTAGGCGGACAATTCGAACTGGAGCCGGGCAACGGCGGGTCGAGGGAGGGCTATCTCGCCGATCACAAAGTTGAAACTTATCTCATCGTGCCGCCTAAGGTAAGAGAGGAAATTATTGAACTTGAGATTGATTTATTTTGGACCATTGGTAAAGTATCGAGCTATCAGATTTTAAATTTTATATTTGTTATCTGAATGATCTCTTTAAGATTTTCAAATTGTGGTATTTTTTATGAACAGAATTACAAGTTTTTATATAAAGGGTGTCCGAAAAGTGAATCGTAACTATCATCAACAAAATTAGTAAACTAGTCGTGTAAACGTGTGTTAAGGCTAATTGCTAGAACTTTTCCTACCGCAATATTCGAAGAATAAAATTTAGTAAAAGAAATATTTCAAATAAGTAATATAATATTTAGTAAAAAGACATTCAGATGTTTTGTTCTCTCAAAAAGTGCAATTTTTTGCATATTTAGCGCCGTATTAACAGTTTGACCTGCCTTTGCCACTTCTCCTACCATTACGAATTGAATACCACCTCTTCTTCTCATTACAAATTGAATATTTTTGGATCATTCAAATCAGATGTCCGTTCTCTCAAAAACACGATTTCTTTTTTCTACACTCTTTGCTCCGTATCTCCGAAACGAATTGACCTGCCTTTGCCAAAAACTAATCAGCGCATCTGAAGATATGCAAAAAATTTTAATTTTGATTTTAGGACGATTACAATAACCTACCTTAAGGGAAGTTAAAAATATCTAACATTTGAAAATCATAAGCTTTTAAGTGCCTTGGTTCAATTCTCATTACTTCTATTTAAACTTTGGATCCATAACCGTGAATAACGTTTTAAATGTACTAAAGTGTGTTGGCAAGTTCCATCAAATGTTGGCGCTTTTAATGAGGATTGTAAAATGGTAAAATACTTGATTCATAGTAAAAAAAATCGAGTAAAAAAATGAAAAATTGACCTAAAAATAGCACAATATGCGCTAGTGCCTTTAAAGTCGACCAATTTTGAAGATTTTAAAATAGTTTAACAAAATGTCTTAAAAGTTGAACACTTAGAACAAGTGCGTCATTATTTTTGACAGTGGTCCTAGAAATGCTATTCAGGATTGTGGTTCCATAGTTTCTTTAAATGAACAAAAATAATGAAAATTAACCACAATAATCAAGAAATAGTAAAAGATTGACTTAAAAGCTCTTAATATTTATCAAACTATCATTTTTCATCAATACTATCAATCAATCAATACTTTCATCAATACTATGGATTGTCGTTGAGTTCTGGGACACCCATTTATATGTATATATAAAAAACGTAACAATTATAAAGAATTAAGAGTAATGAAAAATAATATTCGATACATGATACTAATAAAAATGTAGGATTGAACAATATACAACATTTATTTTCAGTGGTTTGTGTTGAACAATGTGAATTATTCTCAATGTTTTTTTGAAAGTTTTATTAGTTTAATTTATTAGGGCAAATATATATAATATATATATATATATATATATATATATATAGATTCCAAAAAGAGCCAAGTGCATCAGTTTGAAAAGATCGTTCCAGAGAGAAAAAAATCGAACCACTTTTTATTGATCTTGTATTTTATTATTAAATTGTACTGATATTATTATTTTTTTATAATTGTTATCAATTGTTTGCCGTAGAATGTATTATTTATATGTAAACCATTTTATATAAATAATTTAAAAAAAAGATTTAGCTATCAGGCAGGTTGCTTCATGTTTACTTATTTCCATTATTTATAACGCCTGTCTGGTATGGTTTGAAATTACTGGCAAGTAGTTTTATCATAAAATTTATATTAGTATTACTTTTTGCACTTGATCAATTTATTATCAACCGATATATTCATTTCCCTCTAATTATTTCATGATTAATACATTTCTGATATATTCTGCATTCGCTTTGTCATTGAATATTAAATTACTACAGAATTGTAATTAGAGCATCGTCCGATGGCATTAATTTGATCATCTCTTATAATTATACTTGTATTATATTTACAATATGAATGTTTGCAATTAGATTTATGTGACCATCGGTGAATATCAGATTTCATCTGAAGAGAATTAGTGACATGATATAAATTGAATTCTGATAAATTATATACTTTAATCAATTTATTTTTCTCAATCATATATATATGTATATATATATATATATATATATATATATATATATATACGAGGTGTGTTCAAAAAGTACCCGGAATTTTTAAATTTCGCGGGTCTGGAGTGTCTGATTGTCAAAATTTTTTTTTTATTGTGTTGGTATACATGCCCCTAAAGTATGATGAAATTTTCAGCTATATTCACTGTTTACTTTGTCTGTGGTAGTCGCTAAGGTTCGACGTGTTTTTCTGAGCTCGGCGATTTTTACAATGGAAGAATTGAAAAGTCAAAGAATTTGTATTAAATTTTGCGTAAAAAATGAAATAAAGTGTAACAAAGTGTGTGAAATGTTACAAAAAGCCTATGGTGAGTCTGCTATGAAAAAAACAAGTGTTTACGAGTGGTATAAGCGTTTCCAAGATGGCCGCGAAGACGTTGAAGATGACGAACGCTCCGGTCGACCCAGCACGTCAACAAACGATGAAAATGTGAAAGAAGTGGAAAAAATGGTTATGAATGATCGCCGAATCACAATTAGAGAAGTTGCTGATGAAGTTGGCATATCAATTGGCTCATGTCATAACATTTTTTCAAATGTTTTGGGCATGAAACGAGTGGCAGCAGAATTCATTCCAAAACTGCTAAATTTTGACCAAAAAAGCAATCGCATGAACATCGCTCAAGAGCTGTTAAATGACGTCAACAACGATCCAAGTTTGCTTGAAAGGGTCATAACTGGTGATGAAACATGGGTGTACGGTTATGATGTCGAAACCAAAGCCCAATCGTCCCAATGGAAGAGCCCAGGTGAGCCAAGACCGAAAAAAGCACGTCAAGTTCGATCGAATGTCAAGGTTTTGCTTACTGTTTTCTTTGATTATAACGGCATAGTGCATCAAGAGTTCTTACCACAAGGTCGTACGGTTAATAAGGAGTATTACCTTGAAGTGATGCGACGTTTGCGTGAAGCAATCCGAAAAAAACGCTGTTGCACCACGATAACGCACCTGCTCACTCGTCGTTGCTTGTTCGTAATTTTTTGGCCAAAAACAATACCGTAGTCATGCCCCAACCTCCATATTCACCAGATATGGCTCCGTGTGACTTTTTCCTATTCCCAAAGTTGAAGAGACCCATGAAAGGACGGCGGTTTTCCTCGATTGAAGAAATAAAGGCCGAATCGCTGAGAGTGCTCAAGGACATATATCAAAAAGTGAATATCAAGGGTGCTTCGAAAATTGGAAAAAACGCTGGCATAAGTGTATTATATCTGGGGGGGACTACTTTGAAGGGGACCACATTAATGTAGACGAATAAATAAATATTTTTTTGAAAAAACGAAAATTCCGGGTACTTTTTGAACAGACCTCGTATATATGATTAGGAAAAATAAATTGATTAAAGTATATAATTTATCAGATTTCAATTTATATCATGTCACTAATTCTCTTGAATTGTATATATTTTATCACAATGTGAATTGTATATATTTTATCACAATGCCGAGAACAAATTGTTCTTGATACAAACCGCATACAGAAAGTACAAAACAAATTTTAAAACTTAGTATTTTTTATTTGATCTAAATTAATCTGCACAAACTCCCTTGTGAAACAGAAACCCTCTTATTTGTAATAAAGGTAATAGTAAATTGTTCATTATTACTTTTGTAAAGCAATTTATATAGCTCTTATTTATTTTGCTTGATACTTGTACAGAAGAGCAAATAACTTCCTTCTAAATTGAATATATCTAATTTATTTTATTTAATATATATATTCTACAAAATATATGTATATAAATTACTAAGCCAATTACTAAATAACAAAATAATTTATAATTTACTTTATAAATTATTAGCGACATGGAAAATAGAGTAAATTTCAGTGAATTTCAAATAAAGCGAAAGATCTCAATTTCGAACTACATAGTTTTCCAATTTCCTCCTAACAATTGAGACTTTTACTCTATTACTACACTTTCAGTTTGTATTGAGTTTCAATTGAGTACAATTTTATTCCACCACGTTTTCTTTGTTTTTACAGAAAATCGATCTCGGTGAATTTTAAATAAAATATGTTTCATTATTATTTTTTTATAAATCAAGTTCAATGTAAATTTTGAAGTTCGTACTTGGTAGTAGTAACTACTTTTTTAAATAGAACTTGACGTATTCGGAATCTAATATAACAAAAAGACAATATTCTGTTATATTAAATTGAATATTTTGAAGTTACCTACATAAAATTAAAAACTTTAAATTACATTACATAGTTTGATTGTAAAATGACATTTACACAACCAAAGGTACAGGTTTTCGAAACTAATCCCATCAAACTATATAAATGTCCCTAGGAAAATCAAAACTTGTTAATTAGTTTATTGTTGTTCAGTACGACAACAACTAATACAGTATTGTCATAATTGACCAACTCAAGTCAAAGTTATAGAATGTTTCCGAAGCTCTGGCATACCATATACCATTAAACTTCTTGTGGTTATTGGAGGAAAGTTATAAGTGAAGTAATTATAATGTAAGTGTAGTTATGATCTTCACAGCATCATAACAAGGAGACCTCGAAATATTCCATTGAGGTAGGTTAGTAGTGCACAATTCGCCACAAGCAAATTGTCGTCTTTAGAAATATATCCGCAATATGAAAAAAAGAGTGCGTGTAAGGTTCACACGCGATTGAAGTGAAACTAATTTGCTACAAGATGGCATTTAAGTAAAAATAAATACATCATATAACAATTTTGAATTATGTTTATTAGTAATATGGTAACACTCGTGATGCACACATTTATTAGTGTCAACCATTATACACATTTATATAATGATAAATTATAAATTATATATTTATAATAGCAAAAAAAATATGTATAATATTTCAGTCATATTTCAAATATTTGAAGTCATACTTGAAATAATATTTAAAGTCATACTTCAAATATGTCATGATCGGTTTGTCATTGTAATTAGCATTTAGAAATTAACCTTCATTAGAGAAATAAAGTAATTGCTGATTTATAAATTCGGTAATATTCGTTTACGCAGTGGATTATGTTAAACAACGCCTAAACAAATAAGGTTTTCGCAACTTCACTCATCATGTAATTGTGTTTGAAGAACTTCGTGTAATTAAAATTAACATACATTCATTGACTGCTTGCATTTTTTTACTTTTTCGTAGGCGATGTAATCTCAATCTTTGAACAGCTGTAATATCTGTCTTGCCTAAAAAATATTTTCCATTTTAATAACTTCAAAGATTTATAGAAACTACGAATAATATAGAAATTATTTATAATCAATGAACTTAAGTTTAGTATTCGGCACAAATGCTTAATTTGTTTTATTATTTTCGAAGAACAGGGTAAAATATTATTCTGATTTAGGCATTTTTCATTAAATCAATATTTGTACTACGATGTAACTTTAAAATGTTTATTTATCCATGCCGGTACGCTTACAACGACAGATCTCTATTCACATACACGACGGCTAATCACAATCGACCCGTATAGAAATGATTTCATCGAAAGCGAGTGACGTACAGTTCTGCCGTAACGCTTTTCCGATGCATTTGTACGGATTTACTCCCTAGTCGCGCCTAAAGAAGGTTTACTTCAATAAATTATTTGGTAAAAACATTGCCACGAAAAAGTGACAATTTATTTTTCAACATAATTTCTTTCAAGCTAGATACATTTGGCTTAGCAATACAACTTTTTCAACCCGTTCAAAAAATATTTTTTCTCAAGTGCTCTAAAATAGGCCAAAATGTTGCGGTGAGGCTAAGTACTTGTTGAATGACCTTCATATTGTTATAGGTTGTCCACGAAGTTATTTTTTTTGCTTCAATTAAAAATTTAATGGTATTTTTTACATCCAAAATCACATTCAAGACGTGTAATCATTACTGGTTTATCCTGTTGATACTACTTTTAAATGTGAAGAGCAACAAGCGAACTTCAAAAACAATTTTGATTTCAAAAAAATGTCTTGTTTCAAAAGAACGATTGATGTCGGTAAAGACATTATTTGCTTTCAATCGTTTATGCACTTGAAAAAATAGTTTTTGTGCAATACAATATATTTTTTATCATGACAACTCATGAGATAAATTGACTAACAATGATACTAAGGATTCATACGTAATTAGATTCACATTGGAAAAACGTACAAAATAGTGCCTTCAAATTTTTTGTAGAATTTGTTACAAAATTAAGTTTTTTCAATTTTTATGGATCATATTTTTAGTTACTATGGCATTAATATTTGTAGAACGTCTGACATGATCAATATATATCAGAGGTCATAAATAAAGTGTTCTAGTAATGAGGGAAACATATACCATGTATTTCCTATCAGTTAATTCTTTGTTAATAAATGACCTACACTTTTAGGAACTCTTAAAACGTTTATTTCAGAATTCTATTTTTTTTTGTTAGGTTACACCTCATTACGATATAAACTGCTTCAAGTTTTCTGCATTGTCTGCGTCTTATCGGAAACTGGCACCTGTCGAGATGATCATTTCAGAGTGAAAAAAACCTCATCAAGCTTTTTTGTGAGAGAATAATAATATGTGTAACAATATATAGAGGAGATTACAGTACAATGAACCCATGTTGAAATGATCGTTGGCAAATCTAGCATTTGTGAAGTCGTCTACCGACATCTGTTTGAAAGATATCAATATATACATTGTAAATTTTATCAGCCAACTAAAGTTTATTTTTACAATTTTCAGAAACCAGCTCCAGTCGAAATAGTTGTGAACAACGACAATCTACCGTCTCCCAACGTTTCTGCAGAAGATGATGCACCCAAGCCACCAAATATCAATGCTAATGGTTCAGCAGTCGTTCCTTTAAATGTGGATGGTGGAAGTGCGACTGGTGAAGCAACTCCACCAGGCGGATCCACCAGTTTGGTGGCATCCAGCGTTTGTGGGGACAGTAAAAGGGCTAGTCTGGGCAATTGCAGTGCAGGTGGATTATCATATACTGGAAGACTATGTAAGTTGAACCTTACTATCAGTATTTTATCATACATTAACTGCACTATATAAATTACCTATTCAAACAATGGACGAGCTTTAAGTGAATTACAATCACAAATTTTCAAATATATTAATATGCTATTCAATATTTCAGTAAATTAATTGAACACATTAAAAAATTATTTTTAATGCATTCTCAAATAGAAGCATTCAAATGATTAAAATGTAATTTATTTTATAGTCAAAATGAATTATTTTTATATAACTTCATTTATAACCATTAGTATTCTATATTGAGAATGAAATTTCCAATAATTCTGTTTACATAGTTTCATACGGCTCGGCTTAATTTGATTTCATTCAGAATATAATTAATTTTCATATAGCGCGGTTTCCGATACCATGAGTATTTTGTATAACGGGTTATTCGAAATAATGAGATTTGTGCTTCAATTTTCGCACAATTTATAGTCTATCAAATCCTGTAACTGATTTAAAATATGACACGTGAAATGGTTTACCAGATTTCATGCGACACGAGTTTAAAAACAATAAATATCTGTGAAAATAACAATATTTGTAAATTAACCCATAACACGATTATCAAAAAATCAGAATTTAATTATAAAAACAATTCTATTAAAAATTGTCTACAGCTGCCAAATAAAAATTTATTCCTGAAATGAAGCTAATGAGATTTGTCTTGCATGTATTTTCACCTAAAAAGTACTGGATGTAGTTTTCATAAATTACTTACCAAATTTAGGGCATGTTAGACGCACGACTAATTCATACTAACCACTAACAACAATTATGAAAATTCTAAAATAGCTCCATCTGGACTTGCAGTACGTTCTAGGCCATCAAGCAAAATGACCAAGTACGTTGAATGCTGGGGCGCGGATAAACCATTCGCCAATATCACAGACTCCAGCATGGCCAAAAATATTGGATTGGCGGTAAAGTATATTATAAAATATTTTATAAAAATATAATTATATAGTTATCAAATAAGTATGTTTATAAGAACAAGAATAATTTTCATCTTGAGTTAACTGACTAATTTTATGATCATTATAAGAGCTGGACTTATCTTTCTTCTCACCAACATTTGATGTTGGGTGTATCTTATAAGCAATTTATAATAAGTTTTGATATTTCAAGTCTACAGCTGATATCATAAAAACTGCCTTAACAACAACATTGTTTTTTTTTTTAATCAAACATAATTCCAATGTATGTTCAATAAATTTTGGTGGTTTCCAGAGCATAGCCATGATCGAATCTAATTTGGAGCCATCTCGCATGTGCTGTTTCTGTTGTTGTGGAGGCAGTGGCTCCGACTGGTGCGGCCGTGGAGCACCCAGAGAGCTTAAGCCCTGCACATTAAGATACAGGGTTGACGAAAGGGAATCCATGTATGCCACTCGTCGAGACGATCTTTTCAGGAGGGATGTTGCTTGTGCATACGGATTGTTTATTCTGATGGCTGCTGTATTATTACTTACACAACAGAGGTTAATTAGAAAAAAAATCATATTTAAATGTTAGAATTATGGACGATTCTGCCGCATATTAGACCAATGTTATGGCAAGGCTATGTTATGAAGAACTTTCCATACTAATTATTGACAAGAGCCAAGTGGTTGCTGTTTAGTCAAGCGTTTTTTCAGGTTGTCAGATAGAAAACCTTACCTAGAAACCCCACAAATGTCTTTGCAGAGTCTTTCTGACCCAGCTTCATAACATACAAGTGACGTTGCAGTTTATGTGTAAAACGCCTGAATGCACAGCAATTACATGATATTTTGACAGTATTAAGTGACAGTATTGAGTGTGATTCAGTACTCAGTAGCATAATGTGTAAAAGTTGGAGCGTAACATGGCCTTGCCATAACATTGGTCTATTCGGCCCATTAATAATACTTTACATATACTTATGTCTTAAATTAGATTATCATTACTTTTGTTGATCCCAAACTTTGATGATCACCATTGACTATTCCTGTGTGACCAGCTTTTTGGTAATAATTATTTCTTCTTTAGTATTGTGATTTGTGGATCCTTGTTGGCCACCGCTGTTTCTCTAAGTGCTCTACTGTGGCTTAGTGCCCACGGTCCAAAATCTGATGAACTTCAACACGGAGGCAACTCAGCAACTCCGATTACTGCTCTATGTGCTGGACCAGCAGATATAGTTGCAGCAAGCAGGTTCCTGAGATTGGCTGTTTTTGGACTGATGACCTCACTTATTGCATGTTGTGCAGCCATTGGCCTGGTGAGTGAGTTTACGAACGAGGTAGAGGTTTGACTAGTTACCGAAACAAAGCTACTTTTAGGAACTTTAATAAATTTACGTAGTTGAACTTTATTGTATTTGATGCAAAATGCGCCTCTTTTACCAATAATGCAAGTGACAGTAAAGAGAAGCATTTTTTTAAATATTTAGCGATAAACCTTATGAGTCTACACACACAATTATTTTAAACTGTGTGTATCAAATTCAAATTATTGTGAAAGTCAACTTGTACTACTTATGGCTAAATATATAAATAAACGTTATCATCGTGTACTTCCTTATAATGTTTTGAATTTTTATGTAATCTCAGCTTATGCACTCTCAATTTTTGTACAACCTTCATATCTTGTTTTTTGTTTTACCAATAATTCATCATGTCACTGTTTCAGATAAACTTCGAGGACAACACCATAGAGCTTGTTAACAACCTAAATACCACAGACATTGAAAATAATGAATGGATTCTAACAGAAATGGAGAACTTTAAAAACGTACCGGTATGTTCAAAAAGTATTATATCATCATTGCTACTATAGTTCTATTCAGTCTTAGTTATGAGTATTATAATAGAAAATTTTATGCAATTTTTAATATAATATTTTCCAACTTCACAGACATATCTGCACGCTTGTGCAATCTCTTTGACAACTGTATCAGTTTTCTTGCGCTCTGGTTTTCTTCTGAAATTATGTGTGATGATAATTATTGGATTGTGTCAATTGGCAGTTATAGTAACCAGCGAATTTGCTCAAAATTACGATGGTTTCTATGACACAAGGTAATAGAAAGACATCAGATGATGTATAAAAATCTTACCACTTACCTTTCTTGCAATAAAATTTTAATATCCAATATGAGATATTAATTTTACTATTTGCAGAATTTGGTTATGGGCTCTGGTGATGTTCATTGTACTGATATCTATTTTACACACATTGGATCGTCAAGGTGAATATACTGCTAGGACAGATTTCTTGTGGAGAGCAAAACTTAAGGTGGAACAAGATGAAGTCGAAACTATGAGAGGTATCAATAAGGTATGTTAAAATTCGATAAAGTTTGTAAATAAATTTTAAATCTTTATTTTAATCAGTTTTTTCAAAAGATCACTTATCACTATGGAAGATCTTAATCTACAAGAAAATTCGTGCTAAGAAATGACAATCTATTGCATGGTTAACTTTATTGGCATAGTCTTCAAACCTGTGATATATTTTGTTATTATTGTTTCAGATTCTTTTAGAAAACATATTACCAGCCCACGTGGCTCAACATTTTCTTCGTAGTGCTAGAGATGTCTCTCGAGCGAACTCAAATGATCAGAACAAAAATATAAGGCAGACTTCAATCGACAGTAAACTAAATAATGAAGACGAGCAGCAAAAATTACTGCAGCCGGTGTCTGTTCTTCCTGCACATCAACTCAAAGAGCAGCTTTACCACGAAAGATATGCCTGCGTTGCAGTCATGTTCGCTTCAATTCCAAATTATAAAGAATTTTATGATGAAACTGATGTTAATAAGCAAGGTCTAGAATGCCTGAGGTTGCTGAATGAAATTATCTGCGATTTTGATAAGGTAATACCAAGTGCTATTTATTTTTACGCCAATTTATCTAAAAAAATTTATTTTAATAGTTGCTTCTGAAACCCAAATTCAGCAGTATTGAAAAAATCAAAACTATTGGTAGTACCTATATGCTAGCTTCTGGGTTACGGCCAGGAAAAGAAGAAAGTGCTGAGGTACGATTTATCAATTTGCTTTTATGCTTGTGATTTTACATCAATGTTTCAAAAATATTACTTAATTATTTTTAGGAACTAAAACGTTCTGAAGAGCAAACTGTTGTGGTGCTGGTAGAATTTGCCTGTGCTTTGTTTGCTGCTCTTGATCAAATCAATAGAGAGTCATTTCAAAGGTTCCGGCTGAGAGTTGGTTTGAACCATGGACCAGTAATTGCAGGAGTTGTTGGAGCTCAAAAGCCCCAATACGATATTTGGGGAAACACTGTCAATGTGGCATCTAGAATGGACTCATGTGGCATTATGGGCAGAATGCAGGTAAAAATGCAATAAGCAATTGTTCTTAATACTTATAGCCTGCTTTATGATAAGAAATGTGATTACAAATCATATACCCTCTTCTTTAAAATAGTATAAGTAAAAAATACAACAGTTGTTTAAAGATAATGGCTGTGGACCTGTCCGCACATGGACCTTGTTATTTTGTTATAGTAGTCCTGACGCTTTTAGAAACTATAAACAAAATTATTCTTCAAAATATAATATTGCTATCAGCATTCCGATCAAACCGTTATATGCCATGAAAAAAGTCTTCAATCTTGTTTGAGTTTTTGAAATCGAAAGATCACAAAACATGAATATTTTATCACGACTCTTAATGTTTTTATTATCATAAATGTAGTTTTTCTGAATTATTCAATTAGGTCACAGAATCCACAGCAAAAGTGCTCATGAGGGCTGGATACAATTGTGAATGTCGTGGACCTACTTATGTAAAAGGTAAAGGTACTTTAACAACATATTTTATCAAGACACAGCATGATAATCAATAAGATTAAATAAGCTATTCAATACATATTCTATAAATGTTTATTTTTATAAACTTGAAGGTACAAATCGATACGATAATAGTTTTATCTTGTGTAGAAATATCAAACACGATTTATTGTCTCCGAATTGACTTGATTTTATTTTTATTATATGAACAAACAAAAGATAAGTTTATAGTATGCCAATATATATGTATGTATATATTGCCATATATGTATATTTATGTATACATGTGTATTCTATACATATAATGTATCAATAAATTTTTATTAAATTTTTGATATTACTTATTAATAAGCATTAAACAATTGAATTCATTTTTTCCTTACTTTAAGGACCTGAAACATGTCAATATAAAATTAAGTTTATACATTTATGCAAATGCTCTATGTGGTTAAAATAAGTGTCATACAGTTCTATTTTTGGAATGCATCTTTGCCAATATATTCTTATAATAATATACCTGTACTTACAAATCTTCAAATCTATTTTTTAAAAATTAAGGTAGATATATGTATATGAAAAGCTGACTAAGAATGGATGAATATTTTCAACGAGTGCATTTGAAAAAATATGACAAAGATATAACTATGTTTAAGCCATAATGTAGATTGAAGAACGTACATTGAATTTAATTTAATTGATATTATTTATGAAAAATAAACAGATATATATATATATATATATATATATTATATATTATTAAATAAAAATAAAGTTTACTATGTATTTAAAGCTTATTTGCTAGCATATGGTGTAACTTATCCTGTTTTCTGTGAAGACATAAGAATATTTTTATTTAAGTTCTATTTACATATATTTAGTAGATCGTACGAAAATATGAAGATATATTTATTATTCGAATGAATTTTGTGGATGTAATAATATCTAACTTAAAATTATAAAACTGAAAATATTTTAAAAGGTACTCAGAAATTATTTTGTGATAATCTTCTGATATTTATTGAAAGTTTAAATAATAGCTAACAAAAGTTAATGAAAAGTAGCTCCATTGATGTTATTTCCCATTCAAAATGTATAAGTGTTAACATTTTCATAGATTTAAAATTGATATACAATAATAAATATTTAGATATAATTATAATAGATATATTTTATAAATATAAATCCTATTTATTGCGAAAAATATATTTCAGTATAAAATTTAATAAAAAGTTGAGTATCAGCTACATGAAAATATTGTGTTATTTTTGTTGTGATGTACATTTGAAAATTTTAATTATTATTTAAAAGGTACGAAACAAGTAAATATAAATCATTCTTCCGACAATGATAACGAAAAGTTCGAGATATTTTGCGTTAAGGCAAGTGCATATGTGCATGTGGGTACACACGGCTATATATGACTTATGGGGCAATTCTGCCACATAACATCTTTGTCATGGCAATGCTCTCTTATGCTTGTTTATTGGTGGTGAAAATTGTGAAAATGTCTATCTATTTGCTTTAATGAGGCAGAATTGACCCATTAATCAAAAGAATTCAAATTTAGCAAAATTTATATACGCACCAAACTTTATATAACTTAATTGATTTTTGCAGGCATTTAATATTTTAGAACGTCTATTTAGACAATGTTAAAAAAATTAATCATTAGAAATCATAAGGAACGGTGCAGCCAATTTTTACCAAAATCCTATCAGCAAGATTGCCAACGTTTTGAATTTTCAAAGTCGATTCAGGATTTTTGGAGAAACCTTCAGCAAAATCTTTTACACTGATTTCCTAATTATAAAATTCATAAAATATTTGGTCATAAGCAATATTAGAAACAAAATGCCTTGGACCTTCCAGCAAACAAAATGCCGTATCCCCCAGGAACCCATAACAATTTGCAAGATTTTCTCTTAATAAAAATTCAAGATTTGTATTTTTACATTAATTGTTTAATAGTTAATTTTAGTTAAAAGATTATTTTAAAAAATCATTATGAATAGGAGGGTCCGTGGCAAAGACAAGGGGTAAAAAACAAAAAAGCTTGAGAATCAATAGTTTAATTACACCATGAATTCTATCTATATTATAAAGTAATATCCCTAGACAATATTAGAATATCACTCAAATATAATTAATAATGCAAAATGTACTAGATTCCATAAATTGGATTGAATTTTTGAAATTCGAGTTCGAATTTTGAATCATCATCGATATAAGGTTGAATTTTGGCTCACATACACAAAAACTTATTTTAACTTCTGGTATGGTAAGTTAAAGTAATAGGCCGGAAATCGAGAATAAAAATTTTTGCATATCTTCACGTTCCAGAGGTTTCTGAACATTTTGGCATACCTCAGAATAATGGATGTGTGTGTTTTGTGTGTTCGCAATTTTTCGTCCACTTTTTCGGGCGCACGGATTAACCGATTTTAATGGTCCAAAAAACATTAGATTCCTATTGATAGTGAGATATGCTGATTAGTTTTTAGCAAAAGACGGTCCAGCCGTTTTGGAGTTACGGAGCAAAGAGCGCAGAAAATAGAAATCGAATTTTTGTGAGAACGGAGGATCCTATTTGAATGATTCAGAAAATGACCAATTTGTAATGATTGGGATAAGTGATGATTATTTTTTAGCAAAGGCAGGTCCAGCCATTTCGGAAATATAGAGCTAAATATATAAAAAATGGCAGTTTTTGAGAGAACTAAGCAACCGATTTAAATGATTCAAAAAACTTCGCTTGTGTTGACAAAACAATTACTTCGGAAAAGAAAATTATTTCAATTCTTTTTTTTTTTGTATATCGAAAATTATTCAGTTTTTAATTTTAATTCTGGCTAAAGTTCTAAAGCTAACTTATATACTTCAGATAAATAATTTTTCAGTTTATATAATTCTTATAAATATTAGGCAATGTTACAATATTTATAATAATCTATTTGAAAACATTCAATATTCCTCGAACATTTCGTTACGGTACGGGAAGTTCCAGCAATTTGCCTTAAAGCACGATGCCATATACCACTAGTTTTTTAGTGAAATCGAAAATTTTAAATAGATGAATATCAATTTTCTCAATTCTTTTATCAATTTTATTAATTTAGTTAAGTTTATTATGTATACCTTTAGGAAAGTTTATGCAACTTACCTTGAGGCAAAAAGCTACTTACAACTAGTTCAATTTTGATGTCAAACAATTCAGAATGACTTCAAACATCGAGGAAACAAAATTAGCAAACTTTTGAATTTCTATCAAAAACGAACTTGTACTACGTGAAGTTAATCAAATATGTTCCGCCATCTATTAGTTGAAAACGGTATTGCCAAAATGACAAAGAATATTTAATATTTTCGTTTCTTGCTGTCATTGCCTTCTAGTTACTTTTCAACCACAAATTCGCAAATTTGTTGCAGTTTAGATTATTTATTTATTTTTCTTCATAAGAATATAAACAAATTTCTAACATTCCACATAATGGAATGTCGTGTTTTAAGCAGGAAGTGAATGTGCGTCTAGATTAATCAAATTGACCAATAACAGTGACTAATATGATGATTGTCATCAAAAAGATAAATTGATATAACATGGGTGTGTTTGAGGGCAAACAGATATCACAGAAGATATTCAATAAAAAGCTTTTATGATACAAGGCATCAATATTCCAACCTTCAATTTATTTAATTTTACATGTCTATTTAATTCATTGTGCTAAAATGGGTAAATTGTTGAGTATTCTAGCAAGAGATGATGCAAATTGTTTCACATCTCAAAGGTATGATGTGTTCTTGGATTTTGAAAATGCTGTCCCAACAGAAACTGAACGGGAGGTCTATAATGAAGTTCAGAGAGTTCTCAGAGCATCTGATAGAATTTTAGAAGAAATCCAGTCTTATAAAGTATGTACAACCTTACTATAAATATACACCTAAACAGTTATTATATAAATCTATTTTCAGGGTGCCGGGAAAGAAGTCAGAGAGGCTATTTCAGATCCAAATCCTGAATGTTTGGAAAGAGCTTGGAAAACAATATTACCTCTAGTCGAAAAACTTCGGTATTGTTATGAACATTCTGTAGAATTAGAAAAAGCTGTACCACATTTACTAGAAAAGTTAGTTGGTGGTGAATGGAGTCCTACTCAGCATTTAGAGACTCAACAAGCTTTAGTAAAACAACTTGCAGAGATTTTGGAATTTGTTTTGAAATTTGATGAATACAAGGTAATAATTGATATTATATGCTTTTGTCTACTATTACAATTTACAATATATGTAATATTATAATACACTTGCATGTGATTATTGTCTAATTATTTTTTAATTTTTAGATGAAAACACCAGCAATTCAAAACGATTTCAGCTACTATAGACGAGTAGTATCTCGCCAAAGAAATACTACTGATTCTGAAGCCCCAGAATTATTAGTATCAGTTGAATTGGCTAATAAAATGTCTTTATTTTATGCTCATGCCACACCAATGTTGAAGGTCTTGAGTGAATCAGTCTCTAAATTTGTGGCTGAACACGAATCTGATATAGAGAATACTACAGAAACTTTAGGCACAATGGCTAAAGTTTGCTTGCGTATGCTGGAAAATCCGTAAGTGCATATGAAATGGTAAAATGGTAATGTTATTCATATATCAAGTTTTATTGTTTTGTATTTATATATATGTTATTCATATATTTGTAACTGTATTAAGTAATTTCAAGACATTTTTTCTATAAAACAAATTTAAATATTTTATTTTATAAAGTTGAGTTTGTTCCATATTTTTCTTTGTACCAAATCTACTATGACTCACTCTTATTTATTTGTTTACTAATTTCTAGCGTGTGATTCAGAATATTTTTGACTCATGCAATGTTGTTAATTATGCATTAGCATTTCATATATTCAGATAATTCATTCTCTATTTTATTTCAGAAAACTTGTTGCACAATTCGAAAGAGAAGAAACTCATTTATTAGTTTTGAGAGTTATGGTTGGTTTGGTTATTTTGTATGACCATGTTCACCCACAAGGTGCCTTTACGAGAAATTCATATGTTGATGTAAAGGGATGTATTAGACTATTGCAGTCACAGCCCGCACACAGAGCTGAACCGTTACTAAATGCCTTGCGCTATACTACCAAACATTTAAATGAAGAAAGTACATCGAAGACTATAAAAA
>NW_020539726.1:27968516-28008754 GCF_003426905.1 Ctenocephalides felis
AATATTCGTTTACGCAGTGGATTATGTTAAACAACGCCTAACAAATAAGGTTTTCGCAACTTCACTCATCATGTAATTGTGTTTGAAGAACTTCGTGTAATTAAAATTAACATACATTCATTGACTGCTTGCATTTTTTTACTTTTTCGTAGGCGATGTAATCTCAATCTTTGAACAGCTGTAATATCTGTCTTGCCTAAAAAATATTTTCCATTTTAATAACTTCAAAGATTTATAGAAACTACGAATAATATAGAAATTATTTATAATCAATAAACTTAAGTTTAGTATTCGGCACAAATGCTTAATTTGTTTTATTATTTTCGAAGAACAGGGTGAAATATTATTCTGATTTAGGCATTTTTTATTAAATCAATATTTGTACTACGATGTAACTTTAAAATGTTTATTTATCCATGCCGGTACGCTTACAACGACAGATCTCTATTCACATACACGACGGCTAATCACAATCGACCCGTATAGAAATGATTTCATCGAAAGCGAGTGACGTACAGTTCTGCCGTAACGCATTTTCATTGCATTTGTACGGATTTACACCCTAGTCGCGCCTAAAGAAGTTTTACTTCAATAAATTAATTGGTAAAAACGTTGCCACGAAAAAGTGACAATTTATTTTTCAACATAATTTCTTTCAAGCTAGATATAGTTGGCTTAGCAACACGCCAATTTTTTTATCCCGTCCAAAAAATACGTTTTTCGAGTGCTGGAAAATAAGCCGAAAAGTTGCGGCGAGGCTAAGTACTTGTTGGATGACTTTCATATTATGATAGGTTGTCCACGAGGTTATTTTTTTCAATTAAAAACTCAATTGTATTTTTCACATCTAAAATCAGATTTATTTATTACTGGCTTGAAAGTCCACTACCACTACTTTTAAATGTGAAGAGCAACAAGCAACCTTTAAGGACAATTTTGACTTCAAAGAAATGCCTTTCTGCAAAAGATCGATTGATGTTGGTGAAGGCATTGTTTGGTTCCAATCGATTGTGCCCTTATTTTAAATTTATCAAATTATTTTATTTATTATTTATGTCCAATTATAAGATTAATAATTTCCTTAATAGTTTGATTATTAATACCAAATTTATATGGGGGTTTCTATCCTTAATTTTTTAAAATTAATTAGTACGAAAGGACCATTAATTTATAATAATTATTTTAATTTGAATAAAATTGTTATTTTGGCAGATTAGTGCAATGAATTTAGAATTCATAAATGTATACTATACAAATAATATAATGAATTTATTTATAATGTTAATTAGTATAATTTTAATAACTATTATATTATTAATTGGAGTGGCTTTTTTAACTTTATTAGAACGAAAGGTTTTAGGTTATATTCAAATTCGTAAAGGTCCTAATAAAGTAAGATTAGTGGGATTATTACAACCTATTAGAGATGCAATTAAATTATTTAGAAAAGAACAAGTTATTTTAAATTTATCGGGTAACACAATATATTTTTGATCATGACAACTCATGAGATAAACTGACTAACAATAAGACTAAGGGATCATACCTAATTAGATTCATATTCAAAATAGTGCATTTATATTATTTGTTAGAAAACTAAGTTTTTTGATCATTATGGACAATAATTTTAGATATTATGGCATTAATATTTGTACAATGCCTGACATATCAATATATAACAACGATCATAATTGAAGTGTTCTATTAATGAGGGAAATATATATCTTGTATTTTCAGTTAATAAATGACCTACAATTGTATCATCTCGTAAAGCGATTCTTTCAGAATTTTATTTTTTTGTTAGGTTACACCTCATTACGAAATAAACTGCTTCAAGTTTTCTGCATTGTTTGCGTCTTATCAGAAACTGGCACCTGTCGAGATGATCATTTCAGAGTGAAAAAGCTCATCAAGCTTTTTTTTTGTGTGAGAGTAATAATATGTGTAGCAATATATAGAGAAGATTACAGTACAATGAACCCGTTTTGAAATGATCGTTGGCAAACGTACCATTTATGGAGTCGTTTACCAACTGTTAAAAAATATCAATATGTACATCGTAAATTTTATCTGTCAACTAAAGTTTTTTTTATATTTTCAGAAACCAGCTCCTGTAGAAATTGTTGTGAACAATGACAATCTACCGTCTCCCAACGTTTCTGCTGAAGAAGATGCACCTAAGCCACCAAATATTAATGCTAATGGTTCAGCAGTCGTTCCTTTAAATGTGGATGGTGGAAGTGCGACTGGTGAAGCAACTCCACCAGGCGGATCCACCAGTTTGGTGGCGTCCAGCGTTTGTGGGGACAGTAAAAGGGCTAGTCTGGGCAATTGCAGTGCAGGTGGATTATCATATACTGGAAGACTATGTAAGTTGAACCTTACCATCAGTATTTCATCATACATTAACTGCACGATATATATTACCAATTTAACGTGAACGGGCAAGCAGTGAACGAGCTTTAAGTAAGTTACCATCACAAATTTGCAAATTTGCAAATAGATTTATCTATTTATATGCTATTCAATATTTTTGAATTTTAGTAAATTAATTGAACACATTAAAAAATAATATTTTGATGCATGCCAATTATTCATTTCACATAAAATTATTTTGATTCAAATGATTAAAATGTAATTTATTTTATAGTCAAAACGAATTATTTTTATGTAACTTCATTCAAACCCATTAGTATTCTATAATGAAAATGGAATTTCCAATATTTCTGTTTACATAGTTTCATACGGCTCGGCTTAATTTGATTTCATTCAGAATATAATTAATTTTCATATAGCGCGGTTTCCGATACTATGAGTATTTTGTATAAAGGATTATTCAAAATAATGAAATTTGTGCTTCAATTTTCGCACAATTTATAGTCTATCAAATCCTGTAACTGATTTAAAATATGACACGTGAAATGGTTTACAAGATTTCATGCGACACAAGTTTAAAAACAATAAATATCTGTGAAAATAACAATACTTGTAAATCAACACGTAACACGATTATCGAAAAATCTGAATTTATTAATAAAAATAATTCTGTAGGGAATTGTGTATAGCTTCCAAATAGAAAAATATTCCTGAAATGAAGATGAAATTTGTCTTGCATGTATTTCCATCTAAAAAGTACTGGATGTAGCTTTCATAAATTACTCATCAAATTTAGGGCATGTTTGACTAATTTATTCTAACCACTAACAACAATTATGAAAATTCTAAAATAGCTCCGTCTGGACTTTCATAAATTACTCATCAAATTTAGGGCATGTTTGACTAATTTATTCTAACCACTAACAACAATTATGAAAATTCTAAAATAGCTCCATCTGGACTTGCAGTACGTTCTAGGCCTTCAAGCAAAATGACCAAGTACGTTGAATGCTGGGGCGCGGATAAACCTTTCGCCAATATCACAGACTCCAGCATGGCCAAAAATATTGGATTGGCGGTAAAGTATATTGTACAAATATTTAATGAAAATATAGTATTCAAATATGTTGATGAAACGACGAACTACTTCATGTTGCCTGAACTAACTAATTTTAAGATCATTCTAAGAACTGGGCTCATCCTTCCTTTCATCAACTTTTGATGTTGGGTGTATCTTCTAAACAATTTATAATAAATTTTAATATTCCAAGCTCAAGTCTATAACTGATATCATAAAAGTTGCCTAAACAATAACTTTTTTTTTTAATTAAACATAATTCCAATGTATATTCATTCAATTTTGGTGGTTTCCAGAGCATAGCCATGATCGAATCTAATTTAGAGCCATCTCGCATGTGCTGTTTCTGTTGTTGTGGAGGCAGTGGCTCCGACTGGTGCGGTCGTGGAGCACCCAGAGAGCTTAAGCCCTGTACATTAAGATATAGAGTTGAAGAAAGGGAATCTATGTATGCCACTCGTCGAGACGATCTTTTCAGGAGGGATGTTGCTTGTGCATATGGACTGTTTATTCTGATGGCTGCTGTATTATTACTTACACAACAGAGGTTAGACAATAGACATTTTACGATTTTATCCGTACTTCCGTCTCAAATCAGATTATCATTACTTTTATTGTCGATTTTCAATCCCAAACATTGATCATCATTATTGATTATTCCTGCGTTGCTGTGTTACCAGATTTTTTGGTTATAATTATTTTTCCTTTAGTATTGTGATTTGTGGATCCTTGTTGGCCACCGCTGTTTCTCTAAGTGCTCTGCTATGGCTCAGTGCGCATGGGCCAAAATCTGATGAACTTCAACATGGAGGCAACTCAGCAACTCCGATTACTGCTCTATGTGCTGGACCAGCAGATATAGTTGCAGCAAGCAGGTTTCTGAGGTTGGCTGTTTTTGGACTGATGACCTCACTTATTGCATGTTGCGCTGCCATTGGCCTGGTGAGTTTACGAACGAGGTAGAGGTTCGATTAGTTACCGAAACGAAGCTACTTTTAGGAACTTCGTTAAATTTACGTAGTTAAACTTTACAGTATTTGATGCAAAATGCGCCTCTTTCATCCAATAATCGATACGCGACAGGAAAGTTAAAGAATTTTTCTTAAATATATTCAGCAATAAACAATATGAGTTTACACTCACAGTTATTTGAATCTGTGTATCAAATTCAAATCCTTCTGAAAGTCAACTAATTATGGCTAAATATATGAATAAACGTTATCAAGTACTACTTTCTGATGTTTTTAATTGTTATGCAAATCTTAAATTTTTGTGCAACCATCATATATTGTTTTTTTGTTTTACCAATAATTAATCATGTCACTGTTTCAGATAAACTTCGAGGACAACACCATAGAGCTTGTTAACAACCTAAATTCTACAGACATTGAAAATAATGAATGGATTCTAACAGAAATGGAGAACTTTAAAAACGTACCGGTAAGTCCAAAAAGTATTTTATGACTATTGCGCTTTATAGTTATATTAAGTCTTAGTTATGAATAGTATAATTGAAAATTTTATGCAATTTTTACTATAATATTTTTAACTTTACAGACATATCTGCACGCTTGTGCAATCTCATTGACAACTGTATCAGTCTTCCTGCGCTCTGGATTTCTTCTGAAGTTATGTGTGATGATAATTATTGGATTGTGTCAATTGGCAGTTATTGTAACCAGCGAATTTGCTCAAAATTACGATGGTTTCTATGACACAAGGTAATAGAAACACATTAGATGATGTAGAAATATCTTACTTTTACCTTTTTTGCAATATAATTTCAATACCCAATATGAGATATTAATTTTACTATTTGCAGAATTTGGTTATGGGCTCTGGTGATGTTCATTGTACTGATATCTATTTTACACACATTGGATCGTCAAGGTGAATATACCGCTAGGACAGATTTTTTGTGGAGAGCAAAACTTAAGGTGGAACAAGATGAAGTCGAAACTATGAGAGGAATCAATAAAGTATGTTCAAATCTTTAACTACGTAAAAATGTGTGCTATGAATTATTAATATATAGCAGGGTTAACTTCATAGGCATTGACTTCAAACCTGTTATATAATTTGTAAATATATTTTCAGATCCTTTTAGAAAACATATTACCAGCCCACGTAGCTCAACATTTTCTTCGAAGTGCTAGAGATATTTCTCGAGCAAATTCAAATGATCAGAACAAAAATATCAGGCAAAGTTCAATTGACAATAAACTAAATAATGAAGACGAGCAGCAAAAATTACTGCAGCCGGTGTCTGTTCTTCCTGCACATCAACTCAAAGAACAGCTCTACCACGAGAGATATGCCTGCGTTGCAGTCATGTTTGCTTCAATTCCAAATTATAAAGAATTTTATGATGAAACTGATGTCAATAAACAAGGACTAGAATGCCTGAGGTTGCTGAATGAAATCATCTGCGATTTTGATAAGGTGATATTAAGTGATATTTGTTTTTACACCAATTTATCTAAATGATTTTATTTTGGTAGTTGCTCCTGAAACCCAAGTTCAGCAGTATTGAAAAAATCAAAACTATTGGGAGTACCTATATGCTAGCTTCTGGGTTACGGCCAGGAAAAGAAGAAAGTGCTGAGGTAGGATTTATCAAATCGCTTTTATACTTGTGATTTTACATCAATGTTTCAAAAATACTTCTTAATTATCTATTAGGAATTGAAACGTTCTGAAGAGCAAACTGTTGTGGTGCTGGTAGAATTTGCCTGTGCTTTG
Source organism: Ctenocephalides felis (assembly GCF_003426905.1). Taxonomy (NCBI): domain Eukaryota; kingdom Metazoa; phylum Arthropoda; class Insecta; order Siphonaptera; family Pulicidae; genus Ctenocephalides; species Ctenocephalides felis. The sequence goes on from NW_020539726.1 coordinate 27,974,713, forward strand.
TTTGCTGCTCTTGATCAAATCAACAGAGAGTCATTTCAGAGGTTTCGACTGAGAGTCGGTTTAAACCATGGACCAGTAATTGCAGGAGTTGTTGGAGCTCAAAAGCCCCAATACGATATTTGGGGAAACACTGTCAATGTGGCATCTAGAATGGACTCATGTGGCATTATGGGCAGAATGCAGGTAAACATGCAATGAGCAATTATTCTTAATAGATATCGTCTGAGTAAGTAATATCAGAGTTTATTTTTGCTAAAAATAAATGCACTGAGAAGTTTGACTAACTAATTATACTGTGAAACCAAGAACATCACAATAAGTAAAACAAATCGAACCAGAAACTATCAGTAAATTTCAACTATCAGTAAAATTCGTTTAATTCGATTAATGCGTCCACTAATCACGTGATTCATTTTTTAGAAATTTTTAATTTTTTTGAAAAGTTAGATCAAAAATGAACCCGCAAAACCCTCCTCCCTTTAAAAGCACCTTTGTTTGCACATTTGGCTCAAGAAATTGTGCCCTTTAGACTTCCTGATATCGAGGTCGTCCGATTTATGGCGGTGGCTGTTTACAAAACTTCTACCCTCTTCTTTAAAATAGCATTGTTAAAAAAATACAACACTTGATTTAGGATAATGGCTGTGGACCTTTCTAAACACGGACCTTATTATTTTGTTTATAGTAGTCCTGACGCTTTTAGAAACTAGAAACAAAATTATTCTTCAAAATGTAATATTGCTAACAGCATTCCGACCAAACCGTTATAGGCCATGAATAAAGTCTTTAATTTTGTTTTAGCACTTGAAATAAGCAAGATGTTACTATTACCAATGACATTATAGATCATCAAAACATGAATTTCATCATTACTCTTTATGTTTTTTATTACCATAAATGTAGTTTTTCTAAATTGTTCAATTAGGTCACAGAATCCACAGCAAAGGTGCTGATGAGGGCTGGATACAATTGTGAGTGTCGTGGGCCTACTTATGTAAAAGGTAAAGGTACTTTAACAACATATTTTATCAAGACACAGCATGATAATCAATAAGATTAAATAAGCTAATGAATACATATTCTATAAATGTTTATTTTTATAAACTTGAAGGTACAAATCGATACAATAGTAGTTTTATCTTCAGATATTGTGTTGAAATATAAAAAGATTTATTATGAAACATTTTAATTAGGTCGGAGTCTCCAAATTGACTTAATTTCATTTCCATTATATGGACAAACAAAAGATATTAAATATATATGTATGTATATATTGCCATATATATTCATATATACATGTGTGAATATAATACAATGCATCTTGTCAAATTTTGCATATTACTGATTATTAAGTATGGAACTCATTTTTTCTTTTATTTAAGAACCTAAAACATGTCAATATAAAGTTAGGTTTATACATTTATGCAAAAGCTCTATGTGGTTAAAATAAGTGTCATACAGTTCTATTTTTGGAATGCATCTTTGCCAATATATTCTTATAATAATATACCTGTACTTACAAATCTTTAAAAATATTTTTTAAAATTAAAGTTGATTATATATGTACATAACAAAGATAACTAGGAATGGATGAATATTTGCAATGAGTGCATTTAAAAAACATGACAAAGATATGACTATGTTTAGGCCATAATGAAGATTGAAGAACGTACATAAAATTTAATTTAATGGATATTATTAGTGAAAAAAGGATATATATATATATATATATATATATATATAAAATTAAGTGAAAATAAAGTTTACTATATATTTAAAGCTTATCTGCTAGCATATGGTGTAACTTATCCTGTTTTCTGTGAAGACATAAGAATATTCTTATTTAAGTTCTATTTACATATATTTAGTAGATCGTATGAAAATATGATAGATATATTTATTATTCGAATGAATTCTGTGGATGTAATAATATCTAACTTAAATTTATAAAACTGAAAATATTTTAAAAGGTACTCAGAAATTATTTTGTGATACTGTATCATCTGAACAATTTAAAACATGTGATTTTCTCCTGATAAATTTTATTGGAAGTTTACATAATAGCTAACAAAAGTTAATGAAAAGTAGCTTCATTGATGTTATTTCCCATTCAAAATGTATAAGTGTTAACATTTTCTTAGATTTAAAATTGATATACAATAATAAATATTTAGATATAATTATAATAGATATATTTTATAAATATAAATCTTATTTATTGCGAAAAATATATTTCAGTATAAAATTTAATAAAAGGTTGAGTATCAGCTACATGAAAATATTGTGTTATTTTTGTTGTGATGTACATTTGAAAATTTTAATAGTTAATTTATTTAAAAGGTGAAAAACAAGTAATAAATCATGCTTCCAACAATGATCAATAAGGACAAGCTGGTGGACTATGCGAAACCGAAAAGCTCTCAAAGAAAAGTGATATTATACCTAGGTGTAAGTGATAATTCGCCTTGAGGCAAGTTGCATGAACTTCCTGATTATGGGTAAATATGGCTTTATCAAAAGAATTTAATGGCAAAATTAAAAGGTAATAATTTAGAGGGTTTATTAGACCTGGAGCTATATAAGCAAAATTTCATCAAATTTGAAACAAAACCCCAGTAGACTTTTCCGCCAATGAAGGATGTTTTTTATACAAATTACTCGAAATCATCAAAATTTGCGAAGAAAATGTTAAAGATTTTTTTTTATTATCGCTCAAACCTAATCGCAAATCCTTATAGGGTTTCATCAAATTGCTTTAATTTTTTATATCCGTGCAGCCTTTACACTTTTTTTAACTTCTCGAAGGATTTGTTTTTACGAAAAAATCATATTTGCTAATTTTATGTAATTCTCGATGTGTCAAACCATTCTGAATAGAATGAGACCAAATTTGATAAAAATATGTGAGCCGATTTTTGATCTTTTGTCGACATTTTCTCAGAAACGATTGTAAAAAAGAATTGTCCACGTTTTAGCCCACAATCTTGATTTAATTGTAAAAGTTCACAAACTGTCCCAAAGATATTGGTTTGGAAATCGCATTGATTAAATTTTGACAAAAATCGGACAAGCCGTTTTCTTGTAATAAAGTGTTAAAATTTTTTTTCGACGAATTTTATGTTTTTTTTGACGATAGCTACCATTGTCTTATAGATCATACTAAAATATTACGACCCTTCGACAAGTCGTTTAATTTTAAAAATTCGTCAAAGTTTGCAAAAATTGATATCGGCGTTTGTCAAAATTAGACCTTTCATCGACGTTTGCTCAAAAACGCCTGAACCGATTTCAAAAATTTAAAAGCCAATCGATGTATTTCGATGTGGATTATCTTCTCTCAGTTTTGTGCAGTGATCGGCCGAGCCGTTTCTTTGTAGTTTGGAAAAAAATGTTAAACTTTTCGTCCACGTTTAAGCTCATACTACCGAATCGATTTTAAAATCAAAAAATGTTTGAAAGATATTAGTTAGGAATGATACTGATTAGTTTTAGGTTATTAATTAATTGAGTGTTGAAAAAAAAATTAGGCCGATATTTATAGAACTTTTTTGGCAATATATATCATTGTCTTATAGAACTTACTGAAATATTACGGCCTTACGATAAGTAGCTTAACTTTAAAAATTCATCAAAGTTTGAGAAAATGAGTAGTTTTTTTGACGTTTGTTAAAATTAAAATTAGACTATTTACTGAGTATAAAGATAGAGTGCATACTAAACTATTAAAGTCCTACGGAAACTGGTTGAATTATGAAAATTATTGATTTAAGAAAATTTGCTTATAGAAAATACTCCGAGTTAACGTGTTTGTTCGTTTTCTAAAATCCACTCGGAATACTTTTAATCGCTCATAAATTAATTTATTTCTAATTGATCGAGTCGATTATTTACACATATCGGGAAATTCATGTAACTTGCCTCATAGCAAAATACCAATACCAACTATAGTTGGAACATGAAGTACATGAAATGAAATGTGCTAAACAAGTTAATTCAGTTTATACAAATACAGATATTATACGTACATTTGAAAGACATCAATTGCAAATCATATTTTTAGTGAGAGTGATAATTTTATTTTCTTAATAACAGTTGAACATTTTACCTAAATATCTAAATATCAATTTCATTAATTTAGTTAAGCTTATTTTGTATACCATCAAAGAAGTTCATGCAACTCTCCTTAAGGCAATTACTTCATGCAACTCTCCTAAAGGCAAACAAAACTCCGTTTGTTCGGTGTCAAACAATTCAGAATGACTTCAAACGTCGAGAAAACAAAATTAGCAAACTTGAATTTCCAGCAATAACGAACTTGTACTACGTGAAGTTAATCAAATATGTTCCGCCATCTATTAGTTGAAAACGGTGTTGCCAAATTGACAAAGAATATTTAATATTTTCGTTTCTTGCTGTCATTGCCTTCAAGTTACTTTTCTACTACAAATTCGCAAATTTGTTGTAGTTTGGATTATTTATTTATTTTTCCTTATAAGAATATAAACAAATTTCTAACATTCCACATAATGGAATGTCGTGTTTTAAGCAGGAAGTGAATGTGCGTCTAGATTAATCAAATTGACCAATAACAGTGACTAATATGATGATTGTCATCAAAAAGATAAATTGATATAACATGGGTGTGTTTGAGGGCAAACAGATATCACAGAAGATATTCAATAAAAAGCTTTTATGATACAAGGCATCAATATTCCAACCTTCAATTTATTTAATTTTACATGTCTATTTAATTCATTGTGCTAAAATGGGGAAATTGTTGAGTATTCTAGCAAGAGATGATGCAAATTGTTTCACATCTCAAAGGTATGATGTGTTCTTGGATTTTGAAAATGCTGTCCCAACAGAAACTGAACGAGAAGTCTATAATGAAGTTCAGAGAGTTCTCAGAGCATCTGATAGAATTTTAGAAGAAATCCAGTCTTATAAAGTAAGTACAACCTTACTATAAATATACACCTAAACAGTTATTACATAAATCTATTTTCAGGGTGCTGGGAAAGAAGTCAGAGAGGCTATTTCAGATCCTAATCCTGAATGTTTGGAAAGAGCTTGGAAAACAATATTACCTCTAGTCGAAAAACTTCGGTATTGTTATGAACATTCTGTAGAATTAGAAAAAGCTGTACCGCATTTACTTGAAAAGTTAGTCGGTGGTGAATGGAGTCCTACTCAGCATTTAGAGACTCAACAAGCTTTAGTAAAACAACTCGCAGAGATTTTGGAATTTGTTTTGAAATTTGATGAATACAAGGTAATAATTTATATTTTAGATCCTTTTGTTTCCTTAGTCTATCATTACAATTAATAAGCTTGCATGTGATCATTGTCTAATAATATTTTTTTTAATTTTTAGATGAAAACACCAGCAATTCAAAATGATTTCAGCTACTATAGACGAGTAGTATCTCGCCAAAGAAATACTACTGATTCTGAAGCCCCAGAATTATTAGTATCAGTTGAATTGGCTAATAAAATGTCTTTATTTTATGCTCATGCCACACCAATGTTGAAGGTCTTGAGTGAATCAGTCTCTAAATTTGTGGCCGAACATGAATCTGATATAGAGAATACTACAGAAACTTTAGGCACAATGGCTAAAGTTTGCTTGCGTATGCTGGAAAATCCGTAAGTGCATATAAAATAGTAAAATGTTAATATTTTGTATTTCTTATTCATATATCTTATTTTCTATAAAACAAATTTAAATATTTTATTTTATAACGTTGAGTTTGTATCATATTTTTCTTTGTACCAAGACTTCTATGACTCATTCTTATTTATTTGTATACAAATTTCTGGCATGTGATTCAGAATATTTTTGACTCATTCAATGTTGTTAATTGAGCATTAGCATTTTATATATTCAGATAATTCATTCTTTATTTTATTTCAGAAAACTTGTTGCACAATTTGAAAGAGAAGAAACTCATTTATTAGTTTTGAGAGTTATGGTTGGTTTAGTTATTTTGTATGACCATGTTCACCCACAAGGTGCCTTTACGAGAAATTCATATGTTGATGTAAAGGGATGTATTAGACTATTGCAGTCACAGCCTGCACACAGAGCTGAACCGTTACTAAATGCCTTGCGCTATACTACCAAACATTTAAATGAAGAAAGTACATCAAAGACTATAAAAAATATGCTGTCCACATAAGATATTAAAAAAGGTATTGTAATTTAAAGATACATGAACAATTAATTAATCAAATCAATGAAATGAAAATATTGTCACTATTTTATTCCATAATAATTTTTATAATTGAAGTTCAAATAATAATATTTGAACATATATGAATTACTCTTTTTGAAATTGAATTTTTTTATCAAATATCATACATGCAAACTTACATTTACACATTAATTTAAAATTAAAGACTGCTTTTTACTTCCTTTTTTATTGTGTAAAGATTGAATTATGTTCACTTCAGTAATTATTTTTTATTTATATATAAATATAATTTTTTGAGTATTTTAAATTCACTTTATATTCATTTTATCAGGTTTTCCAAAAATTAGCTGATTACTTTTTTAACAACTATGTTTTTTAAATATGTTCCTAAAATTCCTGCATTTATTAAAATTATTAGCTTGCTTTTTTTTATTTAATTGAACTGGTTAAAGTGGCCTTCGTAGAACTATTATTCTAAATAATTATACAGAAATAAACATTATTGCCTAAGAAACATGTGATAACCATAAGCTTTTGAACAGTTGTAGTATTTAAAACGTAGTAAGAATTATTTATGAAATTGTCACAATCATTTTTGTTTTCTTTATAATAATATTCTAAAAGCCTGAAAAATTATTTAGTCTCTGGAGGTTTATAGAGTGCAATAAAAATGTACTTTACGATGACGATAATTGTGATAACCCAGAAATATTACAAAATATGCTCATTTAGAACAGTACCTTCTTTTTTTTGCTTCAAGCGTGCATTTACTTCATTAAGTCTCTCTATTGTTAGAAGCATTTAGTCAATTACAATAAGTTAACTAGGAACTATAAGCAATATTTGTAATTTGTTTGTAATATAATTAAATTAATCTATAAAAAAAATGTACATAAAACAATTAACTTTTAATTATGTACCACACGATTGAATTATTTTTGGCAATATATTTATTTAAAAAATGTAACTATATTACCTTATTACATATTTTAAATGTATTTGTTAAAATGTATATATTTGACTTTACAGATTCTAAAAACTTTATTATATCTTAATTATAATTATAAATAATATATCAATTTCTATCATAACACTAATCAAAAAATATATGAATCATGCATAACATACTTGCAAAGTATTTAAAGGTTTAAATTATAATATTTTTTTCTAAAGTTAATTATAGAGATCCATAAGTTCTTCACCTTATGCTTTAATTATTATATTGACTAACAACATTAAATAATAAATAAATGTCTTTAGGATTAACTTTTATGATATGCCATTGATAAAAATGAAATGAAAGATTTTTTTATAAGTTTTATTTGTTGATTAAATATATATATATATATATATATATATATATTATGCCATTATTAAATATATATAATTTTTATTATTACAAATATCAATGTGCATTATCGTGCAATGAAATTTTCAACAGAACTAGTTCTTTGCAACGATCGTATTCAAAATATTTCGGAAAATTTGTTTCCAATTTTGTTATTTGCCAATTCTGTTTAGTTGTAATGCTTCGATATTTTGCTTTATCTAAACATTCCATAAAATATTCATAGCAAGGTGCCACCGTGTCCAAATCAGCTAATGTGAAGACATACCTCTTTTCCAACGTGATGTAAGCTGTTTTCTTTGGTGGGATTGCAAATATACATTCCAAAGTTTTGACAAATTCTTCTGTTAAATCGTTGTCGTAGATAACTGTAAAAAATATATGTTTTGAATAGGTAGATGAAATTGAAACATTTAGGAAGACTGCAATATCCGTAATTGGTTGCAGATCAGGAAGGTGAAAACAGTACTTTATCTGAATTATTAAAATAATTTAAATCGTATATTTTTGTAAGAAAAAACAGATTAGTTTGAGTGACTGTAGCCTTATTTAGAATGTTTGCTTATTCAAATCTCTAAGAAGTCTATGTTCAGCTAACATAAACAGTCAATCAACCTCTCAACAAAAAAATATGTATTTAAAGTTTGGTAGTAATATTGAACTTAAATAATTCTCACCATCAGCTGCTATTACTAATTCTACTTTTGCTAATTCTTTTATCATAGGTTCTGATAATTCCTTCTTGAAATCAAGTTCCATTGTGCATACTCGTCCTTTTATATTGTTTAGGTTTCTTTGTATATTTCTGTTTATTAACTCTAGTATTCCTCCAATGTCAATGTCTAAAATACATATAAAAATAGATATTTGAGAATTTTCCAAATGTACAAATAACACCTACTTAATGAGTTAATTTCTACATATCAAATTATTAACGCACCTGTGCAAATTACGTTGTCGAATTTCATACCAGCTACTATGCCGGTTAATCCGGAACCGGAACCCAATTCTAAAACTGCTGCAGATGTTTTATCAGATTTAGTTGTGCGATTACTTAATAATTCGGTGCCATGATGCAGAATAAAATCAGCTAATAAAAATGCGCCTCGCCATATTTGTAATCCAACTAATTTCAAAGTAGTTGATTGGCAATATTCTGGAAAAAATTGATTGATACTTGATCAAATATTTATTGGCGGATGAACAAGATTTTTCAAACTTTAGTGAATAGTTTGATGAGTATGTTTAATATTTGTGTTTTTTTCACAACAAGTTACAGTCCAATCATTATAGTAAGTTCACCTCGGAATTCGAGATAACCAGCTGTAAGTCGGTAAATACCTTGTATTTTGCATCCTAAAAGTTGTCTCAAAATCTATATATGTTGCATACACCCTACCATATAGGTTTTGAGACAACTTTTAGGATGCAATTACAGACTTACACCTGGGTATCTCGAATTCCGAGATTCTTACCTAATTTAAGCTTAAATGACTGGACTATTATGATAAGATTTTTAATGAGAATACATCAGAACAATTGTTCCACAAAAATTTGAATAATTTTTTTTCTCATTATTATGAAATTATAAATAGAGCAAGCGTTTTGGTTAGCAATGGAAACTTTAAAAGCACTTACAATTAGAAATTTATTGCAGTCTACTACGACAGCCCTAAATATGTATTTAAAACATTTTGCTAGAAACAATTTAAGTGTTTTTACATTATATAGTTGAAAAATGTATTTAAAGAAGCGAATTTTCAGTAAAAACTGAAATTTAGATATTACTGTATAGACTGATGACGTGGTGACAAATATTAATTGAATTTCGGCAATGTGATTTTATTAGATGAGATCTCATCTAATCTTCTTTGGCACTAATTAATTAATGGTTTTATATCATAATTAATGGTTTTATATCATAGTTAAAATATTTGTTGATACAAGCAAATTTTCTGTGAAATCTGAAACTTAGACATTAGTTTTTACCGTTTTGATAAAACTATAAGTAGCTTCAGATTAATACAGATTAGTTCCAACTGATTATTTCGGATTTAGTTCATATAAAAATAACTTAAATTATTTTTCGTCAGAACAGAACATGAATTAGATTTTCGATAGTATTATTTATTAATTAAGAATTAGAATTTAATTTGTTTTGCAATATCGCTTGTAAATAAAATACCTAATTTTAAATATTGTTTAACATCAGTCTTCCTTTGAACGCAATAATCACCATCTTCATCCACAACAGCTAAACCAGTATCATTATAAAAAAATGGGAAGGTTGTTATCACATCTGAAAAGACGTTTAATATCTGTTAATGATTGTTGAAATATATTTTCAGATGAATAATTAATAAAAAATATTCATAAATTCTGTCTGAATATTCGAATACTTTTGATGGAAAATTGATTCAAAGCAAATGATGATATTAGTAATAGTTGATAGAATTAATGGTAATTTTTGCAAATTAGTTGTGTAACATACGAAAAATTACATGCATCTGAAAATTATCACAATATATTTATTGTACATACAATTGTCTATATCAGCTGGGCTGGTTTCGTATCCGTTTTCGGCGTAAATTTCCGAAGTAACAGACAGTTCAGACATATTCCTGGTACCTGGTGTTTGAATCCACAGTTTTTTCTTTTCACTGCACAATATTTACTTAAATTTAACAATTCTTTGACATAACTATCACTGAATCCTCTTTTATTGGCACCAAACTCCTAATGATAATATATAAATAGTATTAAGAGTTATGTTCTTAAACAAATCGGGAAGATTTCGATGGCTTTTGGCTTGATGTGTTGATCTATATGCTGTGCATATTTCAGAGATGCACAACATTTTTCGTAATACAGGTAATGAAATTGAAAAATATTTATTTTTTAAACTCCAAATTAATATAAGAATATAATTAATAAGTGATACAATGAAAAAATGTGTAATTATAAAAACGTTTATCGAGGTTGGGTGATTATTAACTTCCTGTAGGGGTCGAAAATCGAAAACGAAAATTTTTATATATCTTCACGTTTCAGAGGTTTCTGAACATTTTGGCATACCTCAGAAAAATGGATGTGTGTGTGTGTGTTTTCATGCACGCAATTTTTCGTCCACGTTTTCGGTCGCACGGATCAACGGATTTAAATGGTTCAAAAAACATTTGATTCCTATTGATAGGAAGATGTGCTGATTAGTTTTTGGCAAAAGCAGGTCCAGACGTTCCGAAGATACGAAGCAAAGAGTGCAGAAAATAGAAATCGAGTTTTTGAGAGAACGGAGCATCGGATTTGAATGATTCAAAAAGCGTAAAATTTGTAATGATAGTGAAAAGTGGTGATTAGATTTTGGCAAAGGCAGGTCAAACCGTTTCGGAGATACAGAGCTAAATTTGCAAAAAATGGCAGTTTTTGAGAGAACTAAGCATCTGATTTCAATGATTCAAAAAACTCTCTGCTTGTGTTGACGAAACGATTGATTTTGGAAAAAAAAAATTTAACTAAATTATATTCTTTGAATATTTTATTATAGTATGGAAAGTTTCTGCAATTTACCTCAAGACACGATGCCATGCACCACTAGTTTTATATTAAATATATTTTTTTATATATTCACATTTTTCAAATATTTTTTATATAGTCACTGAAGAAGAGTCAAATTTAGACTCGAAACGTATGGATCGATTCAATTTATTAAGAAACATATCTTAGTTTATTTTCTATGTACTTATTATCTGGCTGGTAAAACACTTTTTTGTTTAAACAAATTATTTATATCACTATATCTAAAAAAATTTAACGAATGGAATTCAAAATGAACAAATGAATGAAATCAAGACTAAATGAATCCTTTTGTTGTTTGTACTAGTGAATAATACAAAATCAGATTTTTATTTTTGTAATACATTATGTACGAGTATATATGATGATATAAAAAAATAATCTTAAGTTGCAAAACCCTGTTTGGCACATTTACAACGAGTAAAAATTATAAAACAAAAAAAAATAAACATAACTTATTGTTCTTACTATTTTATATCTTCCACCATTGAAATGCTCTGTAGCATACACACACACTCACACATGTATGTATGTATATGATTTGTACGCATGTATATATCATATATACATATATGTATATAAATATGAATGTATGTGCTTGATTTGCCAAATGGTGAAATATTATGCAACGAAAAGTCTAATTAATATTAATAAAAAAATATCGAAACGACTAGTACTCTATTCAATTTTGTATCAGAATCAGAATAATTATATTAACCCTTTTCACTCTGATGCCGCCGCTACGGTGACAAAATACATATAAATTCGCTAGTGAAAAGGGTTAATAGCATGTATATGAAAAAATAAAGCACATACTTTGCCAACATTATTATAAATGAAACAATTATAAATATTAATTTACAACTTTTTCATTCATACATTGAAATACGAATTTGTAGTATCTGTTTTGTTGATATTTATTATACCAAGTAATATAAATGCATTACCCATATAATAATCTATTACTATTACTCCCGAATTACATAACGATAAGATAGTTCCACGCATTTAATTTGTTGAATATAAAATATAATAACGCATCCACATCATGAGTCTCCTCTTATCATCCTTTCTAATCGAAATGTTTTGACAGAAAACCATATATGCTTTCAATTTGCAAGAAAGAGAAAACACTACAGAAGATTTTCTTGTTTTCAAGTTGTAAATTTCTTGCGCATCCAATCCCAGCACCACACGAAGCATGTCACCAAGGTTAAGCGTAGCGTTGAGTGAGCGCGAATGATATGACGCAATGATAGGACAGGACTGGCGACTGTGACGTCATTGTAGGTATGTATTATGCTAGTTGCGCAATATTGCTTAGTAAGAAAATTTTTAATTGCGTTATATATATATATATATATATATATATATATTCTAATAAAGACTGTTTTCATCATTAAATTCTTATTATTATTGGGTGGATGTCCAGAAACATTTCGTCGTATATAGTAAATATGACCGGACAAACTTTGTTTTGCCATAAAAATATTTGCAAATGTGGTATATAATTGAAATAAATTGTTTTTTAAAGTAAGATTTAATTTTTTCTTTAAGCTCAAAAATCTGAAATCAAATTATGTCAATAATATTCAATTACTGAACGTAGAATGAAAAATGATTAAATTACTAAAATTGTTTAAAAATAGCATTACTGATAAAAATGTAAAAATTTAGGGTTGTATGTAATTTTTAATGCCACATTATAAAAAAAGAAACAAAAAAATCGTCAAAAAATCGTTCAAAAATTAAAAAAAAACATCAGAATAAACAACCCTTATCACTTAGGGGTAATCAAAATATGCGACCTACTGAATACGAAGATATTTGATAAAAATCGGTCAAACCGTTTCGGAGGAGTGCAGAAACAAAAATTGTGACATGAAAATTTTATATATAAAATATACAATAATAATAATAAATGGCAGTCTCCCCGAAGGCAGGTCCATAGTGTGTCTAAAAGATATTTAAACCAAACTAACATTATCAGTTTATAAATCTGATGACTATAAATTTTATTATCTGGTTAAGTTAACTATAAATTTTATTATTTGGTTAAATATTTTTATTTTTATTTCAGTTCCGCATTTATTTAAAAACGATATTATATTTTCGTGAGTGAGAAATAATTTAAATATTTGTCGTTTTTTATTTTGGTCATTTGACCTTAAGTAAGGTGACTATAAGCCCCTGTTTGGCCGATACAGTTTCGGATTTACACCTTGTGTCCCGGGTTTTTCTAAAACAATATTTGTCCCGGATTTAGATTTTTTAACCCGGATTGTTCTGGGTTTCCGAAAACTATAGGTTTTGAATTGAATCTTCGCAATTACTTGATGATAAAATTTTAATTACCCATCAAATATCCGAAAATTATATATATTGTGTTACAATTATAACATAATGTATGTAGTATGTATATCATTTTCAGATTGCTTTAGGACCACGAATATGCTTATAAATACGTTAAAATAAGAAAGAATCAATACGTTATGAATTCGAAAATTGACGATTACAAAATTCCAAGACGAGTTAAAATAGTTTCTCACATTATAAATTAAATTATTATAATAATTTCTTTTTAAACTTCGCGAAAATTAGCAGGAATTATAAAAACGGACATTTTGACTATCTGCCACGTAGTAATTTTTTTCAAGTTAATTATGAAGAAATTAATATAAAAATTTTATGCAATACTCAAAAGTGAAAAAAATATATAGAACCAAAATTTTAAAATTTTATATAACAAATAATGGAATAAACGGTATTTATAATAGTCACTATGCTAAGGTCACCTTACCTTAAATAAATATTCAAGAATTTGTGTCAAATTCGAACATAAAATCTAAAGCGAGTAAACTGGGCAGTTTTCGTTAATATTTTTATGAGCAGAAATGCGTAGCTACGAAATCCAATAATTTAATAAAATTAATTAACTTATTAATAAAATTAATTATAAAAACGTTAATTTAACGTTAAATCGAATCGGGTCACCCTATCAAGACATCACCTTGGCGCTGGCCACGTTTTCCGATGTCTTGCAGTGTTGGTAGCTACTTGGGTCTCACCATTTCATAAGAGTTGGCATTTTGTGATTGGCGCTTGTGGTTCATGAAGCATACCATCGGCATTTGACGTTAATATTTAATAAAATTAGTCTATCAAGATGCGCTTTTTAGCGATATTTACTGTTTTAGCCCTTACCTTAAGTATAAACTGTGATGAAGATGTCAAAACCGAAGAAAGTGTTCTTGTACTGACAAAGGATAACTTTGATGACACTGTTAAAAACAACGCATTCGTACTTGTCGAATTCTGTAAGTTTTATTAATTTTAGTTAATTATACTTAGTTTGTTCGTTACGGCTTTTTTTAAGTTATTTCTCGAATATTTTTTGCACTAATAGTAATGGGTCATTAGCCTTTCGTTTTTTATTTGTGCCGCACCGGATGTGTTTGGTGACGTGTAAACAATGGCACTTTATCAGAATCTTAAAATAATGTAATTACATCTATTAATAACTAATTAAGCATTGCAACGTTTATCTACGGTCTTCTAAAAAACGTGCACATTCAAATTTTCAGTAATATAACAGATTCCTTATAATATTACTTTCAAGTAATGTGTGGGTGTGTGACGTCTTGTTTTAGTGATATTTTCAATACTATTGTGCAATGACTTGAAATAAAATGATTATTGATAACATACGTATATGAGAAATTGGTTTAGAGAATAAATGAGATTCCCTTACAATCCCTTACAATTTTGTCATCAATATTATTCTCGGTCTATTCAGATGCTCCATGGTGTGGACACTGCAAAGCTTTAGCCCCAGAATACGCAAAAGCAGCCAAACAGTTAGAAGATGAAAAATCTGAAATCAAACTTGCCAAAGTTGATGCCACTGAAGAAGGCGATTTGGCTGAGAAATATGGTGTTCGAGGATATCCAACTTTAAAATTCTTCCGTAGCGGAAGTGAAATTGATTATACAGGTAAAATAGTTGGCAAACTAATGTACTTAGAGTAGTTTATTATTAAATAGTGGTTTTAATAATCTTTTTAGCTTTATTTTAATGAATATTTAATGATATTTTGAAATCTATTATAATTTATTCTCTGTGAATTGTTGGCTTCTATAATTCAAAACATTTGTCATGTTAAACAAGAAGTTTCAAATATATATAGTTTAGATATATTTATATCTTGATTGTAATGATTCATAACCATAAGTACAATGAGAATCCTCTCATATATAAAGGAAATATATGAATAAAAACTTAATTTTATTATTTTGTAGGTGGACGCCAAGCTGATGACATTATTACTTGGTTGAAAAAGAAGACTGGACCACCAGCTAAAGAACTGGAATCTGTTGATGACGCCAAAGCATTTGTTGAGGAAAGCCAAGTTGTCGTTATTGGTTTCTTTAAGGATCGTGAATCAGCTGAAGCTAAGGCATTCTTGTCAACTGCTAACTCTGTTGATGATTATCCATTTGGTATCACGAGCAATGAAGAAGTTTATAAGAATTATGAAGCCAAATGTGGTTCAGTCATTCTTTTTAAGAAAGTAAGTTTCAAAGTTGCTTTTATTTATGTGTATCAATTCAACAATTATAAAATTTTTGAAGAAATTTTTATATAATTTTTTTCTAGTAAGTGTGCTCAATACCCAAATTAGTTCTTGCAAGCCTAAGTTTATTAATTTGTTTCTTTGTCTTTAATTCAAACATTATCCCTTTCAATAGGGTTATTGCAAACATGTACTATGAAACATTTTCAAAATTTTCTTATCCAATCATTTATTTTAATTTTTCTTTTTGACGAACAGAGTTTTATTTATTTCTTTATTTTCGAAATATATTACCCACAGATTTTTTTCAAGAGGACTTAAAAATACAATTATTATACATTATTGATAAAAATTAATAAATATATAATTAATATATAATATGGATAAATTACAATATATAGTAAAATTAAAAAGTTAAAATGTTTTTATCATATGATATTTGATTGCACATTTTTTGTGTTCCATATGCATCTTACAATAACAAATATATATTGGTTTCAGTTTGATGAAGGAAAAGCTGTTTTTGAAGGTGAAGCAACTTCAGAAGAGGCTCTTAAGAAATTCGTTCAATCACAATCGTTGCCCCTTATGGTAGAATTCAACCACGAGACTGCACAAAAGATCTTTGGTGGAGATATTAAGAGCCATTTATTATTGTTCCTGTCAAAGGTGAGAACCTCATGATCCATAATATTAACATTTTATTGAATGTCGTGGTTGAGACGGCCTTAGCGATGTAATATACAAAGTCTTCCTTTTTGCAAACTTTTTGTTCATAATTCTTTACTTATTTGCTCTTGGTTTATTAACAATTCAGCAAAATATGAATCCAACAATTAATGTGCTTGATATTCAAACTGACAGAAGGCAATAAAAGAAATTTTAACAGATACATTGACAAATCTATTTGATGGATAATTATTTATTGGAACAATTTTACTTTTGTTCATGTTTTTTTATTGATTTGAACTATACAAATAATATAATTAATATTATTACTTTTATATTGAAAAAGCATATTCTTTATCATTTATTTGGTGTTCTGAAATCAAATTGCCATTAAGTAATTTGTTTAATTTTTTATTATAGGAAGGTGGGCATTTTGACAGCTATGTTGAGGGAGCACGGGAGGTTGCAAAAGAATTCCGCGATCAAGTACTGTTTGTTACAATCAACGCTGATGAAGAAGATCACCAAAGGTAAAAAATCAATAGTTTAATCAAATCAAATGCAACAATTAGAACATATAGACACTTGTTTTAATATATTTGAAAAAAAATATTCTGCAACATTCAAATTTATGCATATGTTGTTTTATATATACAAAATTATAATATTAATACGTATGTTCATTTAATTCATATATTTTTCTGATGTAAATAGAATTTTGGAATTCTTTGGCATGAAGAAAGAGGAGGTGCCTGCTATGAGATTAATCAAGTTGGAAGAGGATATGGCAAAATACAAACCAGCTACACCAGACCTTTCAGCAGAAAATATTAAAGTTTGTGAAATTTTATTTATAATTATGATTCACTACTGTGAATTTTTTTTTATAGTTTACATCTGTATAAATTATTGCTAATACTTATTTTGAATGTACAGGAATTCGTAGGAAGCTTTATTGAAGGCAAATTGAAGCAACATTTATTATCTCAAGATCTTCCAGAAGATTGGGATAAGAATCCAGTTAAGGTTTTAGTCAGCTCCAATTTTGATGAAGTAGCATTCAATTCAGAAAAGGATGTTCTTGTGGAATTCTATGCTCCATGGTAACAGCCTGATTTAAAATTAGCATTATATTTTTATTTAAAATCATTGATTTATAAATAAGATATTAATGCATTTTTTGGTTTTTGTTAACACACATAAAATTTTTAGGTGTGGTCATTGTAAACAACTTGCTCCTATTTATGATGAATTGGGTGAAAAATATAAGGATTCTGAAACTGTTGTAATTGCTAAAATGGATGCCACTGTAAATGAATTGGAACATACTAAAATAACTTCATTCCCGACAATTAAATTGTTCAGCAAAGGAGAAAATAAGGTCTTTTAAAATTTTATTTTTTAATACACAGAGTGTATGATTTATGTTCTGTTTTTGAACTTTTCAATATGCATTTTTAAACCATTTCACAGGTAATTGATTTCAATGGCGAGCGAACATTAGATGGATTTGTTAAATTCTTGGAATCTGGTGGCTCATATGGCGAGGGACCATCTGATGAGGTATGTGACAATTCTTTTATACATAAAAACACATTTGATAATAAATTTATGAGTAAAATTATTTTTACATGTTATTATTTTTAAACTGATTTGTTTTAATTCTACAAGAATTAAAACAAATCAGATTTAATAATAATAACAAATCTGATATAATATTGCTTTTTTATATCAAATAGGTATTGGAATCACATCTTCAAAATGAATTTATTTTTTCTTATCCTTGTGTTTGTTACAGGCACAAGAAGAAGATGAAGATGATGATTTGCCACGAAAGGATGAATTGTAAATTTAAGTGTTGTGATGAGAGACTGCCTTTTAAATTAATTGCAAAGTTTTTAATAAGTTAAACAAGATAGGTTTCGATAGATATATTTTATTGTCTGTATTATATTATAATTTTTTTTCTATTGTACATTATTACATTACATCAAAAAAATTCAATTATCATGTCTGTATTTCTACATTTGTGTATGAACAAAATGTGATCTATGTTGAGATTGCTATGAATTTATATTTATTTTGAAGTGTATAAATTGTAGTTCATCACATTGGATTCAACATTCCTGAAATATCCATATAAGAGTTTACATGTCTAATTCTATGGTTTCTATTAACAAATTGTATTTGTTGGCATGGATGTTATAAGTGAGACATACTTTATAAAATATATATTTATAAAAAAATCCTATTTTTACTTTATACTAGCAGCAATTTTATTTAAATTTTGTGTTTAAGTTACGTTTTTATTGTTGGTATATATACAATTTAAAATAGTGTTTTTTTTGACATTTTTTTTAATCAATTACACCTAAGTCTGTTTTTACATGGTAGAATGGTTCCAGAAGAAGCCGTGTAAAAAAAAACGTGTAAAAAAAGACATTGATCTTATACAAAAATGGGTGATTTGTTCCTAATCTCTAAAACTTATTAAAATTAGTAAAAAACAAGAGTTTTTAAGAACAAGAATTAAATTCTTGCTCTTCACATTTGCTTTGACCAGTAAAAATTGTTTGTACGCGCTAAAGGGGAATTCACTTTAAGCTAATGTTTGCAAACTATCGATACTATCGATGGTTTCAGACTTTTTTCTTTCAAAAATACTTTTTTGTGATATGAACATACTTCGCAAAAATTAAATTTGACAAAAAAATTTAAGTACATAAAATTTCAAATCGTGCTAAATGGAATAAAATCGTGTTATATCAAAACCGTGTACAAAAAGACCGTGTCAAAACAGACTTAGGTGTACTACATAATACTTCTGCACAGTTTGTGAAATGTGTTCAATTAAATCTGTAATCCAGTGATTTCCAACCTGTGGGGCGCGCCCCCCTGGGGGGATGCAGCATACCGTTCCAAGGGGGGCGCGAAGCTGTTTTAAAAATATTATTTTTAAATGCTGAGTAAATGTCAAAAACAAATCAACAAAATACTTAAAGTACTTCTAAGAGTGTTTGAGCTCAAAAAAGAAATTGCTATATTTCTTGCTGATAACAAAAGAGACGGAGCAATCTTGTTTTAGGACACAAAGTTACTCGCAAAATTTGCGTATTTAGTTGATATTTTTCAAAGACTTGGCGATTTAAATAAATCAATGCAAGGATCTCAAATTCGTGCTTTTGCTCAGAAAGACAAGATTACGGCTTTTATGAAAAAATAGAACTGTGTATAGCTAGTATCAAATAACTTTATAACTTTAACATGTTCCCCACTTGTGTTACTGATGAAATAGAAGTAAGTAAAGATCTTATTATTATATCAGTCATATGACTAGTCTCCGAAACCAATTTTCGCATTACTTTATCTAATTACGTCCAAATACGAATGAATTTCTAATCCATCATTGAGAAACATGATGATTTTGGTCATTCAAAAGCAGAGCAGAAAATGATAATTGATTTATCTAGTAATAGCACATTGAAGCAGATGTTTCAGGACGAAAATATATTGTTAATTTTTGGTTACCAGTAAAGGACGATTTTGCTACTTTGACAAATAATGCTTTAGAAATTTTACTATCATTTGTGAGATCTTACTTATATGAAACAAAAAATTCTTATAATAAATAGTTATGTTTGTATGTATATTTTTTATAATACTGTGTATGATATGGCATAATTTCAGTTATGTTAAGTGTATTAAAATTAAATTGTTAGAAAAATAAGAAGGGGGGCGCAATATTTTTTTCTTTCGAAAGGGGGGCGCAAGAAAGAAAAGGTTGGAAACCGCTGCTGTAATCTTTCTTGTTATATCAACTTTACATGTGTTCCAACATAACTAGTTCTATTTTCTTTACATCAGATTCCACCAGTATGTTGTATCCTTCGACTTACTCTTCTTTTATCTATGGTTGTATCCTGCTCGTTGCCGTTCGTTCTGGCACGTGCATTCTTGCTTGTTCATTTTCGTTCGTTTAGGTGAGGGTGCACCTTTATTTATATTTCTCGGTTGCTCGGTTTTGTGGACAAGTTCATGTTACCTATGAAACATTGGCAACACTGTACACAAATTGATTAATTTTTTTTGACAATTCTCACTACATAACCAATAATTGAGTTCTTTACCCTCACTGAAAATTGCTTTATTTTCCTCAAATTGCATAATTTAAAAATGCTTTTGACAACAGTTCATTTGAACATGTGCACATTTTAAATACTTTATTTTATTTAAGTGTGATTTAGCTTAATTGTTAATTTTTAATGTATGTATTAATATTGTACTTTCATCTTCTGGAAAATAATTTGATTTAAAAATGCATTACATAACAATATATAACTTATAGTTTTTGTTACTTATCCTCAGTCATCTACTGTAGACTACAACAATGGCCAAATTTCTGGTACACTCTTCAATTTTTGGTTGTGTCAGTATTGTGAGTTATTTCATCGGGTGCAATATCGAAAGAAAAAATATATTAAACCATTTCAAATCCCAAAACATTGATTTGAATGTTTTGAGCAAGGTATTATAATTTTTTTTATATTGTGAATGCTTTGATAAGATGAGTATTTCTGATTTAATATTATTCATTTAAATAGATCTAATATTAAATTTTGAAGACATTCATTATGGTATCAAAAGTAATAGATCATAGTTTTATTGCATTTAATTATGTTAAATATATGTTCAAATAAGAATAAATGTATGTTCAAAATAGATATGAATTACAGTAGTACCTCAATTAACCGGACTAATTGTTGTCGATGGTCATTTGGATAATCGAAATCAAATGTATGAAGAATAATGTTGTGTATTTATTAAAAGTAACAATTACATACATAGATATTAACAAAAATCAATGTTTAGTAAGAAATTAACACTTTGTTATATATGTACATACAAATTTTCTTCAATTACATTACGTACATATACTAAATTGCGGTATTAATAATGCAAAAATTCCAATTGTAGGTATGTACATACATAAAAATTGGTCGCGGTTGGTAGTCCAGAAAATCGCGAATCTGTGTAACTGAGGACTGGATAAATGAGGTTCTACTGTAAATCCTTAATTAATGTATTAGCAAATACATCTTATCGCTTATTTTTTCTTATTTGTGAATTCTCAGATTAGTTGGTCATCCTATACACTGAACACTTGAAGAATATAAAAATTGTATTTGTAATTCAACAGATACAAGAAAGGCCTGGTTTACCGATATTTGGCACTGTTTCAGCAGCAACTCCTTTTAGTGATAATAGTCATCCAAGTAGAATATCTCAGATAATGAAATATGGCTTTCCTGGTTTAGATAATGTACGGTCTTTTGATGATTATGTTTTATCTTATGATAGAAGAAATAAAGTTGCTCATTGGGTTTTTGAGCACTTGACAAAAGAAACAGTTAAGCAAAATGATGAAGTTGATAGATCTAAGTGTGAATTTACAGAAGACAAGAGTATCCACCCATATTTTAGGTGAAGGTTTTTTTTTATATTTGATATTTGAGTCATTTTATTTATTCTGATGAAATTATGGTCTCGACAGATCAGCAAACACTGACTACAAAGGTTCTGGTTATGACAGAGGACATTTGGCTGCTGCAGGTAACCACAAGTATGATCAAAAACACATAGAACAGACATTTTTTTTGAGCAATATAGCACCTCAGGTAACTAGCATGATCCTATGAATTTATAATGTAAATTAATTCTATTTGTGTCTATAAATTAAAATAAAAGGTTGGGAATGGATTTAATCGTCACTCTTGGAATCGATTAGAGCGTTATGTGAGAAAACTGACAAACCGTTATCCTAATGTATATTGTTGTACCGGGCCACTATATCTTCCAAAGTGAGTTCATTTTTTTTTAATGCTTATTGATATAATTTTAACTTAATTGGTCTATAAAATATTCAATTTTTATTATTTATACAATTTACTTCAGTACATTAAATAATTATGTTTTAAAAAATAAAATTATAATAGACTATGATGGAATAAACTTATAATTAATAATGTTTTAAAATTACAAATCAAATCAGTATTTTTTAATACTTTTTCATTTAATAAGAATATTATTTATTTAGATATTGCTTTTAAAAATTGTGATTTAATTTATAACAAAGAATTTCATTAAACCTCAAATTTGACCTGTAGAGTGAATTTCAGATTTATTGTAATGTTATATTTTAATTATAATAACAATATTGCGAATTCACATACATGTGAAAACTGTGATATGGTGGTATAAATCACTGGTAAATTACTGTGTATTCAATTTTAAGCATCTTTTCTAGATCTTCAATCTAGACCAATATGTGAAAACAACATAAAAATTTAATTTTAACTGTAACGAAAAATTTGGAAAAAGTATGTGTGTGCGTTTGTGAGCCGAATTCCAATAGATGTAGCTCACATGCATTAATTAGTTTCATGGCAACCGGCCATGCCGTTTCTTCATAAAATACAGAAAGTGCAAAATTTTTTGTCCATCCTTTCTTAAAAAATTCTAAATCAATTTTGAAACATCAAACACTTTTTGAAAGGTATTTTACCTTGGTTGGGGTATTGAGCTGGTTTGGATTAATGAAGCGTCACTGAGTACAATATCATCTTATTGATTATTTATGCATGTTGTGATGTTAGTGCAACTTTTTTTTAAGCCAAAATGCCACTTACCCCTAACCATCTGAATTGAATTGTGAAATATCATGAATCATAGACCTGTTTTCGGATATAGCTTCCTAGAATTTTTAATTGATGTTTATGTAAATGAAGAACATAAAGAATCTGCTTATTTCATCTTACATATTATATTTCTAACTTCCTGAAGGCTATAATTAGCTAATTTTATGTTTTCTCGGCGTTTCAAGCCATTCTGAATCGAATGAGATCAAATTTAAGGAAAAAGTATGTGTGTGCGTGTGCGTGTGTGTGAAAATTAAAAAATTTTGATGTATCTCGATGAGCACTAGCGTTTATCAATTTTGCGCGACAGTCAGCCAAGCCGTTTTTTTTTTGTAAATAGCAGAAAAGTGAAATACTTTTCGTTCACGTTTTAGCCCGCAATTCTGAATCGATTTGGAAATTCAAAAACCGTTCGAAAGATATTGGTTGGGAATCGTGCTGTTTGCACGTTTGGGAATAGTTTTTGGCCGGGTCGTTTTCTTGTAATAAAATGTTAACAATTTTTTCGTCGATTTTTATAATTTTTTTTATTTTTATGTAATATTACGGCCATACGACAAGACATTTAATTTTCAAAGTCTTCAAATCTTCAAAGTTTGCAAAAATTAGTATCGTTTTTTGGCATTTGTCAAAATTAGACCTTTGATCGCCGTTTTCTCAAAAACGCCTGAACCGATTTCAGAAATTTAAAAGCCATTTGATGTATCTCAATGAGGACTATCGTTTGTCAGTTTTGTGCGACGATCTACCAAGCCTTTTTTTTGAAATTTGAAAAAAGTGTTAAACTATCCGTCTACATTTAAGCTCAAACTACCAAATCGATTTTAAAAAATCAAAAACTGTTCGACAGATATTAGTTGGGATGATACTGATTAGTTTTAGGTGAAAGTCTACCGAGCCGTGAAAATTTGTTTTTAGAACATACTTGGAGTTAACATGTTCGTTCATTTTCAATTATGTGTAATAAATCCACTCGGAATACTTTTAATCACTCATAAATTAATTTATTTTTTATTGATTAAGTCGATTATTTACACATATCGGGAAGTTCATGTAACTTGCGTCAAGGCAAAATACCAATTCCAACTAGTTCTTTTTTTGTTAAGAAGTATGCAAACATATTTGTATCAGACTGCAAAAAATGTTTGATATTTTTTATAAAATGATACTAGAAAATGCATGAAAGGTACTCTACCATAATTATTAATATTTATTATGTAAATATTAGATGTATGTATTTGTTCTTGAACATGTTGCTGATTTATGCCAATTAAATCTCTCTAGAAAAGAAGCTGATGGAAAAACCTATATTAAATATGAAGTTATAGGTGCAAATTCTGTTGCTGTACCTACACATTTTTACAAAGTTGTAGTTTGTGAGACAGCTGATAGTAATTTTGAAATGGAGGCATATGTTATGCCTAATGCCGCAATAGATGACAATGTACCGTTAGAATCATTTCAGGTATTATAATTTCTTTGTCTTTATTTTGCTACAAATAAAATAATAGAATAAACATTTAGTCTTTATCAATGTTTTGATATACACTCATTTATAATAAGCAAGCTTAGGGTGTACAAACTTTTCAAATTTGGTATCAGTTTTTTCAAAACTTATATTTTTAGTATAAGGGACAAATATTTTTGGCATAAAATATTATGTAAATATAATGAATTTAATTTTTTTTAGGTGCCTCCAGAGTCCATTGAAAAAGCTGCCGGTTTGTTGTTTTTTGATAAAGTTTCTCATAACAGACTAGTCAGAATAAACCATAAAAAATTAAGATAACATTTTTCAATTAATCAATAGTGCGTTTTATTAAGTTATAATAAAAATAATATTTTAAATTATAATAATAAAAATTGTAGAAAACAGATTAAACGTATATCACTTGTACTTTGGAATTTATTGTCTCCACAAATGAGGACAAAAAATGTAGATTTTTTGACATGTTTGAATAGATTGGAGTGAAAAATCATGGACTGATATCTACAAGTTTTTATTTATAGATGGCGGCTTTAAGTTGTCTTTTTTTATCAATTCATAACTCTCGCTGTGCAGTACTGCTGATGAGTTATAAATTTTTTACAAGTCATAACGCATTTTTTCCCCAAAATTTTTTTGACCAAAATTTTTTCTAAAAAATTTTTTCCCAAAATTTTTTCTAAAAATTTTTCTCCCAAAATTTTTTCTAATTTTTTGAATTTTTACAATTTTGAATTAAAATGTGACTGTTCTCCTAAACGATTTTGACGAGATTTTGTATGGAATTCAATATTTTTCGAACTAAAATATTTCTTCTACCAGGGGAAAAAAAATTTAGGTCAAAATTTTTGGAAAAAAAATTTTGGTCAAAAAAATTTTTGGAAAAAAATTTTTGTCAAAAAAATTTTGGTCAAAAAAATTTTTGGTCAAAAAAATTTTGGTCAAAAAAAATTTTGGTTCAAAAATTTTTTTGACCAAATTTTTTTCCAAGATTTTTTGGACCAAAATTTTTTTGACCATCCATTTTTTTGACCAAAATTTTTCTCCAAAAATTTCTTTGACCAAAATTTTTTTGACCAAATTTTTTTTCCCAAAATTTTTTTCCCCAAATTTTTTTTTTCTTTTGACCAAAATTTTTTTGACCAAAAATGTTTTGGCCAAAAATTTTTTTGACTAAAATTTTTTTTTCAAAATTTATTGGACCAAAATTTTTTTTCCCAAAATTTTTCTGACCAAAATTTTTTTGACCAAGTTTTTTTTTGACCATCCATTTTTTTTGACCGATTTTTTGGACCAAAATTTTTTTGACCAAATTTTTTTGACCATCCATTTTTTTGACCAAATTTTTCAAACATTTCTCTTGGACAAAATTTTTTTGACCAAAATTTTTTTTCCCAAATTTTTTTCCCCAAATTTTTTTTTCTTTTGACCAAAATTTTTTTGACCAAAATGTTTTGGCCAAAAATTTTTTGGACTAAATTTTTTGTTCAAAATTTATTGGACCAAAATTTTTTTCCCACTTTTTTCAGCCAAAATTTTTTGACCAAAAATTTTTGCCAAAAATTTTTTTCCAAAAATTTTCTTCCAAAGATTTTTTTTTAAATGTTGGAATTTTTTCCAAAATTTTTTTCCCAAAATTGTTTTTCCCGAAATTTTTTGGACCAAATTTTTTTTTCCGAAAATTTTTTTGACCAAAATTTTCGACAAAAATTGTTTTTGACAATTTTTTTCGAAAAAAAATTTTGGTCAAAAAAATTTTCGGAAAAAAAATTTGGTCAAAAAAAAATTTCGGGAAAAACAATTTTGGGAAAAAAATTTTGGAAGAAAAATTCCAAAAATTTAAAAAAAAAATCTGGAAGAAAATTTTTGGAAAAAAATTTTTGGCAAAAAATTTTTGGTCAAAAAAATTTTGGCTAAAAAAATTGTGGGAAAAAAAATTTTGGTCCAATAAATTTTGAAAAAAAAATTTTAGTCAAAAAAATTTTTGGCCAAAACATTTTTGGTCAAAAAAATTTTGGTCAAAAGAAAAAAAAAATTTGGGGAAAAAAATTTGGGAAAAAAAATTTGGTCAAAAAAATTTTGGTCAAAGAAATTTTTGGAAAAAAAATTTTGGTCAAAAAAAATGGATGGTCAAAAAAATTTGGTCAAAAAATTTTTGGTCCCAAAAATCGGTCAAAAAAATGGATGGTCAAAAAAAAACTTGTGTCAAAAAAATTTTGGTCAGAAAAATTTTGGGAAAAAAAATTTTGGTTCCAATAAATTTTGAAAAAAAAATTTTAGTCAAAAAAATTTTTGGCCAAAACATTTTGGTCAAAAAAATTTTGGTCAAAAGAAAAAAAAATTTGGGGAAAAAAATTTGGGAAAAAAAATTGGTCAAAAAAATTTTTGGCAAAGAAATTTTTGGAGAAAAATTTTGGTCAAAAAATGGGATGGTCAAAAAAATTTTGGTCCAAAAAATCTTGAAAAAAATTTGGTCAAAAAAATTTTTGAACCAAAATTTTTTTGACCAAAATTTTTTTGACCAAAAATTTTTTTGACCAAAATTTTTTTGACAAAAATTTTTTTCCAAAAATTTTTTTGACCAAAATTTTTTTTCCAAAAATTTTGACCTAAATTTTTTTTCCCCTGGTAGAAGAAATATTTTAGTTCGAAAAATATTGAATTCCATACAAAATCTCGTCAAAATCGTTTAGGAGAACAGTCACATTTTAATTCAAAATTGTAAAAATTCAAAAAATTAGAAAAAAATTTTGGGAGAAAAATTTTTCAGAAAAAATTTTGGGAAAAAAATTTTTTAGAAAAAATTTTGGTCAAAAAAATTTTGGGGAAAAAATGCGTTATGACTTGTAAAAAATTTATAACTCATCAGCAGTACTGCACAGCGAGAGTTATGAATTGATAAAAAAAGACAACTTAAAGCCGCCATCTATAAATAAAAACTTGTAGATATCAGTCCATGATTTTTCACTCCAATCTATTCAAACATGTCAAAAAATCTACATTTTTTGTCCTCATTTGTGGAGACAATAAATTCCAAAGTACAAGTGATATACGTTTAATCTGTTTTCTACAATTTTATTATATTATAATTTAAAATATTATTTTTATTATAACTTAATAAAACGCACTATTGATTAATTGAAAAATGTTATCTTAATTTTTTATGGTTTATTCTGACTAGTCTGTTATGAGAAACTTTATCAAAAAACAACAAACCGGCAGCTTTTTCAATGGACTCTGGAGGCACCTAAAAAAAAATTAAATTCATTATATTTACATAATATTTTATGCCAAAAATATTTGTCCCTTATACTAAAAAATATAAGTTTTGAAAAAAACTGATACCAAATTTGAAAAGTTTGTACACCCTAAGCTTGCTTATTATAAATGAGTGTATATCAAAACATTGATAAAGACTAAATGTTTATTCTATTATTTTATTTGTAGCAAAATAAAGACAAAGAAATTATAATACCTGAAATGATTCTAACGGTACATTGTCATCTATTGCGGCATTAGGCATAACATATGCCTCCATTTCAAAATTACTATCAGCTGTCTCACAAACTACAACTTTGTAAAAATGTGTAGGTACAGCAACAGAATTTGCACCTATAACTTCATATTTAATATAGGTTTTTCCATCAGCTTCTTTTCTAGAGAGATTTAATTGGCATAAATCAGCAACATGTTCAAGAACAAATACATACATCTAATATTACAAATAAAATATTAATAATTATGGTAGAGTACCTTTCATGCATTTTCTAGTATCATTTTATAAAAAATATCAAACATTTTTTGCAGTCTGATACAAATATGTTTGCATACTTCTTAACAAAAAAAGAACTAGTTGGAATTGGTATTTTGCCTAGAAGCAAGTTACATAAACTTCCCGATATGTGTAAATAATCGACTTAATCAATAAAGAATGAATTAAACTTTGAGTGATTAAAAGTATTCCGAGTGGATTATTACACATAATTGAAAATGAACGAACACGTTAACTCAGAGTATTTTCTAAAAACAAATTTTCACGGCTCGGTAGACTTTCACCTAAAACTAATCAGTATCATCCCAACTAATATCTGTCGAACAGTTTTTGATTTTTTTAAATCGATTTGGTAGTTTGAGCTTAAATGTAGACGGATAGTTTAACACTTTTTTCAAATTTCAAAAAAAGGCTTGGTAGATCGTCGCACAAAACTGACAAACGATAGTCCTCATTGAGATACATCAAATGGCTTTTAAATTTCTGAAATCGGTTCAGGCGTTTTTGAGAAAACGGCGATCAAAGGTCTAATTTTGACAAATGCCAAAAAACGATACTAATTTTTGCAAACTTTGAAGATTTGAAGACTTTGAAAATTAAATGTCTTGTCGTATGGCCGTAATATTACATAAAAATAAAAAAAATTATAAAAATCGACGAAAAAATTGTTAACATTTTATTACAAGAAAACGACCCGGCCAAAAACTATTCCCAAACGTGCAAACAGCACGATTCCCAACCAATATCTTTCGAACGGTTTTTGAATTTCCAAATCGATTCAGAATTGCGGGCTAAAACGTGAACGAAAAGTATTTCACTTTTCTGCTATTTACAAAAAAAAAACGGCTTGGCTGACTGTCGCGCAAAATTGATAAACGCTAGTGCTCATCGAGATACATCAAAATTTTTTAATTTTCACACACACGCACACGCACACACATACTTTTTCCTTAAATTTGATCTCATTCGATTCAGAATGGCTTGAAACGCCGAGAAAACATAAAATTAGCTAATTATAGCCTTCAGGAAGTTAGAAATATAATATGTAAGATGAAATAAGCAGATTCTTTATGTTCTTCATTTACATAAACATCAATTAAAAATTCTAGGAAGCTATATCCGAAAACAGGTCTATGATTCATGATATTTCACAATTCAATTCAGATGGTTAGGGGTAAGGCATTTTGGCTTAAAAAAAAGTTGCACTAACATCACAACATGCATAAATAATCAATAAGATGATATTGTACTCAGTGACGCTTCATTAATCCAAACCAGCTCAATACCCCAACCAAGGTAAATACCTTTCAAAAGTGTTTGATGTTTCAAAATTGATTTAGAATTTTTAAGAAAGGATGGACAAAAAATTTTGCACTTTCTGTATTTTATGAAGAAACGGCATGGCCGGTTGCCATGAAACTAATTAATGCATGTGAGCTACATCTATTGGAATTCGGCTCACAAACGCACACACATACTTTTTCCAAATTTTTCGTTACAGTTAAAATTAAATTTTTATGTTGTTTTCACATATTGGTCTAGATTGAAGATCTAGAAAAGATGCTTAAAATTGAATACACAGTAATTTACCAGTGATTTATACCACCATATCACAGTTTTCACATGTATGTGAATTCGCAATATTGTTATTATAATTAAAATATAACATTACAATAAATCTGAAATTCACTCTACAGGTCAAATTTGAGGTTTAATGAAATTCTTTGTTATAAATTAAATCACAATTTTTAAAAGCAATATCTAAATAAATAATATTCTTATTAAATGAAAAAGTATTAAAAAATACTGATTTGATTTGTAATTTTAAAACATTATTAATTATAAGTTTATTCCATCATAGTCTATTATAATTTTATTTTTAAAACATAATTATTTAATGTACTGAAGTAAATTGTATAAATAATAAAAATTGAATATTTTATAGACCAATTAAGTTAAAATTATATCAATAAGCATTAAAAAAAAAATGAACTCACTTTGGAAGATATAGTGGCCCGGTACAACAATATACATTAGGATAACGGTTTGTCAGTTTTCTCACATAACGCTCTAATCGATTCCAAGAGTGACGATTAAATCCATTCCCAACCTTTATTTTAATTTATAGACACAAATAGAATTAATTTACATTATAAATTCATAGGATCATGCTAGTTACCTGAGGTGCTATATTGCTCAAAAAAAAATGTCTGTTCTATGTGTTTTTGATCATACTTGTGGTTACCTGCAGCAGCCAAATGTCCTCTGTCATAACCAGAACCTTTGTAGTCAGTGTTTGCTGATCTGTCGAGACCATAATTTCATCAGAATAAATAAAATGACTCAAATATCAAATATAAAAAAAAACCTTCACCTAAAATATGGGTGGATACTCTTGTCTTCTGTAAATTCACACTTAGATCTATCAACTTCATCATTTTGCTTAACTGTTTCTTTTGTCAAGTGCTCAAAAACCCAATGAGCAACTTTATTTCTTCTATCATAAGATAAAACATAATCATCAAAAGACCGTACATTATCTAAACCAGGAAAGCCATATTTCATTATCTGAGATATTCTACTTGGATGACTATTATCACTAAAAGGAGTTGCTGCTGAAACAGTGCCAAATATCGGTAAACCAGGCCTTTCTTGTATCTGTTGAATTACAAATACAATTTTTATATTCTTCAAGTGTTCAGTGTATAGGATGACCAACTAATCTGAGAATTCACAAATGAGAAAAAATAAGCGATAAGATGTATTTGCTAATACATTAATTAAGGATTTACAGTAGAACCTCATTTATCCAGTCCTCAGTTACACAGATTCGCGATTTTCTGGACTACCAACCGCAACCAATTTTTATGTATGTACATACCTACAATTGGAATTTTTGCATTATTAATACCACAATTTAGTATATGTACGTAATGTAATTGAAGAAAATTTGTATGTACATATATAACAAAGTGTTAATTTCTTACTAAACATTGATTTTTGTTAATATCTATGTATGTAATTGTTACTTTTAATAAATACACAACATTATTCTTCATACATTTGATTTCGATTATCCAAATGACCATCGACAACAATTAGTCCGGTTAATTGAGGTACTACTGTAATTCATATCTATTTTGAACATACATTTATTCTTATTTGAACATATATTTAACATAATTAAATGCAATAAAACTATGATCTATTACTTTTGATACCATAATGAATGTCTTCAAAATTTAATATTAGATCTATTTAAATGAATAATATTAAATCAGAAATACTCATCTTATCAAAGCATTCACAATATAAAAAAAATTATAATACCTTGCTCAAAACATTCAAATCAATGTTTTGGGATTTGAAATGGTTTAATATATTTTTTCTTTCGATATTGCACCCGATGAAATAACTCACAATACTGACACAACCAAAATTGAGAGAGTGTACCAGAAATTTGGCCATTGTTGTAGTCTACAGTAGATGACTGAGGATAAGTAACAAAAACTATAAGTTATATATTGTTATGTAATGCATTTTTAAATCAAATTATTTTCCAGAAGATGAAAGTACAATATTAATACATACATTAAAAATTAACAATTAAGCTAAATCACACTTAAATAAAATAAAGTATTTAAAATGTGCACATGTTCAAATGAACTGTTGTCAAAAGCATTTTTAAATTATGCAATTTGAGGAAAATAAAGCAATTTTCAGTGAGGGTAAAGAACTCAATTATTGGTTATGTAGTGAGAATTGTCAAAAAAAATTAATCAATTTGTGTACAGTGTTGCCAATGTTTCATAGGTAACATGAACTTGTCCACAAAACCGAGCAACCGAGAAATATAAATAAAGGTGCACCCTCACCTAAACGAACGAAAATGAACAAGCAAGAATGCACGTGCCAGAACGAACGGCAACGAGCAGGATACAACCATAGATAAAAGAAGAGTAAGTCGAAGGATACAACATACTGGTGGAATCTGATGTAAAGAAAATAGAACTAGTTATGTTGGAACACATGTAAAGTTGATATAACAAGAAAGATTACAGCAGCGGTTTCCAACCTTTTCTTTCTTGCGCCCCCCTTTCGAAAGAAAAAAATATTGCGCCCCCCTTCTTATTTTCTAACAATTTAATTTTAATACAACTTAACATAACTGAAATTATGCCATATCATACACAGTATTATAAAAATATACATACAAACATAATATTTATTATAAGAATTTTTTGTTTCATATAAGTAAGATCTCACAAATGATAGTAAAATTTCTAAAGCATTATTTGTCAAAGTAGCAAAATCGTCCTTACTGGTAACCAAAAATTAACAATATATTTTCGTCCTGAAACATCTGCTTCAATGTGCTATTACTAGATAAATCAATTATAATTTTCTGCTCTGCTTTTGAATGACCAAAATCATCATGTTTCTCAATGATGGATTAGAAATTCATTCGTATTTGGACGTAATTAGATAAAGTAATGCGAAAATGGTTTCGGAGACTAGTCATATGACTGATATAATAATAAGATCTTTACTTACTTCTATTTCATCAGTAACACAAGTGGGGAACATGTTAAAGTTATAAAGTTATTTGATACTAGCTATACACAGTTCTATTTTTTCATAAAAGCCGTAATCTTGTCTTTCTGAGCAAAAGCACGAATTTGAGATCCTTGCATTGATTATTTAAATCGCCAAGTCTTTGAAAATATCAACTAAATACGCAAATTTTGCGAGTAACTTTGTGTCCTAAAACAAGATTGCTCCGTCTCTTTTGTTATCAGCAAGAAATATAGCAATTTCTTTTTTGAGCTCAAACACTCTTAGAAGTACTTTAAGTATTTTGTTGATTTGTTTTTGACATTTACTCAGCATTAAAAAATAATATTTTTAAAACAGCTTCGGCCCCCCATTGGAACGGTATGCTGCATCCCCCCAGGGGGGCGCGCCCCACAGGTTGGAAATCACTGGATTACAGATTTAATTGAAACACATTTCACAAACTGTGCAGAAGTATTATGTAGTACACCTAAGTCTGTTTTGACACGGTCTTTTGTACACGGTTTTGATATAACACGATTTTATTCCATTTAGCACGATTTGAAATTTTTAGTACTTAAATTTTTTTGTCAATTTAATTTTTGCGAAGTATGTTCATATCAAAAAAAGTATTTTTGAAAGAAAAAAGTCGAAACCATCGATAGTATCGATAGTTTGCAAACATTAGCTTTAAGTGAATTCCCTTTAGCGCGTACAAACAATTTTACTGGTCAAAGCAAATGTGAAGAGCAAGAATTAATTCTTGTTCTTAAAAACTCTTGTTTTTTACTTAATTTAATAAGTTTAGAGATTAGGAACAAATCACCCATTTTTGTATAAGATCAATGTCTTTTTTTACACGTTTTTTTTTTTTACACGGCTTCTTCTGGAACCATTCTACCATGTAAAAAAGACTTAGGTGTATTGATTGAAATGATAAAAAAAAATGTCAAAAAACACTATTTTAAATTGTATATATACCAACAATAAAAAAGTAACTTAAACACAAAATTTAAATAAAATTGCTGCTAGTATAAAGTAAAAATAGGATTTTTTTATAAATATATATTTTATAAAGTATGTCTCACTTATAACATCCATGCCAACAAATACAATTTGTTAATAGAAACCATAGAATTAGACATGTAAACTCTCTATATGGATATTTCAGGAATGT
>NW_020539726.1:28009754-28014754 GCF_003426905.1 Ctenocephalides felis
TTCGGAATAGACACTTTTACCCAACTGAAAGCAGTAAGAAAAAAGATTTTATTTACTAATAGCTTATTGAAGTTAACATTTTATTTTCATTTGATTTTGAATAGGTGCAGGGGTAGCTATTGTTTCTTTTAAAAGAAGCTAGATGACAAATGTCTTCATCTTCATTAAAAAAAATCGTCCAAAAGATATTGAAACGGATTGGATTTCCGAGAAAATAAATACTTTTCAATACTGTTTTCAAACAGAGGTATTGTTTAAATCATAATTTTCATAAAGATTGAACGTCACTACTTAATCAATAAAATTAATTACATTAAAAAAGAAATTGTTAATGGAAGGTTGTGTAATAATTAAATTTAAGAAAGTGGTTATTTTTTTAATTATTAAAAAATACGTTTTTATTTTAATTTCCCATTTATTCTAACGTTGAAAATATTTATCAATATTTCATGTTTGATTTTCAAGAAAAATTAAATTTTATGTATTTTTTGTTATTTTTATATAATTACAACTAAACTATAATATACCTCTAAATCAATACTTTACATTTCTACCTTTTGTATAATTTCATAATTCAAAGCCCTAAAATATGAATAGTCGAAGTTGGTTTTCTAATTGTGATAAAATTCATTAAAAATTGTTTTAGCCAGTAGTTAAACAGCGTGTAAATGACTATTAACGTTTATTAAACAAAATTAGATAATTTAAAAATTGAGCACCACGATGGGGCCCCATCGGAAGACTTTGCCACGGGCCCCGATGGGTCTAGCTACGCCACTGCTCATAACTATAGTTATGATAAATTTAGATAAATATTATAGAATTTAACCAAAATTTTTTCCAAAAAAAATTTTTCCCAAAATTTTCTTGCCAATTTTTATATATCTTTGCCAATTTTTTTCCCCAAAATTTTTTCCAAAAAATCAAAGATATTAATTTTTTGGAATTTGAAAAAAAATGTGAAAAAAATTTTTTGGAAAAAATTTTGGGAAAAAAATTTTTTTGGCAAAATTTTTCTTTCCCAAAATTATTTCCAAATAACTTTTTTCCCAAATTTTTTTCCAAAAAATTTTTTTTTCAAAAAATGCTTTGTCGTTTCATTTTTACCAATTTCATTTTTTTTTCATGCAAGATTGTTCATGATTTTTATCAGGCCTTTGGAAGTGAGGATTTGAAATTTTCGGGAAAAAAAATTTTTTTGAAAAAATTTGAATCCTGATGATCAAATCCTCACTTCAAAAGTCAAGTCAAGTTCAAGTCAAAATTTGAATCCTGATGATCAAATCCTCACTTCAAAAGTCAAGTCAAGTTCAGTCAATTCAATATTATTGAAAAAGCATAGTGTATACATGCCAAAAAATCTCCATTTTTCAGTCAATTCAGTATTATTAAAAATGCAGTCTGTAGTCCACGCTTTTCAGTCTATTCAAACATGTCATTCAAATTACATTTTTCAATATCATTAAAAAAGCAAAGTTTATACATGTCCACGTTTTTCAGTCAATTAGAACATGTGAAAAAAATCTACATGTTTCAGTCAGTTCAATATTATTAAGAAAGCAAAGTGTATATATCCACGCTTTTCAGTCTATTCAATTCAGTCTAAAATGATCATTTTCAAAAAAAAAAAAAAATTAAAAAATCAAAAATTTTTCGTCAATGATTTTTTTTTAAAACTTATTTCGTCATTGATTTTTTGCAAAATGTTTCGTATCCATAATTTTTTTCAAAAAAACTTGTGCCCATAATTTAATTTTTTTTTGCATATGATTTTTATCAATTTTTTTGTGCAAGTTTAAGCATAATTCATAAACATAATGAGAAAATATCAAGTAAACTATTTATTTCTTGAATAAATTTGTCATTCAAATTCAAAAGTAAATAAAATTAAAGTATTTCATAAAATATTAAGGTATCACAAATATAATTTCGGGTTAGAAACAACAATTAGTATAATTAAATCATATCTTATAAACAAGTTATTTTTCAAAGTTATGTTCACAAGAAAATAAGTTTGATTGTAAGTAGCACCCATTACTGGAATTTTTTTTGAGGTTTATGTGAAATGATTTTTTGCAAAATGTTCTATTATTTTTGGAACATTTCCATCTAAGCCCCCAATATCTATACAGCCTAGATAATTTCTTCCAACTGCAGGATTATGACGTCCCAAAAATATTGAAACCAATCTATAAATAATTAAATTTTTATTAATAAATAAATAAAACTTGTGTATAAAGCAGTTGCTATATATCAGACATTATATAAAAATATCCCTCATATAGATTTATTGGCTAAACAGGATGTTTAAAATGGAATTAAATTTACTGTCTGCTAAAATTGATTAAGATTGATTTTTAATTTTGGAACCAGCTTTCTTTATTAACTTCTGAAGAAGTTTACGTTTTCATAAAAAAATCCGATTTGCTAATTTTATGTTTTCTCGACGTTTCAATGTGTTAATAATACCCGGGTATAATACCGACTAAAACGGAGGTTTTAGTGTCGGTATTACACCCGTGCGGTGTTGAGTTCGACATACCCAGACAAAACACCAGTCTGAGATGCATAAAGGCATTTCCTTCGCTATATAAAAAAAAACACACACACACACATACTTTTTCCAAATTTGGTCTCATTCGATTCAGAATGGCTTGAAACGTCGAGAAAACATAAAATTAGCGAATCGGATTTTTTGATGAAAACAAACTTCTCCTTCGGGAAGTTAAAAATCAACAAATTACTTTTTTCCAACATCTTAATTTTCTACTTACTTGGAATTCGGCACGTTCATTCTAGATCTGTATTTAACAAGTTCTTGCAAAACACATTTTCTGTCCTTTGGATCCTCGTAGAATAACCTACTAGGGCACTCCATAATATTTATAAACACATCAATTTGCTTCTTCTTTGTAATACACCATTCCATTGGCTTATGCATTCTAACATTACCAGCCTTAACTGCCTAAAAATAATAGTTGAAATTTATATTTATACATAAACAATGAGAATATATCTAAAGTTCAATTAATAAAAATGTGTACAAACAAGCATTACATTATGAAAGAATCTGAACTAAAATTATATAAATACATATAAGTTGCAGATCTTTTTTCAATATACACCTAAGTCTGTTTTTACACGGTCTTTTTGTACACGGTTTGAAAATTGAATATTTTTAATTTTTTTACACGATTTTATTCCATTTAGCACGATTTGAAATTTTATGTACTTAATTTTTTTTTGACAAATTTAATTTTTGCGAAGTATGTTCATATTACAAAAAAGTATTTATGAAAGGAAAAAGTCTGAAACCATCGATAGTATCGGTAGTTTTCGAACACTAGCTTAAAGATTAGAGTGCATATCTTTTTTATTATTAATTACTATGCTTGTGAAAATAAGCATTATATATTTGATTTAATAAAATAAACATGAATTCTTGTTCTTAAAAATGCTTGTTTTTCACTAATTTTAATAGGTTTTAGAGATTAGGAACGAATCACCCATTTTTGTATAAGATCAATGTCTTTTTTTACACGTTTTTTTTTTTACACGGCTTCTTCTGGAACCAATCTACCGTGTAAAAACAGACTTAGGTGTATAGATTTGTCTTTCAATTCTAAACGACTATTAGCAAAGTAGCTTTTTAAACGATCAAATATAATTTGTAGTTTGAATTTATGTATATATATATATATATATATATATATATATATATATATATATATATATATATATATAATATATAGGGCCGGTCCTGGGGTCCTCAGCGCCCGCATGCAAGATTTGCTCTAGCTTGATCATAATCAAATATTTTTAAATTCTCAATTATTTCTAACATAGGTGTAATATTAATATTTGTGATTTTCAAACATTTAACTTATTTTATATGCGATTTATTCTAAAGAGCAACCTATCGTGACAAGAGAACAAAAAATGACATAACACTCGTATTTCATGTTTTAAATTAAATTTTATTTTAGTTTATTTTTTCATTATTTACAATATCTAAAATTGAATTAAACTCCTCCTTATTGGTATCGTAAGAGCCGAATTGTATTCAGCTTTATTTTCCAATCATATTCAGAGTATCAGATTGTTATTTTAAAGTTAAACTTTTTAAAGTGTTAGTAAAGATTAGTAAAAGATGCAAAAAAAATACATATTTCCTTAACTATACTGAAACAAACAAATTATATTTGTATCTGTATTATTTCTGCTTAGTTAATAATTGTAAATAATGTGTAAAAAAATCTTAAAGATTTTTGTTCCTAAGTACATTTTGCTTTCATTTTTCATATTTGCTCCATAAACCTAACCACGCATGTCTTCAACGCTCAAAGTTCATCAGATGTGATATGTTTGCAACAAAAACAAAAGTTAGAATACAATTTTTCGGAATAAACAAGCCATTTTTTGAGCCTGACTCCCCATTTTCCATTTTCTCTATTATAATTAGTATATATTTCTTTAACAAGTTCCATTTTAACTAAATCAGCTTGCTATTTTTCATCAATAACGCTCAATAATTAATTTAAACTTTCGTAGGTTTGCTCTTACGGGATTGAACACTAAATATTTTCTTTTTCGATTCCATGTTAACTTCAAACGAAGAAAAATATTTAAGAGTACATTAAACAATAAGCAGAACAATAATTTACGAATTTGCAGAGTTATTATTTGGTTAATTGTTTCTATTGATATCACATTGCAAACTGAATATGACTCATAGTTAAGTTGGATTGTTTATCATAATCTAGTAAGTATTCAGGATTTTATATTTAAAAAATTAAAAAATAATATATTATAAATTCCATTTCCGAACCTCGTTTTGGCGCCCCCTTAAGGCGTGCGCCCGCATTTTTTGCATACATTGCATTCAAGGCAGAACCGGCCATGTATATATCTATAAATATATTTTGTAGAGCTTCGAACTAAGAATCTAAAAAGTAATAAAAAACAAAAAAGTTTTTTAAAAAACCATTTCTTTATTTACT
>NW_020539726.1:28019754-28028736 GCF_003426905.1 Ctenocephalides felis
AATCCCACGGCTTTGGCCAACTGTAGAGGCTCCTGAGAAAGATACCATCTTGAAATGGCTTTCCGCGTTCCTTTACCAAAACCTAAAAATTATATGTTATATGAAAATAAATCACATTATCATTCCAATTTTTTTTTTATATAGATACATCCAAGCGTTTCTAAATTAATATGGTTGCTAGAAATGTACATATTAGATTTTTGCTTCTTGAATTCATTATTTCGTACAAACCTTTTTTCGTCTCCACAAAATCATTGCATAGGAATTTCACAAAAAGCATCAAATCTTCTGATGTACTGCAAACTTCAGAAAGAAGCTTATAACACATAGTACTAGTTTTAACATCACCTCGTCGACAACAAAGTGCAAGAGCATAAATGGCATTGTCATTATTAGGCGTTTTCCCCGACTTCAAATACTATTAACAAAGAAGTATTATAACCAATATATACAGTGCTATCAAGGTATATTAAAATTTATGAAAAAAGTTCAAATAAACCATTTGCTAATTAAACATATTAATTTCCGTTAATAATTCTAATAATAAGGTGAGTGTTAGGTATTTATAGAATGTATAAATAAATAACAAATTACAAATATGAATGGCATAAACATTAGAAAAATGCGAAAATCTTAGAACCATAGACCTCATGCATGCATATTAAATATATATGTATTATAACACATGTTTTGTAAAAATATTTTAGAAAAAGTCCTTACATCTTTGAATATTTTTTCTATGAGAATATGTTTTTCACCATTTTGAAGTTGTAATATAAGATCATAAACAGTTTCTTGATTTTTCTTAAATTGGTGAGCAAACACATTTCCTGGCACATAAGCACATTCTGTTTCAGAAATGTATAGAAATCTTTTAAGAAGAACTTCTGCTGAAGCTACTGGTACCTCCATTTTCAACAAAGGCGTAACGCTCAATAAAAATATGTTTTAAATTCACAATTTAGATTAAAGAAAAAGACGTAACACTATTTAAAATTTCAATATTCAACATAATTACGATGAATTGAGTTAAGTTAATGATCTATATTTAAAAAAATAAGGCACTTGAAGCAGTTATTTGATACCCATATATGTATGTATGCGCTTAAGAATCCAGGTTCATCGACATTGTCATTATAAACAATAAATTGGCGACTTAATTTATTTCAATTTTTCGGTTTTACTGTCACAATGAACTCAATAAGCAAAAGTTCTGTGAGTGAATACTCTCATTAGATTTTAATTTTAATTAGTTCGTTCTGACAGTTCTCCAGAAAACGCGAATCGTTTAAAGATAAAATCACATATTGACAGCCAACAAGTAAAGTTTAGTTTGAAGTTTGAATCAGAATAGCCACCACAATACAAATATCGATAATTGCACCATAGAGGTATATATTAATCTATATAGATCTCTATCTCGAGCCATCGATCTTTTAGTTGCCACGTTTGACCGACCCAATATGGACGCAATGCTATTTGCTATCATTATTCATATTTATTATTTTTACAATATATGCAAATTCATAAATATAGTATAATATTAATGCAAATATCATCGATAAATAGTGAGATAATTGATTTTGAAATTGCCAACAGCATACCTGACAGAATGATATTTAATCATTTAATTTAAGTTTTAGAATTTAGAGTTCTAATTTATGTTTCAAAAAATAAAATAAAATGAGTCAATACTATAATACCTAGACACTATAATAAAATGCTATAACGCGCTGATAATTACGGTAACACGTTTTTGCCACGCCTGGAAATGCGTAATTCATTAATTTATCTTTTGCTTTTTTGTATTTTAACATTCTTTGAAAATTTTGAACTTTCTTTTCAATGTAAACACGCTGCGCATCTGTTTTAAAGACTCAAAGCGCGTAGGCGCCGCATCACCGAATAACAAATAAACATTAGTGATATGATGTGTATATGTCTAATGAATATTTTTGACCGCCAGATGTTTTACTATTTTTATTAGATCTCCAAAAGCACTGGACCTCCTTTTCAAAAATTTGATCAATGTTTCGATCCCACAATGCAATTTTTTTTCGAATCATTCTAATTGGATGCGTCGTTTTCTCAAAAACTGAATTCCATTTCTGACTCTTTTTTATCCGGTATCTTCGAAACGGTTGGACCCACCTTCTCCAAAATTAATTAACACGTCTCCCCATCAGTACAAATCGAATGTTTTTTCAATCATTCGAATCGGTTGATCCGTGTTTCCAGAATTATCGACGAAATTTTGTATCCGCACACACACACTTTCCGTTTTTCTAAGGTATGTCAAAGTGTTCAAAAACATTAGAAACGTAAACATATTTATAAACTTTCATTTTCTCTTTTATTACGATTACTA
The DNA here is from genome assembly GCF_003426905.1 of Ctenocephalides felis. Taxonomy (NCBI): domain Eukaryota; kingdom Metazoa; phylum Arthropoda; class Insecta; order Siphonaptera; family Pulicidae; genus Ctenocephalides; species Ctenocephalides felis. The sequence continues at coordinate 28,022,123 of NW_020539726.1, forward strand.
TCACTTACCCTACGGGAGGTTAATTATAAACGTTATCTATGTTATCTTATTATCGTATTGTAAAGTAAAGTATCGAGAAAATAAAAATAACTAATGCGAATAAATCTGATAATTACTTATTTATGTTTTGTGACTTATCATCTTGCAGGTAATGCAAATTTAAACCATTTTTTAATTTTAGTACCGTCAAAGATAATACAGTTAGCGTTCAACTCGCATCAAATAGAATCTGAGTTGACAGTTGGTAACGATGTAATAATGCTTGAATAGTTGGTAATTGTGTTGGAATGACATCTGACGATGTGAACGAAAATCTAACTTCCTTTTCGCCCGTGGCCACATGAGCGTACTATAATAAAAGGTATGTGAAAAAATTGAATTTGTATTATTTGTAGTTGTGAGTTCTACAGCTCACTAATAATTTTAAATTGTTGCAGATTATTCACTTGTTGAAGTTTATTGTGAATATCGACCCTCAGCTAGGATTCAATCATGGTAAGTGCATATTGTAAAATTCGTAGTTGTAGCTGTAGTTATAGCTTTTACTCTATTCTTTATAGTACTAGTAGTCAAATGTTTGACTTCAATGAGTTTTAAATGCAGTTAATATGATGCAATTTACAATACATTGGATTAATTTGTATGTGACGCTAGTATTTTGAGGTTATTTTCTTTCCAGTCGCTTGTTATCCCAGACAAATTCCAGCACATTCTTCGTATTATGAGTACGAATATTGATGGCAAACGTAAAGTAATGTTTGCTATGACTGCTATTAAGGGTGTTGGACGCCGGTATGCCAATATTGTTCTGAAAAAAGCTGATGTTGATTTAAATAAGCGTGCTGGAGAATGCACCGAAGAAGAAGTTGAAAAGATTGTCACAATTATGTCTACCCCAAGACAGTTCAAGATTCCAGATTGGTTTTTGAATAGACAAAAGGATATTGTTGATGGTAGATACAGTCAATTGACCTCATCCAATTTAGACTCAAAATTGCGTGAAGATTTGGAACGTATGAAGAAGATCAAGGCACACAGAGGCATGCGTCACTATTGGGGTCTGCGTGTTCGTGGTCAACACACCAAGACCACTGGCCGCAGAGGTCGTACTGTTGGTGTGTCTAAGAAGAAATAAGATACATATGTATTTTTTTATTTAATAAATTCTTATTCTACACCATATTTTGTTGTTGAGATATCTTCAGTTTCAGGTGAAAATTAAACTTAAAATGTGAAACTTGGGTTTCAAAAGTGACTAAGTGTATAAAAAAATCACATTTTTATTACACAATTAACAATGTGCCTAAAGTCCACTAAATTAAAATCTTGATATACTTGTGCTTCTTACAATATTTGCATATTATAACATTACTGTTTTTGATAAATATGAACACAAATCAATTCACTTTTTTTTTTAAATTAAATTAAAAAGATTTGGGTTAGAAGTGATTGTCATTAAGTAAACTTTAGTTATGAAATGTCAAAATTATCATGTAAGGAAATTAATCTTGTAAATGTAAGCATTCATTACTTATTTGTCAATAATACATCTACATTCAACAAATAGTGTTAACTTCAAACAAAGCATTATAATCAAGAAGTTGATCTGATCCTTTAGATAATCATACAAAAAACACGAGCTAAAAATCTTTTATCAAACCAAATGTGATGTGATGAAAATAAAAAGTTCAAAACCAAAATAATTGTAAAATATATAACCTTACATAGGATCATTTTTATTATGCATATTTAATTAGACGCTTTAACTCACCACCAACAAAGAGAAGTTGAAGTCGACGAGCATCCTGCAAGCACAGAATTGCATGTATATAATCTAAGTGTGTGTGTATTTAATTTAAAACTGAATAAATTTTAATTTGATAAGACAAAAAGTCCACTACATAATATTTATAAAACTATTTTGAAAACCATGCAGTTGACCATTTTCAATTATACATTACTAAAAAATACATATTTTGCCAGTGCGGCGGTACTTGAATGGAGATTTTTTTATTACTTTTTTAGTTTCTTATTTACTTATTTATTCTTCTTATTTAGAACCGTATTATTTGTAGCAGAGTTCAAATCCAAAATTCAGTTAAAAAAATAAGGTAAATGAATTTAATTAATCAAAAACATTAAAATTTGCGACAATTTATTGAGCATAAATAAATAAATATTATTTCTAACCTGGAATACATCATTTTTATCTTAAATAATATCAATTTGCTGTTATTTGCCATCTTCGTACACAAGAGCAATCATATAATTGAAATCTAGTGCCTTTTTATTATTATTCAGTTTGTATTATAATTTGTGAACTAACAAAATCATTTAGATTTTGCTAATAATTGTGACAATCGCTTTTTTAAATCTAACAATATATTAATCTCAGGCTGAACAGCGCTCTTCTCTAAACCACTTGCCTTTAACGATCTTACTTTATCACCCTGAAAAAGAACTTACATTTTATTTCTAGTATAGAATTAGTAGTTACCTATAAAGTCATTACCAAAATAATTTTAAAAACTATTTGTGCACTTCAAAACTATTATTTTACAAGAAAATCATACATAAAAAAGAGTAATTTAAGATAAATATAATTTCAAATACGTAAATATTACATAAAACAAATATTATTATTAAAAATATTCCTTATCAATATTTTAATTCGGTGTTATCACACAGCAACAACTTACTTGGTTTTTAATGGCCTCTTCTAAATGTTCAGCTGTTTCCGTTTGTTTATCATTATCATTTCCTGATGAACTGAGATTTGCTAGTTGATTTTTCAAATCCAAGAGAATTTTTACTTCTGGTTGCCATGTAGCCTTTGAACCTCCAGCGGCTTTTAATTTTCTTACTTTATCCCCCTGTGCACAAAAAAAGAACAGGTACAATTAATTCAAATTAAAAGTTTATAGTATTAAAAAAAAAGATGATGTACCTGTAATTGTATAGCCTTTTCTAATTCTTCTTTATTATTATTCACACTTGTATTGTTTACAACGTTTGTATTTGTACAACATTTTTCCAATTGTTTTTTCAAATCCAATAAAATTGCTACTTCTGGTTGCCACACTGATTTATCACTACCACTAGATTTTAAACTTCTTACTTTATCACCCTTTAGAAGAGATATAATTTATAATTATTATTATTAATTACAACAAATTATGTTCTTAACAAATAAATCAACATTCAATTTGTTTCGCTTGATAATTTACATCAGACTGAATCAAACCTGTTTTTTAATTGCTTCTTCCAGTTGTTCCTTGCTCATAGTGCTATTTACGTTACTTTTAGAATCTAGTACTTGGGCACCTCCATATTTAGCTTTAAATTGATCAATTAATGCTGTATCTAATTTAGCAAATAATGGAATAATTTCTCCTAGTTTATGACCGCCTTTGACCATCATGCCGATCACGGGTTGTCTGCAAATGATAACATAAATAATAAAATGTTCATTTCAAATTTAAACATAAAAACCTCAAGGTAACACAATTATCATTAAATTTCATATAAATGAACAAGTTGATTTTTAATCAATTCAACTAAATCAATAGTAGTAGTACATATATTACTTACTCTGGCTTGAGGCAGCCCAAAGGCATATTAAGTTGTTGAAGCAAATTTCTACTTATTTCTGGCATAAATGGATGCATCAACAAAGCTAGAATATAAGATAAATTGCAGCAAACACCTACAGCAGTGCCAGCCCTAGTTTTTCAGCTTCAGATCCTTTTAATAAAACCCATGGCTTTTGTGTTTGCATAAAAAGATTACCATGTCTAGAAATGGCCAACATATGTTTAATTCCATCTCTCATTTTTGCCTTTTCCATGCATTGTATATATGATTTCAATTCTCTATTGCACAAAGCCAACAAAGTATAATCATCCTCATTCAAAATCATTTGTGGCACAAGTCCATTGAAGTTATTTTTGGCAAAACTCAATGCACGATTAACAAAGTTGCCTAAGTTATTTAACAACTCACTATTATTTCTGGTTATTAAATCAGACCAACTAAAACTACTGTCTTGACCCTCAGGCCTTGCACTGGCAAGATAAAATCTCCAAATATCTGAAGGAATACCAGTGTCTTGAGCATCATTTCCAAAAACACCAACACCACGAGATTTAGAAAATTTGCCATCCTCATAATTAAGATATTCCGTAGCCATGATATGATTGACCATAGTATAACCATCATTTAAACCAAGTAATGTTGCAGGAAACATGACTGAATGAAAAGGTACATTATCTTTTGCCATAAATTGGTATAATTTTATATCAGTATCTGGTTTTGGTTGCCACCATTTTCTCCACTCTTTTGTATATCTGCTAGTTATAGACATGTAGCCTATAGGAGCATCAAACCAAACATAAAACACCTTATCTTCATAGCCTTTCAATGGAACCTGAACTCCCCATTTCAAATCACGAGTTATACACCTATCCTTAAGTCCTTCTTTAAGCCAAGACTGTGTTATTACTTTTGCATTATTTGTCCACCCATTTTGGGATGATTCAAACCAATTCTTTAATTTTTGTTCAATTTCAGGTAAGCGTAAGAAGAATTGTGTAGAATCTCTGATCACTGGGGCGTTGTTACACTTTACAACGTGGATTTTTTAATTCTATAGCATTAACTAGTTTTCCACAACCATCACATTGATCACCTCTAGCATCTTCATAACCACAGCCTATGTAGGGACAAGTTCCTTCAACAAATCTATCAGCTAAAAATCTATTGCACCCCGTGCAAAGAAGTTGTTGCACAGTTTGCGTTGTAATCATGCCCTTCTCATTTAGCTTTAAGAACATGTCTTGAGAAATTTCTGATTGCTCTTTTGTTGTTGTGCGTCCAAAATAATCAAAACCAATTCCAAACCAACGATATATAGAATTGTGAATATCAAAATATTTATCACATATTTGTTTAGGTGTTAAACCTTCTGCTAGAGCTTTTGTTTCTGTGGCAGTTCCATATTCATCAGTTCCACTAATATACAATGTGTTGTAATTACATAACCGACAGTATCTAAAATGAAATTATTTGAAATAAATTACAACAGTTACTATTTATTAATACCTTATGCAATAATGAAAGATAACAAACTTTTTATATACTTAATTTGTTTTATCACTAAATAAATTTGCACAAAAAATGTAAAAATGATAATTTGAATGTCAACTTTATGTTTTAAATAAAATGAAGATGTAAACTTACAAAATATTTATATTATAGCACAATATGTTTATAAAATATGATGTTAATTACCTGGCAAAGATGTCTGCAGAAAGCACACATCCAATTATATTACCCAAATGTGGAACATTGTTTACATAAGGCAAAGCTGAAGTAATTAAAATATTCTTCTCTCCAGGTATGGGAAGACTGAAATTAAAAAAAAAACTGAAATAACACTATGAATCTCATCATTTGTAAAACATTTTGCAAAAAGTATGCTTACATAGTCCTCGGACTTTTTTTTAAACTTATATCAAAATGTTTCCAACCATCTTTAGAAAATTGTATTTCATCAGGAGAAACATGATCACTAATGGATAAAGGAGTAGATCTGCATGATGACATCGAATCTGTTTGTGAAATATTTATTTTACACACAGCAGGAATCAATAATGGTGCTTTAATATTTTTGTAGTTTAATGATTTCGTACATATTTTACTGGCAGCTAACTGAAAAATTTAATAATTTAAAATGTAATTAAGAAGTCCTACATAAAATAGATTTACAAGTTTTGATTTATCCAGATGGAAACATTCAACTTCATAAAAAAAATTACTGTATTTTTTTTAACAAATTAACATTGTATTACCTGAACTTGTGGATGACTCAAGATTTCATTATACCATCTTGCTAAATTTGGTGTATCTTGAAAATCTTGTGGTAAGCCATCTCCACTGAGAGTTGCAAATATACATATATCGGAAACAGTCAAATTTTCCTGTTCGAAAAATGGTATGAAGTAAATACGTTTCAAGATCTCATAAATCAATGTAACTTACACCAAATAAAAACTTATTCTTCAGAGATGCGTCTAAATATTTTAATAATTCAGCAGTACATTTATTATTATTTGCTGGTTTATTGATTAATGCTGGTAACAGAGTAGCAGCTTCCCATTCTAACCATGTTGTGTTATTTGTCAATTCGCCGAATAAATAGCATGCGGCTGAATTACTTGAAAATATCTCAGTCTTATTGTCATCATTCAGTATTAAAATTGGAAGTCGTAATTCATTTTCAGCATCTAAAACAATTACAACATATTGCCTTAAATTACATCTTGTAACGAATTGTGTAAATAATGTCAAACACACCGCTAGCCTTAATATTTCGAATTTCTACATCTTTCTTTCCGAAATATGATGCAATTAGTAGTTTAAAAGCCAAAGGATTATTCTCGTTTGTTTTGATAATTATTTTGGCCATTTTCGGCTATATAAGTACCTCCAATTTTTTTTTGAATGGAATTATTTAACGTGGCTAAGAAAAAACTTACAAATACTTAACGCCTGAAGATACATAATATCGAGCATAGATAAATAAACGTCAAGAGCGTCGAGATTTATTTTCACAA
>NW_020539726.1:28028836-28050047 GCF_003426905.1 Ctenocephalides felis
CTTGTAACTTATAATTTCGCCAGACTTCGTTAACTAATTAAAGCGAGTGCCTAACCGTATGCATTATTTGCGGAAATCCCCGAAAATGCGTTTCGATTTCAATCAAAGACAATGTAAGGTTGCCATTCGGTAAAAAAATAAAAATACTACCTATGACGTAATCATCATCTAGACTCCCCTGCTCTCCATGTCACCCAAAATAAGCCAATCAATAACCCCCCCCCCCCTATAGTGCTTACGTAATACTTGAACAGCCACTATTTTAAAAATTTCATATTTTTGAAAACTTAAATATTTTTTGTATACTGACATTTTTTGAAATTTTTCTTTTTCAATCTTGAAATTTATTGAAAGTTTTTGATACCCATTTATATCGGTTGATCCAGACTGTCAAAAATATCTGATTTGACCAAAATTCAGCATTGAAGTATATTTTATAATAGAAGAATTTTATAGACTTGTTATATTATTTACATTAATTTTTGCAATTTTTGCTCTTGCCTTTGACGCCAGGACAAAACAAAGAAATTTGTCAGATGTGGTTCTTAAAGCAAAGTATTTGGGAAAGTATTCGGCAGTTTTTCCTTAGAAGTCGAGTAGAATAATTTTCACTCCGGAGTAGAATGGTGAAAAAGATAATTTTATATTAATTGTTTAAAACCCAAGAACTCAACGTCAATCTCAAACGGGGTGATAGTAAAAAGAGCCCAATTATTGCTAACGCCAGCAAATAGCACATTTTTAAATTATTTTCTGGATCTCCGAAACCGCTGGACTTCTTCATTACGTCAATACAAGTGAAATATTTTATTCTTACCCTTCAAAAAGTTAATAAACAAATATATAATAAATAAATCCAATTTAAAAATAAATAAACTTAAATCGTTTGCGTCGCAAATTGATATCTTATCATATAACTAAACAGTATGAAATAAGATTCTTCTATTGTCGATTCAAACTATTGCCAATATTGAATTTAAAATAAATATTGTGGATTCTGCTAAAGCTTTAGAAAAATAATAAGACTGATAGAATAGGAGCACCTGATAGCCTCGATCATCTGCAATCCCATGTTGACGCAGTTGGCCGCGTGATGGGGCCGAGATACGGGCAAACCTGACACACAGTAATAGCAATCGCCCAAGATTTTGATCCTCATACATTGGTTTTCCTGGAAACAAGAAAAATGTACTGAAAACACTTTCGAATAGAATATCGACGGTGGCAGTAGATTCATAGTCGGTGGTGGCAATAATTGTACGATTCAACTAGTGGTGCAAAGTGCATTGCCTTACTTCCCGTACCAGAATTAAATATTCGAGAGAAAAAAATCAGTAATTAATAAATATTGATCAATGATTAATAACAATTGTTTCAAATATTTTCAAGTAAATAATTATAATCACTATATATTTTATCGTTAATAAAATAAACAGTGACGATCTTATCGCTCAAAACACTTGAGAAAGTTTACATTAGCAAGAGGTGCCGAATAAATCCATCTGAGGATATATTTCTTACTATTATAATAACGCATTTGATACGCATTTGATATACATTTTCAAACTGAATTGTAAATTTGAAATTTGACCAGGGCTTTTTCTATTTAACCCTTTGAAGTAGGGAATACAATTGTATAAGTACAAATACCTGTAACTTATAATAACTAGAGAGACTAGCAAATGTAATGAGAGAAGGAAGTTGTAGAGTAAAGTTTAATATATATCATAAACTAAATAGTGGTTTTATTCACATATATTATGGTGATGGAATATTTATAATTTACAGTCCACTCAATATCAAATTAATCACAGTGATCCTCAATATATTTTTGAAATATTTGAAATTTTTTTTTTCTGAAAATTTGGAAATTTGCAAGTAAACTTAAAAAAAACAATCTTGGTACGGACCCAACAAAATTGTAACAATATTAGTACTGATTTTTTAAATTTTTATCAAATATTTGATATTTTGATGATCATATATATAATGATAATTTTTTACTGCCAAATATCACTTTTTAAGTTAATTAAATATTTGAGGTACAATAAAATATTTCATAACAATATTGACCCTTTTCTACGGTGTTTTTCGCAGGATACTGCTGTACAGAACAGCGAGCAGAGAAGCGCTACAGACACAACATCATATTTTAAGAATTTTCTATCATTATCAACAAAACTATATTTAAAAATTAAAAACACATTTCTATGAAAATAAGAATTACAATAACAAATTAGAGTTATTATTAGTTTATTTCAGAGTCATAAATATATCATAGTCTATTGACTACACTCGTAGACTTAGGTAGCCATGTGGATTAATTTATTGATTATAAAATAAATTATAGTTATATGTTATATATGTATAGGAATTATAGGATAAGTTTATTATTTTTACGAAATCTGATTATTGATCCAAATGCAACAAACCCAGCAAATTGTTACTCTAATTGTCTATTAAACTCTTTTTTTATTTTCTTTTTATTTTATTGATATACTATTTTCATATCACAGTCAGGCAGGAGTGCCTGGTATGAGAGATTATGAAAACAGTTACCATAAAATTAAACTCCTGATTTGAGAAAATCAATTATTTAATGTGTGTCTAAATGTATACAAGTCAAATATAATTTAAAAAAAAAAAAATGTGGATTTTGCCCAATATAACAATATTTTATAATTACTTAATTAATTTACCAATTTATCAATTATTATATTATTTATTATTATTTAGTATTTATCAAATACTTTTCTTGCTAGTAATTTCGTTTTGTTATTTGGAAATTCTAATTCTAAAAGTTTTGTTATTCAAAAATTCTAAAAGAAAGGTAATTGATAAATGCAACACACATTAGTTTATATTTATCACAAAATATTGTTTTATTGCCTTTCAATATATATTGATTTTTTTTAACTTCAAATATTATATTTGACTGGTATCATTTAGACAATCAATGAATAATTGATTTTTTTTAAACTAAGAGTTTAATTTAATTCAATAATACATAACTATGAGATATAAAATATGACTAATAAAAATTCAAGATATTTCAAGATAACCACTTTAAAACAATTTTACGAAAGAAATAGATTGTAGTAGATACTTATTAGATGCCAAGTCTCCTAAGACTTGATAAACTTTATAAAATATAGAGAAAATATTAATATAATCCACTAAAGTTATTGATAGTTTTTATTTTTACTTCATTCAAATTAAGAAGTTCAAATTTTAAAATTCTATTTTCATGTTCCTTACTTACTTACTTAAATAATCAACTATCTCTTGATATTGAATTTCTTAAATTTGCAAAAATCATTGCATTTAAAACAATTATTTTAAATTCGAAAAGATACGAATAAAATTTGAAAAATCATTTCATTTAAATCTATTATTTTAAATTCAAAAAGATACGAAAAATGATTCAGAAATTCCTAAAAAACCATATTTTATTGTCTCAATTTATATTGTTGGAATTTCATCATAGACCTGATAATAAATATTATAAGGTTTAAGGATTTCATCCGAGTTTTGTGACATTTCCATTCCATGATTTTCTTATTTTTAAATAAATGATTGTGCAAAACTTATACCATGTTGAAATACATGGAACCAAATTCAATGATTTTATATATGTATATGTAAACATAATATAATTTCACAAAAGTATAAATGATTGAGAATTTTCTTTGACTGAAATAGAAAAATTGTACTAAAGTTTTCAGATACAATCTAAGACAATTTATTTCCAATTACATTTAGAAATTAAAATTTTGTTAAAAATGATTATAAATATTAAAAGAAAACATGTGAACTATTTTGCAGTAATAAAAATGCACGGTATGTTATAAAATCAACAATAAAATCAAATCTAAATTCATAATATATTACCTATGACAAAAAAAAACAGAAACTGATCATGCACATTCATTAAAACAAACATTAAAAATATTCAAATATTGGAAATGGTTTTACATTTGTCATAAATTTTTTATTGTCTGCATATAAATTGTAGATATTCGGCTAGCAATGAATATTTATGAAATAATAAAATTTTGATCTATTGTAAACGATAAATGTCATTTGCCGAAGCTCAATTTGCATGTGCGCAAAACTAGTTCACGATAAATGTGGGAGGATAAATTCATGTCAGCATTTTTGACGGAGAATTGGATTAATACATCAGGATACTGTCAGAAAAATACACTTTGAGATTATAAAATAATTAAATTTTTGAATGAAATAATTAATTTGATAATCGCATTTGATACCTTTAAATCCGTTCTTCATGCTGTAATAAGAATATTTTAACTATTCTTATATGAGTAGCTGCAAGAGATGCACATGGGGCAAAGGTTAAGTTAATTGAAATTTGTTTTAAAATATTTTTTAATTATTGAAGGAGATGTTTATGCTTTTCCAGAAAATTAGATTTGTTAATTATATATATATATATATATATATATATATATATAATTTATTTCTCATTGGTTATATAATTTAGCTATTATTTCGGAAATTCATTTAAAATTAAGAATAAGACTTTGTATATGTTTGCGCAGTGGCAGTCCCTTTTCACCCAGGCCATGGGGTGAAAAAGAAAAGATGATAAATTTTAGAAAAATAGCTAAAAAACATATTTCTATAATTAAAAAGCGGTTGAATCTAACTAAAATGCCTCTACTTTTAAATATTGTTGTTAAAAAATTTCTAACTTTACTTGTTTTTGAGATATTGGTAGTGAAACTTTTTACCCGTGGACGTTTTGAATCCAACTTAAAAATCCCTCTACTTTCAAAAATTGTTATTGAAAAATTCCTAACTTTACTTGTTTTTGAGATATTGGTAGGACCTTTTACCCGCGGACCTTCAAGCCCCCCTTTTTCCCTATAATTTTTTCGACTATATGTTCATATGTCCCAAGAAACAAAATTATAAAATATTTTTTGACCAATAAGAGACAGTAAGATGGACATTCAAAAGTGACAAACGAGTAGAAGTCTTTGAGATCCCCGACAATTTTCCAGATATTTTAAATCAATATGAATTGTTTGGGACTAAATTGAAAAAAAGTATGTGCGTTTGTATATATTTAAGCCAAAATTGGACCTTGTAATTGGTATCTTTTCTCATTAATTGTGGAACCGTATTAAATGCATCATCGAGTAAAATATCCCATTCAGCATCGCAATATATGAGCTTATAAGCATTTCAGAAGTATTTGTACTGTAAAAACCAAACGACATACATCCCAGCAAATAACACATATCAAACTATCAGATATAGAAATATTATGCTCAGAAAATTTCTCAGTTGTTGCCTAAATATAGAAATATGTTTATATGCTATCAAACTGATGACGAAAAATTAAAATCAATTCAAATCAATAATTTTTTTGGTGAATTGCGATAAGCATCCGCGTTGATTAATTCAGCCAGACAATCGGCAAAGCCGTTTCTTCATAACAAGCAAATAAGTATATAAGCCAAAAAATCTGAACCAATTTTAAAAATTAAAATACTGTTCGAAAGTTATCAGATGGAAATTGAGCTGTAATCGTGTATTTGTACAAAATTGAATAATCCCTACTCAGAGGGACACAGGACTAATATAGTGACATCATCTAAGAATTCTGCAAGATAATATCATTGGTTCTGATCCCGTTGTGGTGTAATGGTTAAGATCGTGGGTTAGCACAAACTAGTCCCGGGTACAATCCCAACATTGGCCAGTTCGATATCAAGCAGTATGATATCAAATTTCTATTTTAGGTTGAAGATCCCAAATATAATTTTAAGTAAAACTCGCCTTTTGTGGGCATATGTATAACACATATAGGCAAGACTATTAGATAAACATATATGGTATATGAACATGAAAAAAGAATGTTGGACCAATGAGTTACTCTCTCCAGAAAAAATGCTATAATAAAAAACTGATTGCTGTTGAAGAAAATATCACTGGTTTTCAAGAACCTAAGTAGGTCTTCAGACTATATTTGAAATTAAAAATATCTCATGTCCATTTACTGCTACATATTGCTTATTTGATAAATTTCAGTGTATGTCTATAACCATTCTAGGTTATATTTTCACCTAGCACTGTTGAAAATGTAATCGGCGAAGTACGAATTGGATCCCCGTATTTACTAAATAAATATTGAACTGTCTGATATATCACATCGGAAATTCGATATGTGCAAGCAAATATATTTGTATTCGTTTATGAAAGCCATCGGTTTAGTCTTTTGTTTACTATATAAATACTTTATTAAATCTATTTGATGAGTGAGCCAAAATTTGACAAAAGTGGTTTGCAAATATGACAAAAATGTTGGGGATTATACTAACCATGCATAATACTTTTATAAACAATACAAAAATAATATTAGTTTACTCGACATTTTTCAAAAAAACAAAAATTCGTCACATGATAGTTTTCTATCAAATTTTGCAATATTCTCTACAAGGTTTATTGAATTACGATCTATAATGCAATAACAATTTTCACGATGCGGCTTTTACAATACTTTATTGCACTTGTATCAACCATCCGTTATTTTCTCCTATAAGCTATAACACTCAAAGGCCATAAATCTGGTTTATATTCACTTATAAAAATCTTTATGTTCTAGAATTAAATTACAACGGGTAAGAAATACATGAAATGGTTGGAAAAATACAAGCTTGCTAAGAAAAAATTAGAATAAGAAACAAAACAACTTCCAACATAAATTTATATTAAATTTTAACTATTTTGTAATGAATTCTTCTACTAAGTCATAGAAACAAATTTAGCTGTTTTATTCGTTTTTTGAAACTTATAGTCGGCGTGACTAGTGTGTTAATCCGTACAAATGCAACGAAAGTGCGTTACGGCAGATAAGAAAAGATAAGAGTAGAGTGCTAACGATTCATCATTCGCTCTTAATGATATCATTCCTATATGGGTCAATTGTGATTAGTCGTCGCGTATGTCGCGTATGAGATCTGTCATTGTATGCGTACCGGCATCAACGTTGTATGCGTACTGATATCAACAAGGAAATCGGCATAGATAAATAAACATTTTAAAGTTCCATCATAATAACGACCGAATTCCGAAGTTCCGAATAAATAACGACCTATTAATTTATACAGAAAAATAAAAAAGACCCTTTTCACTATTATATTATTTAAAACCTTCAGATGCAGCGTTTTCCAATTTAGCAAAAAATTACTGATTTAGCACTAAATTGATCAACTTGAGAATGTAATTATCAAAAAATTTTATTTATTTACATTACAATTCATCCAACTGAATGCTACAAACAGTGCTATAATGATACTTTAGTAAGTAATAGGTGAAGAAGTGAGTTTTCTCACCTGCGCAATTTGATCAAATCTTCCAAAGAGCTCGTTCAATGTTTTTACTAAATCCGATGCACTCAACTTCTCTGACAAAGGCGTAAAGTTCACAATGTCTGCATACAGAATGCTGTAATGGGATTAAATAATATAGAAATGTTAATAGAAAAGTAGATTTGATTTGATGAAATTATCGATAATAATTTGAATTGATTATATAAAAAGGTCATGTTAAATAATAAATTGTTCCATTAAAAAATTGATCCATTTATGGCAGTAACTTTGAACAATTTTTGCTATTCACAATTTTCACACGTGAACAAGGTTTTTGTATAGAATTTTGTCTTACATGATCATTTTTGACATAGGAGAGGACGGGACACAAAGGTCTAATTTGACTTCAAGCAAGTATATTGTACAAACCAAACTAATTATATCACAACAAATTACACATGTCAAACAAACAACTATCTGACTATGTTAAGTTGAACTCCTCGCTAATTCATCATTGTAAAATGTGTTTTTTCGCTGGTTTTCAAAAATTTGTAACTTGGTCCTTTCTACTTTTTGATTTGCTAGGGCAAAGGTTCTATTGATCATTTTTAGTTCAGCCAGGACTTTAACTTAAAATTAATAAAACATTTTCATAAAATTCATACAATTAAATAATAATAAACACAACAACAGTGCTCAAAACCAAAAAATCTAACGATGAAAGAAAATACTTTTGTTATGGATTTTGAAACATTGCCGTTTTTTTTTCTGATAGGAACGTCATAAGAATCAAGGCGATGGCTGGTTATACATCTTTTTCCTTCTTCTTTCAAATATTGCTGTTAAAAAATTCGCAACTTTACATATTTTTGAGATATTGGTGGCGGACCTTTTTACTCCTGAACCTTTAAGCCCTGTTCTATCTTATGCAATTTATTGATTTCAATTAATGAAAAATACCAATTAAAAACAGGCCAAAGAATCCACCGGTAAAAAAGGGGACTTGAAAATGGTTTTTGTAATTAGGTGATTTTTTTTTAATAAATATGTTATTATAGTTTCTGTTTAATTAAAGACTATGTTACAATCTATAAATCTAAAATGAGAAAAAATGATTGAGACTGATTATAATATCATTAAATAAACATCATACAAAAATATAACACCATGTTATTTTGTACGTACCTTCTCTATTTTTTAAGTTTTCAAAGGAACGACCAAAATACAAATTAATTCATTATATGACTCCTGTCGATTTGTAATAGTATAGTTTTATTATAATTCATCTAAAACTAATATATCAATTAAGAAGTAGAAGTACGGACAAAATGGCAGTATTTTGTTCTCCAATAATATTTTTTTGTTTAATGTTATAACCAGTCTCAATCGTTTTTACTCAGCATTGGATCATTTATCATCAGTGATTGAGTATTAAAATTAAGTTGGAACTATAATAACATATTTTTATAAAGAAAAAATGCAATTTGTTAAAAAATCCATTTTGTCCATATAGTACGAATAAAATGACATAAAGAGCAAAATAATGACCACTGCGACAAGACTGTGACAATGACGCTTAACATCTGACAAAACTCTTATTATAGCTTTTTTCATGTTATATAGTCGTTGAAACGTTAAAAAAACTAGCCAATTATTAAAAAAGGTCACAGTATCATTTCGTCCATATATATACCATTTTGTCCGTATTTTCCCTATTTGTATTTTATACAATAATCAATTTCGACATAAAGTGAACTGTTATGTCCAAACTTTAAACATTGATCCAAGCTCAATTATTACCATTGGGAACTTTCGAGGTGATTTTACGAGCAGTTTGCTTTGCTATCCCACTATGCAAAAGCTTTCGCATTTAAACTAGAAGTCAAAGTCATTCAAATGCAAGTCACCATAAAAAGTTTGTCGTTACCTGACATTGTTGTGTCGTTGCACATGCATTTCATGGAAACGAGCTGCTGCACCTGAAGTGTTGTTCTCAGGTGTCTGACAGGCGTCTGCCATCTTGAGCATTATACTGCGTTTCACCTGAAAAAAAAAATAATAAAAGTAAATTATCCGAGCAAATATCTATGAAATTTGTAGACCGAAATATGCCGAACAAAAGTGTTGCCTCAAAAAATTTACCATCAATTGAAGGATTGGAAAGATGAAGAACGACAAAAACTCGAATTTGCAAGTATTCGATTTTTTCATTTATGTAAGTAATTCTGAACTGTTTGTATAATAGTGTATGGCATGTGTGTGTATCAGAAATACAAATTTTGCATTTTATCATCTGGTATTACTACCTATATCCTATATGTTGCATCAAAATACCCTACAAAAATTTTCATTCAAAACTTGTTTGTTATAATTAGTAAAATCTTTTTTATATCTATAATCTATAAAATTGCTTGTTGAAATTAGTAATAATATTTCTTATATCTACACTTTTTTTTCAATACTAAATATTTAAAATGTTCGTTTTGTAACTCAAAACTGTTGTTTAGCTATCATTCAAGATTGAGATGATTTTTTAATTTGAACTGAAAGCAAAACTTTCTTAAACTCCAATCAATTAGATAGTTAGAAAATAAGAAACTTTTATATACAATTTAATAGCATTTTTGAAAAACTTCTAGCCTCTTGTCGTGTTAACTCTTTTAAATTAAATTAAATAAGTTTATAGAATAAATATTTATTTTTCACATTATATTTAATTAATTTATTAAAGAATTAGGTATTTTTAACTTCTCGTAGGGTAAGTTATAGTCATCGCAAAAAATCTAAAATGAAATTTTTTATATATAGTAACGTTTCAGAGGTTTCTGAACAATTTGGCATACCTTAGAAAAAATGTATGTATGTGTGTGTGTGTGTTTGCGGATACAAATTTTTGTCGACGATTTCGAGAATACGGATCCTATTAATGAGAAGACGTGCTGATCAGTTTTTGGCAAAGGCAAGTCTAGTCTTTTCGAAGATACGGGACAAAAAAAAATAGTAGATGAGTTTTCGAGAGATCGGAGCGACCTATTTGAATTATTCAGAGAACATTTTATTCGTATTGACAAAACAAAATATTCTTTAGATTTTTGCAAAGGCTAGTCTAGCTGTTTTGGAGATTGAGTGAAAAAAGTAAAAAAGAAGCCATTTTGAGGTCAAAAATGATCATTAGACATATGTACATCAAATTATCAGATATTTTATAGAGATGGGTACCGTACCCATGTTTAATCGTTAAACTGAGATGCAGCGCTGTCGCGCTTTGATATTTTATCTCTAACACAGGCATGCAGCACGATTGCTTTGAAAAAAGTTCAAAATTTTCAGAAAAATTCAATGTATAAAAAGTCTATTTTTTCAGAAATTTTAAAATACCCCAAAATCTTTTTTTGCAAAGCTTTTTAATTTTTTTTTTAATTTCAATTTTTGATACGGAAAGTTCCAGCAATTTGCCTTGAGGCACGATGCCATGCACCACTAGTTTATTAATAAATTAATAAATTATTTAATAAATCAATAGAGATTGATAGTTTCGTGTATTAAAATAATTACCCAACTGATGACAGCATTTAAAACCAAATATAAAAAATAAATTATGATACAGTTTCAAACGTTCCGAGACTATAATTTATATCATTGTCAAAGTAAAAATGAATAAACTATGTTAATTAGATATGGTCACAAAAATCTCTAATAATGTCGTGTGCAAATAGAATGACATTGATATATTCTTGTTATTTATTTATATAAACAGATATAAAAACATCATTCAAACTTCGACTTGTGATAATCGCGTAAAATCCTATTATTTACCAGTTAGGAGTTTTTGTTCTGAATCACATTCATAATCACATTTTGAGAGACATTGCATCTACATAGATTCCACGAATCAAACCTACATTTGAAACACTTCTTATATCATCCCTAATGAAAGCATTTCTTTCATACTAAAAATTGACATATCAAAAGTGTATAAAATTTTCCACGACTTTCCATACATTTATCGTCAGAGCATTTCCCACAATAAACATGAGGAAAATATACAACTCTCCATAGGGACCGAGTGCTACATTTAATCGTCCATGCAAAATTTCACAAGATTTCCGAGTAATTTTAAATATTAATGCGAAAAATGAACAAAGACGTTAAAAGGGGATAAAATACTCCTGAAGGAATATTGTTAAGTGCATGCACTCTATGCTTATTTTGTAAAATACTCTTCAAGGTATTACTTTAAAAGACTAAATTATAAACATTATTAATGAAGTCATAGGAAAGCATTTCCGTGAGGATTATGTATATAATTTTCAAACAAGTTCTAAGAGAAAATGAAGTTTGTTATTGATACTATATGGAATTTTCTTATTATTTATTGGTAAATGATGTTTATTATCTACTCAATACTGTACTGGATATTGAGTTTCCGTATCTACAAATTGTATTTTCTTTAAAATAAAAGTAAAGCCATTTTCTACCTTATAGAAACAAAACGGATGGAGCACAAACGTCAATATCAAATTTCCTTAAGGTAAATCGTAAATAGAGAATTATAGATAAATGAAAGCTATATACATGACATAGATAAACAAGTTTAAATACAAGTGATACATGATATTGACAATAATGTAATTTGAACTAAATTTGAAGAAAATACATGTTAGAAACAAAATATATTACGTCTTCTAAAAGGAAGAGAGAAGTTTTTGCATTGACAATTACATACCATGAAATTAAATTAGTAGGATCTCATCTATACATGTTACATTCGTTAATTTGCAAGTTATCAAGTTTTTGGATAGATGATAATTTTCTGCAGTAACTGCTAAATCATAAAAAATAAAAAGTGATTCTTCTACTTAACTGTAATATAACAATAATATAAAATTTTGAACAACATATCTTACACTAATTTTTCGGCTTTTTTTTTAAATTATGCTACTTTTCCAAAGTTTTTACAATGCTATGAAAAAGAACAGATATTATCTTGAAAAATACTAAAACACTATACTTTTTTTTTTATTTTTCTTTGTAATAAAACTTCAGACATTAGAGACTATGGTTTGCTTCATCATCAGTGTAAATATAAATATTTTTTTTCAATTAATATCGTCTTGGACTCTTCAACGAAACCTTTGCATATAGATTGACCTTAGTATATAAAGTGTTATTTTATCTACACAAGACAATATTTGAAGATTTCAAAATTTTGGCTTTTGCTACAGCATTTATCTTCTTATAATATTTTTAATTTCTTTGCCAAATATTATTTTTACTTTCAGTTGAACCGATTTCTAATACTTTCCAATCTAAGCTACAATTTTCCAATAAAATATTTTTCTACAATTTTATTCCAAATATTTGTCAAATTATTATATTATGAAAAATAACATTATTATCATAAGTAAATATTTTTGTTGTCACTTTGAGAACACATACGAGAAGTTGAACTAAAATTAATATCCTGACAAATTGGGCCATTTGAGAGTTTTTTATTCAACAAAAGAGACAATTAAGATAACATAACTATTTTATACTGAAAATTGACCCTTTATTGTAGTAATTTATATAAAATATAGTAACCGTACCCGTTCACGCTTCGCAGTGTTTTACTTTCAATTAAAAATTTGAACAAAAACGCATATTTGTTACATCTAGTCTACTAATTTTCTTGTCTTCCAATCTAATTGTCCATATAATTATCTGCCTACCTCTCTACCTGTCTACCAGTTTACCTGTCCACCTGTTTGTCATTCAACTAATATTCCAGTTCACCAATTTACAAGTCCACCAGCTTATTAGTCCACCAGTTTACCTGCCTAAAAATTCATTTGTCAACCTCTTTATCAGTCTACCAATTTAGCTATTCAACAATTTACCTTTTCTACAAATTTACCTGCCCATTTTAAACCGCAGTGCCGTGTAGGACTTATTTTAAATTGTAAACATATTTGTGGCCTATATTTTCCAGTAAAAATAAGATCACTACTGCATAATATTAGTTATCCAGAGTGGGGGGATTCACAAACCCACGACCCCGTCCACACGCGACAGCGCGCTCAACCGTTACGCCATGGAACACCATGTATTACAATATGAATGAGCAAAATTCACCTATTCAATAACAATAAACAAAAACAACCTCCATTAAACAGAAATATCAGACAATTTTCACTTTGAATGTTATGCCCGCATCGGAAATCGTCCCCGGAACAAAGGCCACACAATCCAGGGAAGGAAAAGTGCGAGATCATCTCGTAATCGGATCAAATGCAGCTCGGCGGCACAGCAAGAGAAGATTACATTACGCGGGCAACGGTTTCAGGGGGGGCTGATGGGGGGTTTCCCGAGTTCGGAACAAATCGCTATTGTCAAGAGCCCCGCGCGAAATCCAATTACACGGACCGCGGAAGTAAATAATAAAGGTGAATGTCGGACCAAACGATATATATCTCTTTGTAGTAGATTTAGATATTGCTTCTTCCCCTTTGATATAAATAAATAGAGCGTTTATCGCAGATTTATGACTCAATTCTACTCTAAAGAAGATTTAGCTGATGTTTGTTTTAAATTGCAAAACAAAATTATGATGCTGTGTTAAAAATTAATTTGATAACACATTGCTGTTATATTCAGAAAAACATTGAAAAATTTATGATAAAATTATAAATACAACGAAATTTTAAAGCAAAAGATTTTACTGTTAAAAAGCATTTACATTGAATAGAAAATCGCACTCATAAGCTTCTAATATATAAAATAATAGAAAGTGTGGACAATTAATTACCATTGATGATATACATAAAAATTTAATATGGGAATTGTAAACGACCAAGAGTGGGCTGCTGAGTCCCAACTGAGTTAATCGAAGCAAAAGTTAAGATTTTAAACCAGTTTTATATAAATTATTCAGAAAAATGTTATGACCTATTGAGGGACCATCATAACTCGAAAACATATTTTGAATCTACACTTGTTGTTGAATAAATGACTCAAAATATTAAATTTTATATTTTTACACATTTGGATATACGGACTACAACTTTGGGGCACGGCTTGTAAATCAAATATCGCCATAACACAGAGGTTCCAACCTCAAACAAATATCAAAAGCTCCCAAATATGTACTTAACCGGTTAATTCATCAAGATTTGAATATAAATACAATTAATGAAGAAATGAAAACCATGAGTCTAAATTATAAGAATAAAGTAGAAAACCATCCCAAAACTCTAGCCAAAAATCTACTAAAGATATACAGTAAAATTGAATTTTACTAGTCAAAAATGAAAAGACTTGCTACTGAATAGAATTGATGGTTAATACTTATATAACATAAAAATTACTATATGTCTAAACTATACAAAATTTATATATTTGCTGTGCGATCAGGCGTTTTGCACATAAAACCTAACATTACATATCTGTTAGTAGAGAGACACCAGAAAGTTGTCCTTATGATATAATTATTATTTGACAATTGTGCGTTTTGGAGGTTAGGCTTCATGTGTAAAATGCATGATCGCACAGCAAACACATAACATGTGGACAGTTTGTAACTACAAACTCATACGAATGTAGACCCGTAACGAGAAATTGTCCCCTCAATGAAGTATAATATTAAGTTTTAGGTATTTTACATTAATTGATATCTTTTGAAGTAATGAATTCTGTAATAGGATTAATTCAATTTAATGTCTTAAACTTATTTTATTCATTTTTTTCAGTCTTTCTGTTTTGCCATCAAAATTGGAGAAATTATGTATCAAAATTTGAATTACCTTCGATGTTTTTCAAAAACTGCTGCAATCATTTCTAAAATTTTTGATAATGCAAAGAAAAGTGCAAAAATTTCCATAAAGGTTTTTGTAAAAAAATCTAAACTCATTTTGAAAATTCAAAAATCGTTCGAAAGATATCCTTTGTTAATCATGCTGATAAATTTTTGATAAAGACCGACTGGTCCGTTTCTTCATAATTAATTGTTGATTGTTTTCAACAATTTTAATTATAATGAATGATTATGACGGTATCTTAAAATATTATAGGCCTATGAAAAATGGTTTAATTATAGACATTTATTTGATATAGCAATTATCAAGATAGACCGGTACGAGCCGGTCATTAAGATAAGAGAATATTTTATAACATATATTCCCATATTTACTGTAGAATTTGAATGTTTATGTTTAACTTAACCTTGGTAACGAAAAGTGGTAGTCAGCTACTGTTTTCCCGACTTATTAGGCTTATATGTAACTTGGAAACCATACTTGTAATAAAAGATAAACAATATTCTCCAAAGTATCTGTGTATTCCATATTAATTAAACTAATAAGACCTTAAATTATCTCACATATGAGAACCCTTATGTGCCCAGTTGTTTGGATGATAAAAGATTCTCAAGCAAATTTCAAATTGTAGAAGTCAATATTTCGATCAACTTTTAATATATAAAGAGATTTTTTATTCAAAAAATATAAAGCGTTTTCAAAATATATAATATATAGTGTTTGTCGCAATTATACATTCAAGTTTGGCCAATGCGAATTAATTTAGTATTGAGAGTAGAATTTCTATTTGCATTCTACTATATTTTTTATTTTGCTCTTGATTCAATATTAAATGATGCAGTTTGATTATTTTAGTTGAATTAATTAAATTACTCATTACATTGATGTGCTATATAATATAATTCATACAATTTATGAAATGTATCAGATAACTACAACTTTAATTAAAATTGTATTTGAAATAGAGAGGAAATATTCTCTAAATAATATAACTATGTTAAATTAATTTCATGTTAATGATTTTAAGCTTCGGCCATTCGTGATCTAGTAACAACATCAATATAGCAAGAAATCAAAAAACATTAAAATGGCACTGAATCTATTCAGCAAGCTAAATTAAATCATCACACATGATGTAATCCACATCAGAAACCACATGAATAATTTATGAAAATATTCATTCTGTCGAAAATATATATTCCATTGGAAACCTTTCTCCAGAATAGACATCCACATATTGAATTTCTCGCGTTTCGTCCCAAATGACATTTTCTTGATATATAATATGTCAAGATAAAAACTAGCCAAGCCAACAATACTATATATGATAAGTCATATATCGATAGTATTATATTGTCTATTCAATAAAAACAAAAAAGGCAATAAAAATTCAGGTAGTGTTCCAGAACCTTGACAGTTATTGTATTTTTGTAAGAGGCGAAATTCACCAAAGATGACATCGTCTTTAAGAATATCTTTAAACTGATTGTCAAGTGAATCATATTCTAAGTTTTTTTACTTACAACAGATTAATTCTATCTCAAAAATAATTTATAATATATATGAATATATTTTATTATTAATTTTAAAATGTGTGTGTGCATATGTATGTTTGAATACAATTTTGCGTCCACGATTTCAGGAGCACGCCACGGATCGACCGATTCAAATGGTTTAAAAAACATTCCATTTCTATTGATGGGGAGACGTGCTGAGAAGTCTTCAGAAAAGGTAGATTCAAGTATTTGTAATGTATCAATTAAATTAGTATTAGTAATATTTACTGCTTTTTAAATTTTTAATTGATAATTATTCACGCGTAGATGCACTTAAATAATACGTATACTATTATACTATTGAGATTTTACAAAAATGTTGAATTATTTATATATATATATATATATATATATATATATTTAGAGATTATTGACACAAAAATATAAAAAAAGAATAAATTAGTTACACATTCTATAATATTATTATCATAAAAATGACTCATTTTAGTCTTTCATAAATTACAAAATATGCGAAGCAAATAAATATAAGAAATTATTAGAGAAGCCTTTTTATGCCGTATGCAGTAAAGTGTGAAATTAATAAAAGTCAACATTTTGACTAATGTATTAGATGTACATATTAATACAATAATAAAATGAATAATTAATATCTATATTGCTATAATGCTTGTATAATACTGAAAATAATTATTATAAACAAATATTAAAAAAGTCTCCAAAATATAATAGCTGTAGTCTTTAAAATTCTGTTACTAAAAATTGAAAATCAAAATATTGCTCCAAAAATTTTTAAAGATATTGCTTGAAAATATACTTTCGAACGCAAAATATTTATTTCATAAATCCTAGGTTTTATAAATAGTATAGTAAAATTCTAGTTAAAAAAACTATTCAATAATCAATATGTATTTGACTTGTTTAGCCTCAACAAATATTTATCAATGTACGAGTACAAAAAAAAAATGTATATAACAAATGCAAATAACATGAAATACATACATACAATACATATATATATATATATATATATATATATATATATATATTTAATTAGAAATATGAACAACAACACTTTTTTGCACTAATTTATTAAATAATAATTTTACAAACGTTTTGAGACTAGGTTTGTCTCATCATCAGTGTGTTATAATTTAAAATCTAAAATATGGAAACCTAAATTAGCATTATGTGTTATCCGTTACAAGTCGTTTATTATACTGCCCCACCAACGATCGTCGGAATCTGAATTCTCTATCAAGGTCAACTAGATGAGTCACAAAATATTAAATAGGAAAGAGAAGGAATAGGGCCCTGTTGACCTAGCTACATCTATTTTTCAACTGGGCCCTATTTCTTCTCTTTCCTATTTGATATTTTGTGACTCATCTAGTTACCTTGATAAAGAATTCAGATTCCGACGATCGTTGGAGGGACAGTATAATGAACGACTTGTAACGGATAACACATAATGCTAATTTAGGTTTACATATTTTAGATTTTGTATTATAACACACTGATGATGTGACAAACCTAGTCTCGGAACGTTTGCAAAATTATTATATAATAAATTAGTGCAAAAAAGTGTTGTTTGTTCATATTTCTGAATTAATATCTATCTATCCACTCAGAATACATTTGTTATATATATATATATATATATATATATATATAAACATAAGACCGTTATATCTATGAGAGCTTTTTAAATGAAAATATTATCGTAGATTCTATTAAGAAAACTAAAAGCTTGAAAAATACTTCATCATAATCATAATAGAGCATTTTAATTAAGGTTGCAGCAGATGCAAAGATAGAATATTATACCCATAAAGAATAATAGTTTAATCTTATTAAATATTCTTGAAAAGGGTAGAAAATAAATTATAAAGTCTGACTGTTAAAATTATTAAACAAATAACATTTAATTAAAATTCATATGAAATATATTAGAACTGACATGAAAATTTAAGCTTTTTTAGTAAATAAAATTAATGTAGAGCCATTAGTTTTAATAAAAAATAATATATGTAAAATTTGAAACAAAGATTGACTACAATGTATTCTTGAATATTTTATTAAATATATAATTTACTCCTAAGTCAAATTGTTTCTCAAAAATGCAAATCAATCATCAAAATGACGATTTATTATTGTTTAGAATCTAAAATAATTTTCATATATTAATATATGTATATTGATAAAAAGCTAAATAATTACGGTTTGCCGTAATATTTACAGTTTATTTTCATCTTCAAAAAGCCATATAAATTAATAAAGTTATTCAAAGTTTTGGCAAGCATTGACTATAACGTAATTTTAAATATTTTACTACCTATTTAATATTCTTCTGAATGTAATTGTTTCTCGAAAAAGCAAATCAATCATCAGAATGTCGATTCATTGCTTTGAACTTGAAACCTTTCAATATTTGATGTATATAAATGGTAAATTTTCGCAGTTTGTTAAGTGGTTTATTTTCATCTTAGAAAAGCCGTACAAGTTAATAAGGTTGTTGAAAATTTTGGCGTGCAAATAATTTGAAAATACAAACATGAAATCCTACTTATATATGTAGTAGACATTTGTATACCTTTATAATAATGTTTGGTAAATAAAATGAACGCACGAAATGTGATTAAATTTGATTACTGAAACGTGCCATTTGGTGAAAACAATTATATTTGTTTTACCAAATTGTTTGTTTTAACGTATAAATCAATATTATGATTTTACATAAATTATGCAAAGGTATAATAATAATTGTTTGACAAAATATTAATATTGAAATACAAAAATAATTTTAAAATGTAAAAGATTATTCTTATCTTTATTAAATATTTTTAATACAGATACAGTCTGCGCTTTTTCATTAATCTGTTAGAAAACACATTTGTATGCAAAATTTCAATAAAGGAAAATCTATTCAATTCTTAACTATAAATTGTTAATAGTAAAATACATAAAAAATATAAGTGTGAATCTATCAAACAAAAATTAACTAGATGTAAGTGTGGTTTTGCCCTAACACAATTGCATGGACTTCCCGATATGTATTGTGTTTTATAGTAATTTATAATATTATTTATAATTATTACAAAGGGTGGATACCACTACAGTATATATAATCAACTTAATCAATAAGTATTGAGATTAAATATTTTAGATTAAATATTCGGATTTAAAATTCGAAATTCGGAAATAAAATGTTTGCTTTCTCTATAAATTAATCAATGCGATTTATAACTGATAGGTATCAAACATACTTGTAATATCCGCAATTGTATAAATTAAATTAATTAGTTCAACACATTTTGTTTTATGAATTTCGTGTTCTAACAATGTACTTTATTTATACGTCGATTTAATCAGTAGCTGTCTACAAAACACAAAATGTACCTATGCTTCATAGATGATTTTTCATAGTTCTACTATTTATAAAATTTTGTCAGACTACGAAATCTATCGTCATACAAAGTGTCATCAAAATCGCCAGAAAAAAAATAATTACTTTACCAAAAACTAGGCAGCACGATTTCTCTAATCAACGTCTTATCGAGTTAAATCGAATGGCTTTCAAATTTTTAAAATCGGTTAAAGTTCGGTCATTATAGATAATATAGCTTATAATACTGTGTATTATTTGGATTAGCAGTTGTAGATTAATTATTCAAAGAATACTAAAACTTTTATTAGTTTTCTTAAATATCCAATTTACCATTATTTTCTCTCTATAGGCTAAATATTTGTAATACATCTAATAATTATAAGCAAAATATGGAATCAAAAACCAGCAATACGAACTGTATATTTTTTGAAACATTCTGATCGGATGGCCGAATCTCGTAAAAATCAAGTTTACATTTTCTGCACTTTATGCTCCGTATCTCCGAAACAACTGGACCTGTCTAATAGGAGTTGTTTGAATCATGTGTATAGATCCGCGCTCCCAAGAACGTGGACGAAAAATTATATCCACACATACGCACATAACGAAACACACACACATGCACACATCAATTTTTTCCAAGGTATGCCAAAATGTTCAGAAACCTCTAAAACGTAAAAATAATGCCAAAAATTGCTTTTTGGACGATTACTATAACTTACCCTTAAGTAAGTAAAAAATATGTTTTAACTAATTTTATGGCATTCATGAATTATGTACCGCTGTGACTCAAGTCACTTCTGCATATGAAAATATTGTCTCAGGTTGAAAAAGCTTGGCAAAGGTCATGAACATTGATATTTGTTGTCTCGTCAATCTTATAGAATTAAGATTTATGCACAAAAAAATCTTAATTATTTATAATAATATCGGAAAATTTGGAATGTGACCTGAAAGTCACGATGGTCCATAGAGGGTTAATTAGCTTTTATCGGTGGTGAGTAGGTGCCAACAATAAGAATATCATACAATTTTCGATGAGTCGAAGCATTAAAAAATTGCGACAAGTAGTTAAAATAAATATAGTTGAAATAAATGTAGTTAAAATAAAAATAATGTATGTAAAAAAGTATCTAATACATTTTTTTAATTAAAAGAGATTTTGCACATTAACAG
>NW_020539726.1:28050147-28085233 GCF_003426905.1 Ctenocephalides felis
AAATATTTAGATTAATTGATATTAAAATTAAAAAAAATGATATCTTTTTTATTATTTGAATACATATTTTGAATATCCGAATAATTTTGAACTAAACATGACAATGTCAAAATCGTTTATAATATCAATAATAAAGTCTGAAAATTTTCATATGGATAGTCCGTAACTCTAATTTGTATAAAATGCCCCAAATCCAATATTTTTAATTAAGAATATTATTAAAATACAAATTAATTTTTGAATATATACTTTACTGGGATAAATTTTTGTTATTAATTTCTCATTTATTATTACCATATTTTTTCTGTATGGTATGTTCAAACAATAAATTTAAAAGACTCATAAAAAAATCATCTTTTTATCTTGTGTTTTTTTTTCATATTTAATTACAAACATTTTAAAATGAAATGAAAATTAATTCAAGCAGATAAACTGTTATATTGAAATAAGCAATGCAGCTCACAAATTGAAATAAACTTTCATTTAAAAAAGTATGAAATCTTAAGTTATTATTAGCATGACTATCAAACCTAAAGGTTATATATTACATAGATTATTAAAATTATGTTTGCGATTTTGAAAAAAATATTTTTGATCATAATAAGCTAAAAAATATATTTTATCGAAATATTTATAAGTTTCGGCAAAGCAAAGTTTTAAAGTTTAAAAAACTCTATAAAAAATTTCTTGATTTTGTACCGAACAAAATAATAGATATGTATCTGCCAAAATCTTAATTCCTAACTATTTGTTAAAAATGAAAATAGAGTATTGGATAAAAATCTCGACGCGAATTTTAAGGCACAATATATTGCAAATTGTGAATAGTTTTATGAATCGATGCCAACTGATCGTTCGACAAAGCATTTGTTCTCGTATAATTTTAGAAGCATTTGAAGGCAAAACTAATAAACATTTCTCACGAACATTTATCGCACCTTCCTAAGTAGATGATATTTTAAATTTCAATTTCAATCTAGAAATCTAGTAAATTTTTTTCTTTTAAAAATCATTTTTTTATAATTTTGCGTCTACCGATTCATAATCAATGAGTATCTATCCAATACTTGTGAGACTAATAATAGATTAATGCTCGTAATTTAATACAGTGCACTAATTTTAAGAATTTTTACAACTTTCATCTTACAAGAAAAACATCAACTGGTTCTATATTTATATATTTTATGGCGACCGATGGACTAAATATATCTGGAAGGAAGATTATGCGTGGAAATGTGGACACCTTCCAAAATCCAGAACATTTGCGCGACAAATGTTTATTTTGATAATGTTTTGGCACCAGGAAAAATAATTCAAAGTGTTACAATTTAATATAATAACAAAATCATTAAGAACGATACAAACGGTATATATATCGTAGATAAATATATAATAAATTATTTTATATATAATTATTTTTTTAAATAAAGAATTTTTACTTTGGATGTAAAATAAAATAATAAATATAACTCAAACTGCATAATAGTTAAGATTTTTTAAAAATATTTATGATTATATTAAATTGAAATATTCATATTTAATTCTAAATTTATTAAGATTCGTATACTTACATAAACTTTTTATTTATAAAACAATGATAGTTTCTGGAAATGATTATTAAAAATCAAAATAACTATTATTTGGTGAAATGAAAAGTTAAAGCAAATTCAAATATAAGCATCAATTTCTAAGAATCTCTGGTAATTTGATTAGGTACATCAAATCTAAATACAAATTTTAGAAATTTTATCTTATTTACTTGTTGTAATCGGTTGATAAAAAGTATAACCAAATATTGAGTTCCAGTCTACTTTTAATTATTATACAGAAAATTTTACAACTATCCTGAAAAGGACATCAAGTGAAATTTTAGGAATAAACATAAGCTTTAAAAATACAAAATTATCTGGCTATTGGTAGTGATTTGAAATTGATAGAGAATATTTTGTGTTTTTTTAATTTGACTCAAGAAGTGGGTTTGGGTGATCTTCGAGGCGACTTTTGTACTTGCCTAATTGAGTTCATATTTCATAGTATTGTGTTGATGTTGGCGTCTTCAAGGATCAACCAATTTGGAAAATTTATTTGACTATTTCAAAATTTTATTTATTGATATGTTTTGATCTCTTAGAATGTTTAAAACGTTGGTTTTGGAAACTGATTTTTCATAGTTATGTGTCTAATCTTTGCCATAATAATAATCATAATTTCGCAGCATATAATTTTAGAATAAACGATTGTTTAACATTTTTTAGCAGACTGATTTTTTCAAGACATAATTTTACCTCATCGGTATTCGAGTATGTGAACGATCGAGCTTTGTAGGACATTCTAAATGTGGATACCGGAATAGAACAGATAGACTATAACGCACAAAACTAATCTATTATGTACGCCAGATTTTGTATACTAATATATACTAACATATAATCTCAGTTAAAAATTAAAATAAAACTAGTGGGGTGGGTGGCATCGTGCCTTAAGGCAAATTGCTGGAACTTCCCGTACCGTAACGAAATGTTCGAGGAATACTGAATGTTTTCAAATAGATTATTATAAATATTGTAACATTGTCTAATATTTATAAGAATTATATAAACTGAATTGCAAAGTTGAATTATTTGTTTCAACAAAAAACTAAAAAAAAAAAAAAAAAAAAAATGGAACAAAAATTTTTTTTTCCAAAATCAATTATTTTGTTAAGACAAGCAAAAGTTTTTTGAATCATTCAAATCGACGCTTAGTTCTCTCAAAAACTGCCATTTTTTACATATTTAGCTCCGTATCTTCGAAATGGCTGGGCCTGCCTCTGCCAAAAAATAATAAACACTTCTCCCAATCATTACTAATTGAATGTTTTTTAGATCATTCAAATCGGATACTCCGTTCTCTCAAAAATTCGATTTCTATTTTCCGCACTCTTTGCTCCGTATCTCCGAAACGGCTGGACCTGCCTTTGCCAAAAACTAATCAGCTCTTTCCTATCAATAGGAATCGAATGTTTTTTTGAACCATTCAAATCGGTTGATCCGTGCGCCCTAAAACGTGACTGGAAATTTGTATCCACACATACATACACACACACACACACACATACACACACACACACACACACACATCCATTTTTTCTGAGGTATGCCAAAATGTTCAGAAACCTTCAAAACGTCGAGAAATGTAAAAATTTTCAATTCCGATTTTCGGCCCATTACAATAACTTACCCTACGGGAAGTTAATAATAGCACAAGTTTAAAGACAAACCAATAAATTCCTAAAATCCTATCCTAATTCTAAAATTATGAACCCAATTTAATTTATTCAGTATGCTGCACAAGTCAAAATTAGTTATAATGTAATGTAATAATATAATTATAAATTTCAATATAAATTTGGTATTAACTTTCGAAATGATTTTAGAATATTATTAAAGTCATCAAACGCTGAGTGCAGGTAAACCTGAAGAGTTAACTCAAAATTTCTACCATTCAATAATACTATCTATAATTCTCTTATGTATTTACAAATAATTTTAACATGCTAGAAGTTGGATTTTGATACTCCCACAACTAATTTTAAATAAATTGAAAAATAATATGTTTTAACGAAAAAATAAAAAAAATTGTACGCAAACAATTATAGTAGCATTAAAAAATCTGTAATAAAGCTCTAGTCTGGATATCAACTTTCCGTTAATAAATTTTTGTTTAATTAATATAGTGTAGTATTAAGTATTAAATTATAGTATTAATTATGTATAGAGTATAATATACTATCCACGTTACACTTTTTCATTAATAAATATCTCATGAATCATAAAGATTTTGATATATTTAGGAAGTGAATAAAGGTGATGAGTTTAGCAAATAATTTAAATGACTTGACTCGTTTCGACAAAGTGTAAGTAGCAACTGTCGCGAATCTATTTTATGGATGATGTCAATAAACTTATGGCATGTTTTAAAATCAGTAGATGTAGATTATGATTTTTTTAATATATTAGATTCGAATGATCAATAGATAGAATTATAGATATCAATAATAGAATTAGAATCACATAAGTAATAATAAATGGTGGTAATATATGTAAAAATGAACATGGCTGGTGAAATATTATAAACATCTCTGCTTAGTAAATTAATAAACAAGCAGAAAGTTCATACACTAACATTTTTAAAAAGTTATAATTGGGGTTGGGGTTTAAAAATTTTGTGACCACTTTTACTCCCGGTTTATTTTAGGAGAGTTGTTCTAAGTTTTTGTCAAAATTCTTATTTTCAGGTAGAATTATTTTTACAAAATATGAATCGAGAAAATTGAGGATATCAAAATAAACAACTTGAAATAAGCACACTAATAAAAGCAATATTAATTACTCGATATAATTATGAAGAAAATTGAACAAAATTTTAAGCAAAATTTAATAGCGATAAAAATCATACTAAAATAATAATAATGATAAAAAAATTAATAAATTTTACACTCATTGTCAGTAATTATTATTAAAAAAAACAACTAATATTTAATTAATCTTTAAATAGTATTTTCTATGAATAATTTTCATTGATTTTTTTTATTTAAATTAAACACCTGCTCACCAAAAAATATGATCATCATTTACAATACATAGAAAATAAGAATTTTTTTTATTGGTATTTTATTATTTCTGATGAAAAGGACAGGGTTTTTTATTTAACCCAAGCCTCTTTGGTGTAGTAGGTTTGCATATAAATATCTGTGCATTATTAAAGTTTGGAGAGTCTAGCAATAGAAATGAGAGAAAAAGCTCGTGGATTAAAAATTAAGACAAATCGCAAAACAATAGTTTTTTAAAATCATTTATAACAGGATAATTTTTACTCCGCTGAATAGTTGATTAATCCATATTATTCTCACCAGCTTCCATACAAATTAGAAAAAAGAAAAGTACACAAAATCCAAAGCTCAAAAAATGATTTTTTTTCAATTTTGTATAAATAATTTTTATGTTCAATAAATATAAGTTATGTTTTAATAAGATTATAATAGAAGGCAACCCAACAGCTTTTTTTTCTAAAAATTAAAAAAAATGCATTCTTCTGATTTCCATTAATGAATGCTCCTTGCGTTTCTCGCGTTTGATATCAATTAAATTTCAATGGAACTAAATATCATTAAAATAAAAAAGTTTCAATCATATTTAAGAAAAATCTCCCAATAATGCATTTATATACTCAAAGTCATATAATAATAATTCACTAAAACGACAAAAGAATTAATTAATACATTTGCTTTGTGATCATACATAATTTCATTATAGGTGTACATCGTATCGAAGAAGCTCTGTTTTAGAGTAAATTATGCGGGAATAATAGCATTGGCAATTGGATATAGAAACTTGAAGATGGCTTAAAATGTCTAATGCTAAATTTTGTATACAAGAAATAGCCACAAAACGTTTATTTATAACTCGAACGTCGCTCAGAGTGTACAGGATGGGTTTATAAGGCGCAAAGCCGTAGACAACGGATCATTCAGCCGCCGACGCCGAATTGGAGGCGAACGATATAATAGATATATATATATATATATATATATATATATATTGTAAAAATTAATTACAGATAAAACTATATACTGTACAATGAATTCAGTAAAAAGTTCTTACATATGCTTATTCTAATGTACTTCCTTACGTATTATCTTCATGCACTCAACTCCATTCTTATACTCTTATGAATTCTGGAAATACTAGTATTGTTAAATGGCAACAAAATTACTAATCTGCTAATAATATTTGCAATTAAATTAGAAACTATAAAAAATTACATTTACAACATAAATGTGCATCAACTAATAGCAAAATCGACATTTGATGTAGGTACATTATTTCATCCAATTTTCGAAGCCAATCTATTACATCGTTAGATCGAAATGTACAGAACATTAATTAAGAATTCTCAATTTACCGTCCAATATATTATTATTTCCCCGATTCAATTCAATTCACCTTCGAATCTTTTATTTTTACTGAGTACTGTAGAACATTCGAACTGGCCTCATCATCGTAAACACAGATTGTGACGTCCAAATTGAAATATTTTTAGATTTCTTACGAAACAGCTCACCGTTGAAATATTCTAAATATTGTGAATAGCGGGTATCTCACAAAATGCTTTTGTTTCAAATACGATAATTGGTCATAATTTAATAAAAGATTATTTAATAAAAAACTGAAATTTATTGCCTTTACCATTACCTTAATTTTAATTGATTCCGAAGTCCATAGGGGCGCCACTAACTGTAGCACGTAAATTTACCCCTAATCTTAATTCTAGATAAGAATTATTATTATGTTTATATAATAAAGAGAAGATAATCCTGTATAATTTAAATAAATGACATGAGAACAAAATGTTCGTGTATATAATATATTTTCAGCTAAATCACAAATATGTTTTCACAAAAATATATAATAAAACAATCACCTCTATATAATAATAATGAAAGCTAGAACCTTTGTTGAGTGCCAAAAACACTAATACAGGGTAAAGCCCATTTGTTCCGTGCAAAAATGCTCAATTATTACGTTGTCACATAGAATAAAAATAAAATTTAACTAGTTGGTATTGCTATTTGCCTTAAAGCAAGTTACATGAACTTCCCGATATGTGTAAATAATCGACTTAATCAATAAAAAATAAATTAATTTATGAGTGATTATAAGTATTCCGAGTGGATTTATTACACACAATTGAAAACGAACGAACGAACACGTTAGCTCGGAGTGTTTTCTAAAAGCAAATTTTCAAAAACCAATAATTTTTATAATTGAACCAATTTCCGTGAGACTTTAATGGTTTACTATGTTCAAGACCGAGTACTCATATCATTATACCAACTAAATCATCTAATTTTAATTTTAACCAACGTCAAAAAATCTACGCATTTTCTCAAAGTTTGATGAATTTTTACAATTAAACTACTTGTCGCAAGGCCGTAATATTTTAATATGATCTACAAGACTATGGTATCTACCGTCAAAAAAAATCATAAAAATCGTCGATTTTTTATTTAAACTTTATTACAAGAAAACGGCCCGGCAGATCTTTACCAAAAACTAATCAGCACGATTCCCAACCAATATCTTTCGAACGGTTTTTGAATTTTCAAAATCGATTCAGAATAGCGGGCTAAAACGTAGACGAACATTTTTTACTTTTCTGCGATTTACAAAAAAACTGCTCGGCCGATCGTCGCATAAAGCTCAGAAACGCTAGTCCTCGCTAGTTTTAAATCGGTCCAGCCGTTTGGGAGGAAACGTCGATTTACGGCAAACAATCTGTTAACACATACACACACACATACTTTTTTCCAAATTTGATCTCATTCGATTCAGAATGACTTGAAACGTCGAGAAAACATAAAATTAGCAAGTCGGATTTTTTTATGAAAACATAAACATAAACTTTCCCTCCGGGAAGTTAAAAAAAATGCAAAAATCTTTCCCTTCCATACGCGCCTTATAAATCATTAAAATTTTTAAAATATTATGGGTCTAACAAAAATGTGAGTAAAAATAGATGAGTAGGGGAGCTAGAGCTTTGTTGCAGGGGTTTTTTACATGTCCGATCAAGATAAAGAAATATTTCATATATATCTTCCAAGATACTATTGAAAAACGCCTGTTACTACTTGCCTCTGTTACAATAAGCTCCTGGCTCCGATATATTAAAAATGCAAAAAGGCTAATATATTAAGCTCGTCGATTATTTTGTTACAGATTTATCTTAGATGTGTCGACGATAATATTCTTTAGCCGTGTACCCGGAAACCACACAATAAATAAAACAACGTTAATGTAAGTGCCAGAAGGCCATCGATCAAAATGGCGAGATACTTGAATTACAAAAATACTTTGAATTTTACGCTGCAACTTTGTAGAAGATTTATTATTGCTGCTCAATTACTCATTAGGTATTTGCCATTCATTGATTTAACTAGGTGTAAGTGGCATTCTGCTTTCGTGACATGTACTGTGTAGGTATATCCTAAGAGCTTTGCCCATTTTCCAAACTTTAAGGAATTTTCATAATTGAACCACTCTTCGTAGGGCTTCAATATTTAGAATGTTCGCTAAAACCGTGAACTCTATCTCTATTCAGAGTTGAATTAAATTTGTCAAAATAAATTTACATATAATTACAAAGAAACGACCCGAAACTACCGGTCGAACTACCAAAAACAAATCAACTTTAAAACAAATAAATTTTCAAATTGGCTTCAAGATTTTTATGGAAAAGTTATTAATTATAGAGAAACGGTTAAGTCAATCATCATTATCGAGTTTCATAGATTGACTTTTAATTTTTTTAAATTAGTGCTGTCGTTTTAGAGAAAATTCAAAAATAAGTTAAATTTTGGCTTACACACACACCAACACACATTTTTTATTGTTGATAAAAAAACGATTTAATGCTCCTATAAATTTTTCTAGATTCTAATCATTCCATATCAATAAATTGACTTGAAACATCGAGAAAACATAAAATTGTCAAATCAGATTTTCTGGCTTCTCCTTCAGGAAGTTACTAATATACAACTGCTAACTTTATGAATCCTATAAAAATTATTGTTTCAAGGTAAGCTATAAAACATTAAAATGAATGATCGGTTAAGATATTAAATAATATTTTATATGCCAATAAATATTATGCTGTTGATGTAATGAACGTAAGGTTAATATGAATTGTGCAGTTATAACATACAATTAGAGTGATCTCGCAATATAGAAGTATAGTAACAAATGGTGTTTAATTGAAAATACATAGTTTAAAAATTTACTAGCAAATAAAAAAAATATTAATAACTTTTAAATATTAAATCCTAAAACTTTCTGTGTATGGCAAACAACTTACGTTGAAAAAATAAAGAATATGTATGCCTAAACAAAACAGCTTCAAAATTTCATGTTAGGATGATTTTATGAATACTAATGATTTATGAATAAAAAATTTTAAATGTTGAGTTTCGTGATTAAGATACATAAAAAAATTACACAGCACCGAAATATATATTATAAATAAAATAATACGTAGCTTATAATTATAATATGACAAAAAAACAGCAAAAGACAATTTAATTTATTGGTCTATACTCAAATAAGTAAGAAACTAATATACTCAACATCAATGAGCTTAATAAAAAAATTTAAGTGACTAGGGTTTTCAGAAATTAAGTTATATTGTCTTATCCAAACACTGGGCATATACAAACTTGGTATAAAGTAGTGATTAAGTCTTGTAGAAAATAGGTTATATTATTTTTATTTAATTATTCTACAATCCTTGAAGCTTACAAAGTGGTGTAAAGCTTTTAGAAATCGAATAGTTATATTGTTCTATTCCATAAATCTATGAGCTTGGTAGCTTTTAAAGTAGTGCCTAAAGCTTTTCGAAAACAAGTTTAAAGCTTATTATTTGTGAGCTAAATTTAAAAATAATATGATAATATATTTTGATGATTAAATAATTCTATTCTCAGGATTTAAGCGTTCTAGCATTTAAAGTATTCGACATTAAAAATGAAAATAATACTATTATCTCTGATTCCATTTGTGAGCGCTTATTTCCAACAGTGATGTTGCAAATGAATTTACAACTGATCAGGCTTATAAAAATGATTTGAGAATTTGTTGTAAAGCTCAGCTTATTTTACAAATAAGTCGAAAAGTTTAATATGAGCTTATGTATGTAATCATCTTTTATTATTCCTCGATACACTATTAATGAAAATCTTGAACAAATAATTAATCAAGAATATAATATGAGCTCCTGTTTGTATTAAAACCTAATCTCGCCACCTTAAAATATTACTCTTCACAATTATGACTCCCAGACAGGATAATAAAACAAAAGCATTTTTGGCAAATTCCTGCGATTTCTTATAAATATTTCTTCTCTTTCTTGGCCTACATATATTTTATTCTTTTAATTTTTATTACCTTTTGTTCTTGTCCAAAAGGCATTTTACAAATGAGCAGTACGCGTGCATGTAAGCTCAATTTAGACGCCGCGACCGAAATAAACGGGCGTCAAGTATGAAGTTACAATATAATTAGAATATGAAGTTAATCATCATTAACTTCATATTGCAGGCTACGATAATTATGATATTATAATTATGATTACTAACTTTCTTTGTATCACAAAATTGATCAAACATTTAGACTAAAACTAGCAAACGAGTAAGATATTGGATATGATGGTGATGATGTCAATTTTTCAAAAAGTTCTAAAATACGCAAGTTAAGGTACTCTAAATGTGTGAAGTTCAGGATGTTACTACTTACTTATTACAGAGACTGAAGACACTATGAAGTTATACTTTTAGAAAGTTATCTTATATATAAAAATAAATCGCAAAATGTGTTGGTAAGCGGATATCAACAACACCTGGACCAATTTAGCCAATTTTTTTTAAATGTTTGTTGATGTCCGAGGATGGTTCTTACGGCGAGAAAAAATCGAATAATTGCCGGGAAAACCATAAAAACAGCCCTTTTCTTTTCCTCATTCAAACGTTTTCTAACTAAAACGTAGAATCAATTTGAGCTATATTGCTATTATATAAATAAAGTTCATATTAAATTAAAAGCACTCACTGTATACTCCTTTATGTATGTGATTCTATAGTACTGGGATTAATGTGCAATATTGTAGAAATAAATGGAAAAAAATGTAAAAAACCACATGTCATTGTTTGCATTAAAAACAAATGAAAACTATCATCTGCCAAAAATTTCAATTTACTTATGAACCTAGACAATATTAAAATATGTATAATAAATTTATGATTATGAATAAGAAATATGAAATGTCTATATTATTATTGCCAAAAAGCTGCTGAGATGTGCCAGCAATTAAAATGATATAAAATACAGTATATGTATGGCAGATTGAATGATACACATATAAACAAATATGACAAATTAATTCACTTAAAATATGAAATTAAGTATTAATCAGGGCCGGTCCTACCTTTAATGCAATGCGTGCGAAAAATACGAGCGCACGCTTTAGGGGGCGCCAACACGAGATTCGGACATTAAATTTCCATTATAGTTTTTTTTTTCAATATATAATTTGCATCTTTTACTAATCTTTACACAATATTTTTAAAATTTATAAAAATTTCACTTTATAACAACAAATGGAAAAGTAAAGATAAATACATACAATTCGGCCTCACGATATCGATTAGGAGAAGTTTAAGATGCAATTTTGAATATCTTAAATAATAAAAAATTAAATTAATTTCATCCAACATGAAGTACCAGTGTTATGTTATGGTTATGGTTATGTTATACCCTTTAAAAGACTCTCAATTTCGAATATAGTGTGGGAATTGAGACTCATCATTTTATTTAAAGCAGTTCTATTAAATGTTTAATATAGTTCATATTATAAATGTATATGCATTTTGGCGTGTAGAGTAATTAAAAAAATTTTTTTAGGTAAACAGTAAATATTAGTATATTATATTAAAAAATTGTAGGCATGTATTATATTTATAAATATACCAAGTTGATCTCAGTAAGTTGGTCAAGAAGAAAATATAAACTTCTCCTTAGGATTGAATGTCCATTATTTTACCATATCGGTTCTGTTTCATGTTTACCATTATCTGGTGTGCGTTAACTGCAATTTGCAAAAACAAATGAGCGAATCGGACATGCATTTACAACGTGTAAATAAATGTTGGCGATCTGAAACTATGTTTGTTATTTGTCTGGCGCATAAAATTAGATAATACCCTCGTTACCGCCAGCACATATAGTAGTTACATCTATAGATGAGATGGCACCGACGAGTTCATTCTGATAGGATAGAAGAAATGCCGAGGAAGTCGGATGTCATGTGAAAAATATTTTGCTCGAGAATAAATTAAGAAACATAATCGGCAAGTGCAGTGAAACAGATATTCATGAAAAATTTCATTGTGATAAAAATTTTCATCGCGTAAATAAAAAGATCTAATACTATATTACTGATACATCACTGCCAACAATGGAGGTTATATTTATTTTAAATTTTAAAATTTAGTATATTTACAATCATGATTGCCATACTAATGATACCAGATATATTTGAATGGTTTATTCTAATAAACCTGCTGGAGGGTTTGTTATAATATGCCTACTTAAAGCTAGAACTAGTGGGGCGCATGACATTGTGCCTTAAGGCAAATTGCTGAAACTTTCCGTACCAAAAATCATTTTTTTTAAAGAAGATTAACATTTTTGAAAAAAATTCACTCTAAAAAAATTAGATTACTGAGAAACTATAAATTTTTGACAAAATTTTACTTTTTTTTTAAAAAAAAAGACTTTTTGAAGAGAAATTTATAATGAAATATTTTGAAAATTCTGAATTTTTTTTCAAAGAAATCGTACTGCTTTAACTGCATAGAGACGGACGTCTAACGGATAAACATTGGTACGGAACCCATAGGAATGTAAACTAAATTTATACTTATTGTGAAAATCTCTATAAAATATCTGATAATTTAATGTGCATATTTCTAATGATTATTTGTGACCGCCAAATGGCATTTTTTTTTACTTTTTTTACTAGATCAGAACCGCTAGGCCTGTCTTCATGAAAATTTTACGAGTTCTTCATCTTGTTAATACAAGTAAAATGTTTTTTGAATTATTAAAAATCGAACGCTTCGTTCTCTTGAAAACTGAGTTACTATTTTTGGCACTTTTTGCCCCATATCTTGGAAACGGCTTAACAAAAGTTCAGTTTTAATCATAGTATTAATTAGTGATCACAACCAAAGTAAAAACAATTATAAATCTGTTTGTCGACAAAATCGAAATATAAACTAGATATAAGAAAATTTGCATGAAACTTTCCAAAATGTGGCTTATAATTTTTTCTATGTGACCATAAAATTTTGATGACAGAATTTATTGATTTTTTTGACAAAATCACTTTTTGCAGACACATAATATTTCAGTATGTTCGTTAAGACCATGAACTCTGCCATAATAATTTTTTTTATCAAAATTTTCAACACTTAATAAGAAAGAAGCACCGCCGATTTTTAGTTTCTCTTCTTTGCGAAATACTAACTGATATCCATGGAACAATTTTTAAATTTTCAAAATCGATTCAGAATTTTTTTATAAAACGTGGACAAATTATTTCGCACGCCACTGCTAATTTTTAAAAAATGACTTTACCTATATCTCGTAGAACTAATCATCGCTGATTCAGCCGTTTTTGAGAAAACGAACACTAAAAGTCAAATTTGGATTACGACAAAAAGCGCTGCTTATTTTTTTTAGACTTTGATGAATTAATAAAATTACACCAATAGTGGGAGGATAGTAATTTTTTAGTATGTCAAAACTTCACCGCATATTTTGTGAAAAATAGATAATCGATTTTGTATATGCCGCATTTGTTTGACCTCTATAAGTGAGCTTTTAAAATCCAAAATCTTATAAACAAACCTGTAGAAATAAAACAAATATTGTACTTATTATGAAAATCTCTATAAAATATCTGATAATTTGATTCTGGACTTTCAAAACCTGCCTTCCCAAAAATTCTGCTCAAACTGCCTTCCCAAAAAAAATATCAGTTTTGCATTCCATCTATACACTAGAATGTTTTTTAGATCATTCAAATTTATTTGTTCTCTCAACTGAATTGCCATTTTTGAGATATTTTGCTCGGTATCTTCAAAACTTCCAGACCTGCCTGTACCAAAAACTAATCAGCTCGTTCTCCCATCAATAGAAATCGATTGTTTTTTGAATCATTCAAATCGGTTGATCCGGTTTATCGAAATAGTAGACAAAAAATTGTTTCCAAACAAACATACATACCTACACTTACTACAAAAAAA
The DNA here is from genome assembly GCF_003426905.1 of Ctenocephalides felis. Taxonomy (NCBI): domain Eukaryota; kingdom Metazoa; phylum Arthropoda; class Insecta; order Siphonaptera; family Pulicidae; genus Ctenocephalides; species Ctenocephalides felis. Next base: position 28,064,045 of record NW_020539726.1, read on the forward strand.
CACATACACACATCCATTTTTTCTAAGCTTTTGGATGTCTTAAAACATAAAAATATGCCAAAAATTTATTTTCGATTTTTTTGCGATTACTATAACTTACCCTACAGAAAGTTCAAAAGAACTAGTAGTACAGTAAGAGAATTAAATTTTAAAGAAGCTGCATAATAGACTGCCTAGATAATCATGATGATCGTTGAATTCCTATTTATTTTTCTAAAATATAATAAAATTGTAATAAAATTTTAATCACAAAAATCTACAGCTCTTTGTTTAACATACAAAGTCTCCGAACGCGGTCAGAGTGATAGGATATATGTGCGTATTGTGTGCCAAACATTCCACTCTTAATATGGCAGCGCCACAAAGCCAACTCACTTGCCAAATCACCCACAGGCCACAGACTAACTAAACTAAATAGCAACAGAACTGAACAGAACAGAACAGAAGAATATCAGAATACGTGTAAAATCACCGTCGGCAATCAGAATAGACGCCTGCTTTTGCAAAATAGACCAAATCCACCTAGAAAGACAACCAGGAAAAAGCCGCTGCCTGAATTGATGGAAAGGCATCAATCATTCGCGAGAACTATGCTAAAATCTGATGCTGAGGTCAGCAGAATATTGGACGGTGTATGAAAGTTTGATGATGATTTTTAGTTTAAAAGCAGAGTGATATTTAATGTTGCGAGGTAAATACTTGTAGATATACATTGATTAAAAATTTGATGCCAAAGTCAGGTACATAATCGGTACATATCGTGTAAAATATTTATAAAAATGTTTCTTGTTTCATGCCATATAATGTGAAATGCAATGGGGAGGGTGCAATTCAGTATGAATTCATATGAATGTAAAAAAATATTACGAAAATATAAAAAAAGGACATTCATAAAATTTAGTTACGCGGCATACATCAACACGTCATAGTTCATTTATGTTATTATTTCGTATTACTGTTTTTATTCTATTTTTATTTAAACTTTTTTCATTTTATATTCAATTTATTGTGTTTTTTTGTATTTTTTGCACATATCAATTTTGTAAATAAGACATTAAAGTCTTGATTAACAAAAATAAATTATAACAAAAAAAAATTTAGTCTACTTGTTATATTATCTCATTCATCAACACACTCATCAACACACATTAATAGAGAGAAAAAAATATTCATTATTATTTACTCGTTTTTTATGAAACCATCGATTGTTTTATCATGTTAGCATTTTATAATTTCTTAAAACTTTTGATGAATCCTATATCACTTTAGTCAATTTTTTAAGGAGAGCTTTTCAATGTCGCTCAATTGAAATTTTTTTAAATTTAAGCTTAACAATTAGTCTTGATTCTAAAAAAACTTGGGTCAGTTGTATCATTATTCTTGACTGTGGTCCTAGAAATATTATTTACGGTTACGGTTCCAAAATCGAAATGAACAGAAATCATAAAAATTAGCCACAAAAACCGAAAAATAGTCTCAGCTCAATCAAAGCTCTGGGTTTCACTTGAAAGCTCATAATTTTCAAACTGCATAAAATATACATTTCTTTTTTAAATTTCATGATAGTTTTGGTCAAAACAATCACCACGAGTTAATAATAAATTAAAAAATGTCTCATTAGAAATTTGAAAAATGATTTTTATATTGTTTTTTTGTCCATGATTTTTGGTGCACTGATCAATCGATTAGAAAAACTCAAAACATTCGATTCCAACTGATGGAGAGAAGTAATAATTAGTTTTTAGCAAATACAGTTCCAGCCGTTTCGGAAATACAGAGCAAATTGTGCGGAAAATAAGAAATGGAGTTTATGAGAAAACTGAATGATTCAAAAAACATTCAATTCGCAATGATGGAAAAGAGTAGTGATTAATTTTTGTCAAATACATGTCCAGCCGTTCCGTAGAAAGAGAGCTGAATGTGCAAAAAAATGTGAGTTTTTGAAAGTGTGAAGAAATAATTAGTTTTGGGTAAGGCAAAATTTTTTCTTTTGAATCTCAGAATTTCGATTTATTTTTAATTTACAAAAAAATATTTTTTAATATTGAAATTAATTTAAATTTTAATTCTAATTCTATCTAAAATTATTAAAGCACAATGCCATGCACCACTAGTTTACAAATTAAAATTATTTCTTGTTCTAAGAATGGCATTCAAGAATTATCCAGAAGTAAATATTCATAACAGATTTATAAAAATTAAATCAAACTATTTAAATTTTATGTTGTACAATTTTTTTACACAAATTTGAAGTTGTATAAAAAATGGGCAAAAAATATTGCTTACGTCTTCTCATTGCAGAAGCCATTAAATGTGATGTTAAGTATGGCAAAGGCTTATAGTATAACTTTCGTATTTAGTTTATAATTTGTCATTAAGGAATAAAAATAATAATAATATAAATGTTTTGTAAAACGGCAAGCAATAATCAGGATGGACGTTTGAACTATTTTGCTTAAAAATGTCTCAATATATACACTAGGGTGGTCCTTAATATGGACATTTTTGAATTTCCTTGCTCCCAAGGGCTCAAATGGTTTCAAATTAATAAAAACCAATTCTCTGAAAGTTTTAGCTCTTAATATTGTCTTTTAGATAGAGCGCAATTCCATCAAAGTTTTGTATGGAAATAGCATGGAAAAAATTTCAAAAAATTTGCAGAGCGTCGAATTTTCAATAAAAAATGACACAAATTTTTACTTTTAACTCATTTGTCGCTAAGTTATACATAAAAATTTTTTTTTTAATTTTCAAAAATTTTTCCATGCTATTTCCATACGATGTTTGATTGAATTGCGCATTATCTAAAAGTTAATATTAAGAGCTAAAGCTTTCAGAGAATTGTTTTTTATCAATTTGGAACCATTTGAGCCCTTGGGACCAAGGAAATTTGAAAATGCCCATATTAAGGACCACCCTAATATACACGCTTTATTATTGATCAGTATCTATATCTCAAAACCCATGTTGTTAAATATTATTTTAAATCGACTATTATTAAATCCAGAAATCAATTATTCTAAAAAGTTCAAGAACACACATATATTTTATTGCAAATGTAAACAGGCGTGCTTAGCAATCAACGGAAGGCATTAAAGGCTTGCGCAAAGGAAAACAATTATTTCTATTCATGGAACTACTAACTTCATTAAAATCTTATGTTCAAATCGAGAAAAGAGCTTTTGTTTGAGAGTGATAATAAAACTTTGAAAAGGTAATTGACGTAGTTCAGTATTTTGAGTAACAACTTTGTACCGAACTTTTACGTAGAGTCCAAGATTTTCACAGTGATTGCTTTGAGTTACGGAAAATGTTATATTTGGATAAAGTTATAATAACCTGAACAGGTAATCACTATTATGTTTGGAGTTCTAAAAAACTAGTATATTTAAAAAATCATTTGTCAAAATCAGGAGCTCCAAAATCTTGTGAAGCTCTAAAGCTGCACAAAGGACACTAAAAATTCTTCATCTGCTTCAAATAATGTGATTTGTAAACCGATTTTACAAATTTGACGATTGGCAACAATTTGATTATTCAAGGTTCTATTAATTTATAAGTGCCATTTATTCTTTGGTATAAACTTTTCCTTCATATTTTAAATATACATCATCGTTCGCACCTGTAAAAACTTCGAGAGATCGATCGTCCCACGATGAGTTGTTTTAAACATTAGCAAAGTTACGTTGAGTTGCGACGTTGTAACTGTTTCTTTCCAAAATAAACCGATTCGAAATTCTATTTCCGATCTCGGTGTAAGCTGTAAATAATAGAACAGGATGGATCTTCTTGCTCGGTTTCATCGAAAAATCATCAGCAGAATAAAATTAATAGTTAACTCTTTCTATTTTTCTTGAGCTTCCAGCAGTTGACTATTGAAATCTTTCAAAATTTTTAACTAGTATTAGATAAATTTTATATATTTGAAAGCTATTGAATTGGAACTGAAAGAAGCTATTGAAAACTTCAATAAAAATATATAAGCCATGACATATAATTATTGTTATTGTGTGAATAGAATAAAATTAATGGTTAACTTATATCTATTTCAATTATTTGTATATAGAATATAGTTACAAATTTTTCTAGTGTGAACGTGCTATTGTAATTGTCATTCTTTTGATTTTCTGGCGAATTTCTATCAAGTATTTGATCAGTTTTTATATTCAAAGACTGTTGATAAATATTTATAAAGGCCTGGTCAAGAGAAATATGTGTTGGGGCGGGGCACAAAGGTTTGATTTGACTTCAAGCAATTATATTGTAAAAACCAATTATACCACAACAAAGATAACATTGGATATAACCCTGATCTGGTATTTTGTCAGAAATATTCATCAGCAGAGTTGAAATAACTATTTATTTAATTTATACCTTGTAAATTTTTCTTTTGTATTTACACCCTTGCCAGGGTAAAAATTCAGATGATCCTTTTTACCCTACCCACATGTGAGCTTTTTATAAAGGTTATATAAAAAAAGCTATTGAATCTACCTTAGAATTAACATTACAACTTATAAAACAAATAAATAAGGTAGACTTGAAAATTATATTAAGGTCTCGTAAATTAAACATTAGTGCTCACAATAAAAAAAAAAACTAACAACAAAAGAAAATACTTTTGTTATGTAGTTTCTAACACTGCCATTTATTTTTCGATAATAACGCAAGTAAAATTAAGATTATGGATGGTTATACATCATTTTCCCTCTACTTTCAAATATGGTCCTTAAAAAGTTATTTACTTGACTTGTTTTTGAGATATTGGTGGTGGACCTTTTCATCCACGGACCTTTGAGCCCCCTCTATTCTATAGCTAAAATTTCATCTTAACTAGCTGTAAGTGGCATTTTGCCTTTAGACAAGTTGCATAAACTTCATAATATGAGTAACTAATCAGCACTATGAACAACTAATAACTATTCAAGGGGTTTCCAATTTTCGAAATGCTTTCAAGATTTTTTGAGGAAACCTGTACGTCACACTTTAATTACAATTTGAATTTTCTGGTGAAAACAAACTTCTTTTACGAAAAGTTACTTATGTTAATAGTTTCCCCGCAACTTTTTCAGTTATAAATTCATCTAAAGCTCTCCATTTGAATTTCAACAAGTGACTTGTCTGTTTTCACTGATCTATAAATATGATGTATGATTCATTAATATTATTTTTGATAACATGTGTCGTCGTTGGCAATTCATTAATCAGGACACTTTTGAACATTTATGATAAATATCCGTTCGCCAAATCTGTATTCATTATCAAAATATAACAGATCCGTTAATTATTATATGGTGTTATATATTGTTACATATTAAAGATATTATCTATAAAACATCAATATTTAGTTCACAGTGTTTAAATTAAGAAAAAAAACTTTATTGGTTGCATTTGCTCTTGTACTTCTTACTATTGAACAAAGCTCTTGGCTCGATGGAGTATAATTTTTATTACTAAACAAAATATATGAAAATTTAATCATTTTGATTATCCACAGATCAACATTCTAATAAATGTAAAAACAGGTTGCATTTTGAATTTTGAATGCATATACAAGACGACAAGAATATCAAAATATTGTACAATACTGGTAAGTATTGTTAATTTCTTTCATTGTACCTTAGTTAAGAATAATATTGTAATTATGAATAAAAAACAAAAGAAAAATATATTATGAGTTATTGAACACATTTTTCATATATAATATAGTCTACAGTTTTCCTACCATAAATAAAGAAATGCATGCACATTCTAAACTCAACCTTACATAGAGAAAAGCAGTTTTTAAAGTATCGCGGAAAGATTGTTTGAATATTTTAATATCTAATATTTTATTACACTATCCTCCATTATAACAACATTTTTCTGACACTTATCCTTCAACTTTCCCGACTGCCTTTCTCTGGTAGCAAGGACAAAAATTCTTTCTAAGATAGTAATGAAACCCAAAACCGAGAGTCCCAGAAGAAAACCCAAAGATCCTCCCATATCAGCTATAAAGGTACTGAAATCATACCCTGGTTTCTCTTCGATGGTGGCAACTACTTTTGTCGAATAAAATATATCCATTTGACTCCAAATGACTCCTCGGTAGTCCAATTGTTTTCTTCTAACTATTGATGCTTCATACATGACCTCTTTGCAAGGCTCTGCACATTTGCAGGTCACAAAACTGTCTTTGTCTTTGGCGTTGCTGGAAATAGATTTATTGGTAAGTATAAATCAAAATTTTATAACTATGTTGATAAATAGGTTCTAGAACCTATTTTGGTCAATGATCCAAATTGAATTGACACATAACATAGATTTAGTCATGCTTAATTAATTAAATATGATGATGAATAAATTAAATATATTATGGTAACATTTTTTTGGAACAAGACTAAATCAAAAATATATTTGTTATTCTATCATATGTGATTATATTCTATACTTTAGGGTGGGTCAAGGCAAAAAAGGTCGTCATACTCATGTTAATTGTAGAATTTTATCTTTTTACCCGATTTTACATTTCCGATTAAAGGGCACAACTAGTGTAACCGACTAAAAAAATGTGATTTTTGGGAATTAATATTAAAAAAACTACTTTATCAATCATTTCAAAATTTTAGGAATATATTTATACATGTTTTAAGAATACATAGTAAAGAATGAAATAGAAAAAAATTAAATATGTTTTAAGTTATCGTCGATCCCCAACGGCGCGACAAAAAAAAGGCCCTTCACTGCTACAGTGATTCCGGCCTTCTACGTGGATGAAATTAAAAAAAAAAATCTCGTTAAACTAGATAATATTGTCTGTAAAATAAACTACAATAAAGAAAAAAAATCAAAAATTGACAAAATTTTGGTCGTTTTTGGACTGCCAAAATTCGATTTTTAAACCAATCAAAAAATCGATAGTTCATTTTACGGAAAACTATATATAAAACATGTAAAAAAAATTTGAATTTAAAATGATCGTTATACTATATACTATATATATACTCTTTAAATGGCTGTGACTTAAAAACTATTTAAGATATCGATTTAAAATTTTGGGATGTTATTTTTAAAGGTATAACCTATCGAAATATTGAAAAATTAAAAATTCGATTTTTTGAAAATTTCACACTAGTTGTGCCCCTTAAATATGCAAACTTTTGATAGAATTTTCCAACACTTCAGTAGATTTTTTTAAAGGCTGGTTTTTACAGTGGGCAATTGGAAAAATTTTGAATTCATAAATTAGTACATAAATGTATTTCTTGAAAACTTGAAGCAATTGTGTCATTAAAAATGAGTGTGGCCCTAGAAATGTTATTCAGGATTACTGTTCCTAAAAATAATCAAATTGACCAAAATATGGAAAGAGTTTCAGCAAAGCTCTGGGTCACAGGTTAGCACATAATTTTAAATTACATGAGATGATTTTTTCTAATTTTTTATGATAGTTACAATCAATATTATACTACGTTTGGCTTGATGTTGAATTCTGGAACACCCTGTATATATATTTATTTATACGCTGAAAAGGAGTCAAATACAAACTTAAACTGTGAAAAAGCGTTATTATTATTTTTTTAAATTAACTTTGCGTTTTTTTGTGAATAATTGGATGGATAACTGTTATATTTTGTATTAAAATTTGAAATATTAAATAGTATAGTAAAACTAAATAGCCTATAAATCTGAGATTTATGCAAAAAATATTTATATTCGCTATTTTCCATTATACAGAAAACTTTATATTCATTGGAACACATTTTTTCATTGAAACAATAAATACAGATTTGAAATTGTTGCCAAAAATTCAAAAATTTAAATATAAAGATTTGATATAATTATTGTTACATATTTTCATTGACTCATATTGCTCATATATATTTTCATTCATGTGTGCATGAATGCACCCATAATTACATTATAGGTATGTAAATAAAGTATGTATTCTCTACATTTGCTTGTTTCTTATATAATATCGTAATTCACATATATATAATACGCAATAAATAAGAAAACCATTGAGTTTACTACTACTAGAAGCCATTTCAAAACTCAATATCTTCCTAACTACAGCTAATAATTTATATGGAGTGGAATTTTTCAGTGGTTAAACTTGATTAGTTTCATTTTTGATTCAACAAAAGTCTTCGTCCAATATTTAAATTCGATCCCACTGCTGCCACCATGCGGATACGCCAATATTATGGATTTATGAATTTGGATCATTTAAAACTTGCTGGTTTATTTACTAATTTATTATATTATTAGAAATACTCACTTTATGTATAACACAATCATTCTTCTCATTTCTTCGTAGGAATTGCACTCGTACAATCCCATTCCGGACATAAAAGGCGCTTCGCAACGAGTGTGTTTTGCGATGCCCTGCTTACGGCATCTATCTGCACACTAGAAAAAAATTATATATATATATTTCTATAGAACTAAAAAAATATTATTTAATAGATAAAAATTCCAAATTACATCTGGCTTCACAAATTTTTCTAGAACAATATTTGTCCCGGCATTTTGTCGCGGATTGTCCAAATGTTTTTGAAGTTATTTTAACTAGGATTATTTTTAAAATATTTACATATACACTAAAATAGTAATGACTTACTAGAGTTAATTATGAATACAATTTACCACCATATATGCCGTATGAAATATACGGGGCGCCAGAAAAATTTGGGCCCCTAACCTACGTTGCCAAAAATTTATGAAATTTTTTTCAAATTTTCCAAAGACCAAGTACTTCAAGCAAATCTGAAGATCATCATCATCAGATACAAATTATTTAATAACAATTAGGCAAAAAGAGTGTTTATATTCAATTTTAATTTTGTAAAATTCAAGGAAAACGTAACAATTAGATAATTATGATAAATAAATATTTTTTTTGTGGGCCGATTCTGCCGTAAAATAGATCAATATTATGGCAAGGCTATGTTAAGTAGCATTTTTCATATAAAGTAGTACTAAAAACTATCAAAATGCTGTGCAGTCAGGCGTTTTAGATAGAAAACTTAACCTAGAAAATGCACAAAAGATAATGTTATAATAAATGCATCTTTGCGATGTGGCATAATAACATACAAGTGAAGTTACATTTTATGTGAAAATAATTGAACGATAATAATTATATGTTTCATTAACGCCTGATGGAACCCCTCAAAACCGAGCAAAAAAATTCAATTGTGTACTTCAGAAAAATAGAAAAATTTAATAGATACTTTGATGTACATTAAACAAAAAATATCTACGTATAAAAACCTATGAATTTTTTTTTAAGCAATGATCTTAATCCAGCATAGAATGTGAAACATATGGTTTTAATAAAATTTTATTTTTAAAAGTACCTCTATGGAGCTGTATTTAGGGTCACTAATGCATTTGTGTTTGTCCGAAGATATTCTTTTGAATTCTCGGGCTGTGATTTTGACTTGAATATTTTCCATAGACTCTACATACAAATTTTCAATTCGGCCACAAGTTAGAAATAGGTTTTCTGCAAAAAAAAGGGAAAAAACGATTTAAGAAAGCTGCATTTAAATCACCCATTATAATAGAGATACTTGTATAACATAAATTGAATTTCCAAGTTAAAACTGATTAAAAAATAAGAAAATTTTGAGAATAGTTGGGTAAATATGATATAAATATAAATAAAATGTATGCAATAGCGTACCTATATTTCATGTAAGACATTTATTGACAATATTTAATCATACTATTCATATTAATAAAAAATCACTATATATTATCAGAGCAAATTTTTGTTTATACATCTCAACTTTACATTCAACAAAAATACAATTTGCTTTCAATTTTAGAGTACATTGATAAGTAATGATTGTAAAATTAAATATAGCAATTATACCTATATGTAATTATATTTTTTCCATTTAAGTGTAGATATTTTAATAAATATATTACAATTATTCACATTATAATAGGTATTGCATAAGTTGCAATATTCTAATTATTAGAACTTTGTTCAGACAGGCGTGAATTCTGCATGCAATATTGATTGCTCAATTATAAATAGATCATAATTCTAATAATAGCAAAATCTAATAAAATATGCAAAGAACTTATTCCATTATAAATGTTGAGCGTTTACATAGCTGATTGTGTCTTTGCCACATTCTTAGGCGTCAAGGTATTCAGAAAATGAGATTTGAACGTTATAATTTTAAAAAATAGTAAAAAAACACACATTTTTTCTATTGATTATTTTATTTATTATTTTGTAAAATTTCTTTAAAATTGAAAATATGACATTGGTGCTTTTTGCCATTTGGCTGAAGCATTGTACCATGCCTATGGGGTAAAATGAACCAGGTAACAAATTTTTGAAAAAAAAAAAATCTACAAAGATAGATGCTGGAAGTTTTACTGAACATAGTCGGATAGTCGCTTGTTTGATAAATGGTATTTTTTGTGATAATTGGTTAGATTTTCACAATATAATTGCTCAAAGTGGTCCTTTTACCCTAAATAAGACTTTTAATATTTTTTTATCAACTTGCCTGAAAATGGATCACTGGGTTCATGTATATGAACATGCCAACCTGGTGGCAATCTGCTCGGAGTTTCTGATAGATGTCTCATATCATGTTTTAAAATAAACGAGTATCCAGAAAAACGACCAGTTTCTAAAACTGGTATCTTGGGAATAATTGTGTGACATTGGCCGTTCTGGAGGAACATACCTGATTTGAATTCCATATCTAGAAATAAAATGAAAAATAATTTATACACAAGGTCGGGCTTAGAAGTTTGGCGCCCTGGGGTACTAACTAAAAAGCTGCCTGATTTAACCATCAGGACCAGGTAAAGGTAGAATATCAGGTAAAGATAAAGGACCAGGTAGAGAAACTGGTATAGGTGAAGAACCAGAAAAAGGTAAAAGACCAGGTAAAGGTAAAGGTCCTGGAAAAATTAAACAAAGGTAAGGGACTAGGTAATTTTAAAAAACTAGGTAAAGGTAAGGGTAAAAAAACAGGTAAAGGTAAAAGACCTGAAAACAGTTTATACAGAATTGTATATAGAAAGATTACCATTGTCATCTAAAAAATTGATTACTACAAACATTTTTTATTTACCATTCAAATTACAATCTGTCTAGTGACATTGTAAGACATTTAGTAATTGGTATGTTATAATATATAGTTTATTTAGAAAAAGATTGCCCAATGGTAATTCTTTCTAGTGTGGAATTACTATGAACATGAGATCATACTTACTATCAACAGAACCATTAAATCCACCAATTGTAGGAGTAAAATAATCAGAAACATCATATGTGGCTTCGGTCCAAAATGTACTCAAATTTGCAGAATCGAATGGAAAGTTTTTCCATTCTGATGTCATGGTTGCCGTAGGTCCCAATCCATATTTCTGATGGAGAAACAAAATATACAATTATGATTTTAAACATTTTTCTATTAAAAATCTATTGTAACCTTTTGCACTCCATTGTTGCCTTATTGGCGCTACTTTACTATGAAAATTTTGGAGTCCTGGAGTGCAAAGAGTTAAAATATTTTAGAATAACATAAAGTATGTTGGTCACCAAATAACTATTAGGCAAACCTGGTTAAAATAAAATTGGCCAGTTTGAATATTAATAATATTCTTGAAAATAAATATATGTCTATTTTTATGATAAAAATGTATATCAATTCATTATCTGATGGTATGCTAATAATAACAATATTTTATTTAACGCATGCTTGTTATTCGTTAACAATTTCTATATATAAACAATGGAAATGTATCGAGTTATTATCTGGATTCGAGTTCATATAGTTATTAATAATAAAAATATAAACTGGAGATAAATCAATAACCAGGCCGATCAGTTAGACTTTAAAATATAAACATACGATATGAGTTGCATAATTTTTGAATCTGGTAAGTACCAGAAATTGCGCATATGGAATAAATTTGCTTGAATAATAGACAATAATTTAATTTTTATTAATCAAATTAATATCACCGTGTTGGTATTCACATCATTAAATGCTATTGCAATGTAATAAACACATCACAAGCGTTGTTATAAAATGGATATTGAATTTAAATGATTGAATTAAAAACAAGCTGTGTGTTTGGTTGATTATGTGCGTATTTCGCAAATTTGCATCGTGCAATAAATATATATTGTTGATTGCGATATCTGTATAAAAAGACTTTTATACGAACGAGGAAATATTCTGATCACTTGGAATAAAATAGAAAAATATTTATAAAACAAAGACGCACGTGGTGTAATGGTACTAAATAATATTTTATATTTGCAAATAGAATAAAGTAGACATCTTAAGATATATATATATATATATATATATATATATATATATATATATATATATATATATATATATATATATAAGTAAGCTTCACCTATTAAACCAGAAAATTTTATAGTAATAACATTGTTCATTATGTGAAATTGTCGTTTTAGAATAAGGTCAACATTACAAATATGTATATTTTTTTTACAATTATAGACCTGTAAAAAATGGTTTAATTATGAAAATTTATCATATTATAGAACAATGGTTTTTACTATTTAATATCATATTGTGACAATTTGAAAAGTTGCTAAATTACTCTATGTGTCGATTACTTACATATAGAGACATTTTGGCAACTTGTCCTAAGGTGAAATCACACTTGCACCTATTATAGGTAAAACATGATTCAAATACTAAAAATTCATCTCAAATAATTATGTTAATTTTATTTTAAAATATACATTTATTATGTTGATATAAAACCACAACATTTATTTATTTACTCATAAGCAAACTGAAATCAATAATAATAACTGTTTCATTTTCTTGACAAGAAAATTTTATAATTATGTATTAAGAATTTTTAATTCATAAAAACAAAATATTATTGTTTTCTGCAATTTTCAGAGATATTAATGATAATTTTTATATTTCTTGTTATTTATAAATTTAACTATATTAACTTATAATTATTAACTTATAAATGCGTTATCAAAGAATTACTTTGCCTTGTAAAATATTCAAATCTTGAATTTTGAATGAAATTAAGAAAAAATCACTTTTTTATTTAATCAATTTTCTGTAGATTTTTTGGTATTGTTCTCAATTCCAATGACGATAGTAACTATTATCAAAATTCTGTTTTTATCAAAGTACTGTAAATGAATATTCAAAGAAATATATTTAAAAAAATATTTTCAATGTATTTATTTTCCAAAACTACATTTACTAACTTCCTAAAGGGTAAGTTATAGTATTAGCAAAATAAACCAAAATATTTTTTTGTATAATTTTACGTTTCCAAAGTTTCTGAACATTTTGGCATAGCTTAGAAAAAATGGATGGTTGTAGGGGTGTGTGTGTATGTGCGGGTACAATTTTTCGACCACGATTTCAAGACGATGGATTAATCGATTTAGAACCAAACAATCAACCAATTAAAATTCTCAAAAAAATTCTAAATTCTCAAAAAATTTAAACATTCTCAAATAGTTTCAAAATTATCAAAAAAAAACTTAATTTTTTTTAAGTTTCAGCTATTTGCCTTAAGGCACGATACCATGCACCACAAGTTTTAAGGCATAATGTCAAATGTTTTATTGCAATTTATCCTTTTGCCCTCTATTTTTATTGATCTACCTACTAATCATTTACCCTGAATTTCTGCTCTCATTAATAATTCTTGACATCAGCTGTTGCGAACACGGTATAATTTACCGATTTTTAGACAAAAGGTCAAAAGCTATTCGGAGCAATTCTATAAGATTGACAACAGTAATTGCCATTGCTAAAATATTAAGCAAGTTGACTCGCGGACTGATGAATTCCAGGCCGAACCAACGGCTTCCAAACTTTGAGGAACAATGACGAAAAAAAGCAAACGATTCGATTTGATTTTCCATCTTTTCACGAACGATAAACGAAACTAGGAAATGGATCAAAAAGCTGTTTTACCGAATGACATCGAAAGTGTTAATATCCATTAACAAAAGGTAAGATTTAGACTACATCAGCAAATCTTACTTACTTACTTACTTAGGAACCAATCTAAAAATTAAACTAAAACATACACTATAAAAAAATGACTCCTACACGACGTCGTCGAAAGCAAAATAGGGCTGAAGAGATTGGGAAGAAGAATGCAGATGGTTGATGAAGGTCATTAATTAATTTTAATGAAAATACTGAAGAAGTGAGGGGAAGAAAGTCATTGATTTTGTAGTGCATTATTGTTATTATTATTATTATTATATACTAAAATATATTAGCGATACCTTTACATCAGTTGTTGGTTTTATATTATTAGATGGAAAATTGGTGATCAACTCTTCACCAAACATTTAGAGACCACAGTGGTTGATCAATAAATGGATTATTTATAGATGCTGTCTATCTCACTATTGACTACAGACTATCGATGTCCATATAACATAATATTGTGCATTTATTACCTCCATCACATCCATTTTATATGGAGGATCCCGACATAAAGTGACAGCTGGATAGTAGAGACTATCGTTACGATCGAAGTAACTGTGACTGACTATTGGTGGCCGAATCAGCTTCGTAATGCATTTCGATATCTGTAATGGTAAAAGATGTATTAATATTAATAATATTGAAGTAAAAGTTTTTTAGTCCGGCACCATACTATCAGGAATGCTCGATAGTCTAGTATTTCTTCGAAGGTTTCGTTTTTTGAAAAAGCCTTTCTTAACATTTTCGGGGTGGTTTCGAATCATTTGGAAGAACTCGCATTTGTTCCGTAATCATTGAGTTCATGGTAAATTCCGATGTGTCTAGGTTCATGAACAAAGTATGTTCTACGAAAGACGTAGCCTTCACGTTCTACAAAAGATTCGACCGTTTTTTTTAGGTTTTTTTACTAAATATGTAACACATTGTACACATTTATTTAACCATTGACCATGTTTTTAAAACTTTCAAAACTTAAGCCTTGTTAGAAACTAGATATCATCACAGTTTTGTTTTTTGACACAGTCCGGACTAAAGGAATGCTACTGTATATGTAAAAATATATAATAATACATATATATATATATATATATATATATATATATATATATATTTTCAAATAATAAAGTTTATATAAAATATATGTATATATAAATAATTCTGTGTATGTAAATGAATTAGGGTAGATCAAATGCAAGTAAAAATGTCCACCACCAGTATCTCAAAAACAAGTAAACTATGATATTTTTTAATGATACTATTTTAAAGTAGAGGGCAAAAGATGTGTTACCAGTCATCGCTTAGAATTACGTGACATCGCTATCATGAGATAAACGGCCACGTTGTCAACTTATTAACGAAAATAGTTTATTTGTTGATGATTTTTTGGTTTTGAGCACTGTTGTTTAGTTTACGATACCTGAATATAATTTTTAAGTATATGTTATTTAATTGTTAAGAAGATGTTCTGTCACTTTTAACATGTTATAGTAATCGCAAGAAATCAAAATAAATTTTGTTATATATCTTTACGTTTTAGAACATTTTGGCATACTTTAGAATATATTGATTTATGTGTGTGTGTGCGGATACAAATTTTCGTCGACAATTTGGGGAACACTGATCAAGCGATTTGAATTTGAATCATTCGAAAAAAAAAACATTCGATTCTTATTGATAAGGAAACGTGGTGATAAGCTTTTGACAAAGGCGTATAAACAAATTTCCAGATATAAAAAATCAAATTTTATAAAAAAGTCAACTTTTTTCAAAATACTCAAAGTTTTCAAGAAATTTTAAAGGTTTTTTAAAAGTTCTAATTTTTGGTACGTGAATAGGCCAAAAAATACTTTTATTTGAAGATTAATGATAATAGAGTTCTACGTATTTGGATTACAGTTAGATCTACAAATCAATTCAAATTCTATTTATTTAGAGAAATCTTACAAATTTACTAACAAAATACAGCACACCTTTCTTATTGTGTTCAAGATAAATATTTGAGATCCTACATTGCAAATTATCACATAGATATCATTCTATTCCATAACATAAAAAATATTTTATAATAATTCTGATGGTCAATAACTGCAAAATCATATGATAAAAATGCTACTAACTATGCTAAAAATAACACTAAACAAAAAAATTGAAAATTTTCATATTAAAAATATAAAAAACTAATTACATACACAGAGTGTTACTTTCGATAATTTGAAAATATTTCTGAATGATTTATAGAAATACTTATAAATTGCTATACATATCATATAGATTTAAAATTATCAAAAAATTAAAGAAATATATACACTATTCTGTTTAGCTCACTTTCCTTGGTATCAAAAGGATGAAAAAATTGAGCTTTAAAATTTCTTAATTCAAAGGGAACTTTTATATTTCTTAGCTCAATAATAAATTACGATTATGCTGTTTTACTCAATTCTTGGATAACAATTTGTTAAAAAAATTACATTTTTATATTTCTTACCATTTACAATAATATTTCACTTACAACGATTATAATAACTATTCACTTACAACGATTATAATAACAAAGACCTCAAATTGCAAACGATATACTATACGGAGACTAAAATTGAAGCAACAATTTATAAAAAAATCGAATATGAAACAAATATTTATTCTAATCCCTTTGCAAAATTATAAACAACTATTAAAAATTTTTATTACTTTAAATAATTTTTTCAACCATTACCTGAACAATGACGCCAATAGTGCAAGCCATTAAGACCAAAAATCTAATAAATTTCTTCGGGTCATGTGCGCAGCTTAAAAAAAAGCTTTTAAGCTCACTAAACAAAGCAAAGCAACCAGAACACCATACAATTCTCATTATGATAAACAATCTAAGTTAAAAAAAAATACATAAAAACTGTTGTGTTTTAATTTTTATGTCGTCAGTATGAACTCTAATTTCTGAATGACTCTTATGTAACATGGTGAAATTAATTAGTGTATGCTTAATCTTGGTTCCCATGTAATTCTTTTGATGTAGTAGCGACTTTTTTTGGATGTAATTAGTCTATAAAATGACATATTGATATTTATATTATATATTATATATTATCTGATAATGTTAATTGAAGTAGGTTTGTTTTGTGTTCATAACACCAGATGTGATATATGAGTTTATTTCACATCGTAAAAATTGATGTAGATTGAAAAGTTTTTGTTAGACTATCAGAATCAACAATAAACAAATAACGAATTTTGAAGTGAATTGGTACAAATTAGTCTCGGTATCAATCTCAACCTCGGCCAGCTTGATCACAAGCAATATGATATGAAATTTTCACTTGAGGTTGTTAGTCTCGAATATAATCTAAAGTGAAAATTGCTTTCCGTAGGCATTGCTGAAACACTATCTGATATACATTTCTAATACACATTGTCTATAGTTAAGAAAAGTGATTGACCTCTGGGTTGCCCTTTCGAGCAAAAATCTACATAATGTGTTTATCCAAATAAATTAACTGGATTTCTAATTTCTGCACACTTTGCTCCGTATCTCTGTAACGGCTGAACCTGCCTTTGCCAAAAACTAATCAGCACATCCCCCTTTCAATAGGAATCGAATTGTATAATTTATTCCTTTATGATTTATATTACGATTAGTTCTGCAACTATCCAATTCGAATGGATTCCTCTAACCATGTCGTCATATTGCAAAATAGTTGTGCACAAAACAAACAATACTAATTGATTTTCAAATTTAATAGTTGGCGTCTATTGAAGAGACCTTTATGGCAAGAACGTCGGATGAGCAATATGCATTAGCATAAAACCGATGTTTGCAATATATTGTAATAGATATGTAAATAATTCCATCACATTCATGACGCAAATGAGAACGTTAAGATGAACTTAAAATAATATTCAAGGCGTGGTGCATCTGATTCATGCAAATCAATAGAGTCAATGATATTTTTTTAAAAATAGATAGAGGGAAGTTAAATTTATATTGGTCCTTCAGGAAAATAGAATCAATCATTACATATTTTATAGCCAATTTTATATTCACCTTGCTGGCTTACAGAGAGTGCTGTCACTGAACCATCTACAATTTTTGCAAATAAATAGAGAGATTGAATATTAAAATTTAAAGATGCAAGAGTTTTTGATAGGAAACTAGGTACCAAAAAAGTTATGGCAAAGCTGTAAATGTTCACTCCCTTAATTTTTTTCAATCCCAGTCCATTCGGGCACGCAACATAAACAATAGAATTTAAACATGAATTATCGGATTTTGCTTCGTAATTCAAAAATTACTGAATTAATAATATATCAAAATCTTGAAACTTTAAATGTGCTAATTCATTTAAATATAATAAGTTTCAGATCAGGTTGGCACTTGCAAAGACTATTAAAGAATATTCATATGTCGCATGCATTGCAGTGGGTAACCTATTTGTATATTTTTTGTTAGGTGCTCCATTCACCACATTTGCAACCATTATACTAGGAATATTATTTATGGCAAACCATTGTTTGCCGGGTCAGCTAGTATATATATATATATATATATATATATATATATATATATATATATATATTCTGTTAGAATGGCATTTCTATTACTTTCACCTAACGCACGTACCAGGCGATGACAATAGATCTTTGACTAGATAAACTATTTTATTGTCACTTTCACGGCTTGAATTGTTTATCTACTAACTAATGATGACAATACATTAATAAATAATCATGTATAGATATATTTTATAGATTATCAGAACGCGCAAATCTTCAAAAATTCTAGAATTTACAAAAATAACATTTTGTTCATTTAATTAAAGATCACAATGAGGGAAGCCCCTTATTTATTCTCAGAAAATTCACGTTAAATAAATCATGATACTATACGAATTCAATTAAAAATTATTTATTTCAGAGCAGTGATTCAAATAAAATATTATTTTAAGAGAGCAAAAGAAAAGAAAATTTAGCGCACATTTTATTAGATTAGATGCACTCATTTATTATACAATGTTTTTTTATTAGAAGCAAGCAAATGAATTGCAATGAATTATGTTTAGAAACAATAGCTTCAGTAATTTGTGCATCATGTTTTTGATCATTGTTCTTCATATATAATAAATAAAACTAGTGGGGTGTATGGCATCGTGCCTTAAGGCAAATTGCTGGAACTTCCCGCACCGTAACGAAATGTTCGAGGAATACTGAATGTTTTCAAATAGATTATTATAAATATTGTAGCATTGTCTAATATTCATAAGAATTATATAAACTGAATTGCAAAGTTGAAATTATTTGTTTAAAGTATATTAGAACTTTAGTCAGAATTAAAAATAAAATCTGAATTATTGTCGACATACAAAAAAAAACTAAAAAAAAAAACGATCATGGCTGGGCCTGTCATTGCCAAGGCTAATAATCACTTCTACCAATCATTACTAAATGAATGTTTTTTAGATCATTCAAATCGGATGCCCCGTTCACTCAAAAACTCGATTTCTATTTTCTGCACTCTTTGCTCCGTATCTCCGTAACGGCTGGACCTGCTTTTGTCAAAAACTAATCAGCACATCTCCCTATCAATAGGAATCGATTTTCGGCCCATTACAATAACTTACCATACGGGAAGTTAATAATGGGTAAAACTGACCTAAGACAGGTTCATAAGCTAAGTTAAACTTCAACTCGATTTAGAGAAGAATAGTGTGAGAGATTTTCCGTTGCCATTTCACAGATTGGTTTACTTTCAATTGGAAACATATTTTCCATCTAAGTGAAAATTAATATCACTACTGCATGATACCAGATTATCCAGGGTTCGAACTCACGATCATGTGCTCAATGCAGAGCACTTTTATCAATTCCATGGAATACCCATATAATGTCTTCTAAAGTTTTATATATTTTTATTCTCTACATAATGTTGATTAATTAATTAAGTACGAATGAAATGGCTAACATATGTTAATGTTAACAATTTTAAGAATCCTGAAGTGTTTCAATTTTTTATTACGGAAAAATCTGCTTTTTGTTGGTTGGAATGGGAAGTAAATACATAAATATAGAAATAAAGCTCATGATTTATTAATGCAAATTATCTATTCAAAATGTCTTAATAAATTTATGAATTATAAATTAGAAATGTAGAAGAAGATGAGAGGTCAGATTTGTTTGTGTTTGAAACTCTTATTTAGAACGTTTTTGGAAGCAAGTGAAGACTCATTTACCAAATTATCTACATCTAGTCAATAAAATAAAACTTGACTTGAAACCAAATGAGATCAATTTTGAATCTTTATAATGACTTGACTACCCTGTCACCATAAAAAGTGATTAGACTATAGATTTTTTTATAATACCAGTTTTGAACAAAATATATATTTGAAAGATTTCTTTACACAATTTAATTTTATCTTATATTTTTATATGAAAACCCAATATTATAATTATAAACTGTGACAAAGCATGTATAACTGGTTCGATATAAAATGGTCAATGTCATAGCATATTTTCCAGTAGCCGGACGAGTCAGTCATATTACAATATTCATATAATCAATTATTATAACGGTATTAACACGCCCATAAAGAAATTAAAATCATTGCCATTTGATCGACAAAAGGTCGAAGAACTAACTAGAAAAGTATGTAATGAATAATATACCACATGAATGGGTTTTTAATAATATAGTATTATCATAAATTTCAGGATAACTGAAATTACTGGTAACTTTATTAGGTGCAGTCACTAAAATTGCACTTTAAGCGATACTCATATTTTAGGCAAAATATCGATATAAGTATTAGATATATATTAGAACAGGTCAATTTGTATGGGTCAAAAAAAGTTGCTTAGGCACACATAATTTTCAGACTAGAGATCAGAATATGATATTTTGCTGAATCTAAAATGAATTCCGATGTCCTGTGTATTGACCAAAAAATAAGGGTTGAAATTTGAAAGATTCATTTTAACCCATTTAGAGTGGCCTAATTGCTTCCAAATGTAAGATCGACCCCTTGGAAAGCTGATTTACCCACGCCCCTGATTCAAACCCTGGGACCTCCCTGAGAGGTTTTTCAAAATTTAACCCTTATTTTTGGGTCAATGCACGGGACATCAGAATTCATTTCAAGGGTATGGTTTCTTCAGCAAAGTATCTTATTTTGATCCCCCGAAAATCATATGTGCCTAAGTGAGCTTTAAA
>NW_020539726.1:28086233-28110540 GCF_003426905.1 Ctenocephalides felis
ATAAATAAATATTTATTTCCCAAAATGAGTAAATAATCCACCAGCTGCTCGAATATGACTCTACGCTCTAAATAGCATAAAAATAGCCACCGACGACAACATGGCCATCGTGAAGAATTCCAACTTTGGCATAACAGCTGATGATTTTTTGTCCCTTTATGATCGGCTTAATGATACTTTGAATTTTGTCGATCAGTTCAGGAATTGCCTTTGGTTTAGTATCGCAAGCTGTATGAGCAGTTGCTTCCATAACAGAAGCAGTTAACACTCTGAAATTGATGTCATCATAGTTCAATTCAGAGTACATGAAAGCTGGTAGACGATCAGATAAAATCCATAAGTTGCTGTTGGCATCAACTTTAACATCGTTAGGGAACACCATGGAAACATTGCTCATGAAGACTCTGCCTTGGGATTGTATGGTGTAGGCAGTGTTGTTGGTCTTCCAGCAAGCTACAGCATTTAAATTGACTAAAGCGTAGAAAAGTACACCGGTTTTTTGGTCTAAAAATTGTACGCTGGATTGTGCGTTTGGTCCACGACTTCCCAACAGTTTGAACTCATGGAAATTCTTCTCAGCAATTTCTTCGCTCCTCAAAAACTCTGTGCTCACCGAGAATTCATTAGTACTTGCCATAGGATGGAAGTACAAAGTACTATACCCATCTTCTTTGGGAGCAGACAAAGCCAAACCGAAAAGTCCATCAGTCCACTGGAAGTTGATACCGTTAACAGTAAAATTCCCTGCCAGCGGATCAGAATGGAAATAATGATGCTTGATTCTCCACGAAGTTTGAGTCTTCCACGAATAAACCACTAATCCAGGAGCACCCAAATCAGCAGCATACGCATAAGTATCTTCACAATTAGAATCTTCGACTGCTATGTTAGCAAAGAATGAATCGCGTTTCGTTTGGTCTGCGGGCACTGTAAAGCGTCTTAGAAGAGAATCGTTATGCAAATCGTATACTAAAAGTTGTGTAGGTGCTAATACACGAGGATTATCGCTCAAGATATCGGCTACGCCTGTATCGAGTACCCAAAGGCGGTCGCAGGCGTCTGCACGCACTCGGAAGGGCGAGACGATTTCAGGAGCGTCGCCGCCGTCGGGAAGAAGTTTGTGAGAAGACCAGGCCGGGTAAGGAATCAGCTTGGGTGATTGAGTAGTATTATCTGAAATAGGATAGAGAAGATAGTAAGAAGAAATAGACATTGAAAGATGACAGAATAGTATGAAATTATAATTTGATAGCGAAGAAATAATAAATTGTTATAATTCTACAAAAGCTAGAGTAGATACTTAACTAGTGGTGTATGGCATCGTGCCTTAATGCAAGTTGCTGGTACTCCCCGTACCGTAATATTCGAGAAATTTTAAACGTTTTCAAATATATTATTACAAATACTGTAACTTTGATTATTTTTGCTATCTTGTTATATCTAAGCAAATCAAATGTAAATCATAAATCAATTTATCTGCAAAACATTAGCAATCGTCATTTCATTTCGAATTCAATTTAAAAAAATAGTTTCCTAATTTACACAAAATTGAAAAAGTCACAGCATTTGCAAATAATTCTGTGCGACATTTTCACTCATACTGTGCTTAGCTTGGCGGCATTTTCACATTTTTCAATAGTTTTGACAAAATTGAAAAAGTGCTCCAGTACATAAACAGTCTAAACGCACTTGGGTAAAATAAAAAAAGATGTAATAGTTTTTTATTCTCAAAAGCAATTGTTTTGTTAATACAAGCGGAAAGTTTTTTAGATCATTCATATCGAAAAACTAATCACCCAATCATTACAAATTAAACGTTTTTTAGATCATTCAAATCGGATACTAGGTTCTCTCAAAAACTCGATTTCTATTTTCTGCACTCTTTGCTCCATATCTCCGTAACGGCTGGACCTACCTTTGCCAAAAACTAATCAGCAAATCTTCCTACCAATAGGGATCGAATGTTTTTTAAACCATTCAAATCGGTTGATCCGTGCGCCCGAAAACGTGGATGAAAAAATGCGGACATACAAAACAGGGACACACAAACATACACAAACATCCATTTTTTCTGAGGCATGCCAAAATGTTCAGAAACCTTCAAAACTTCGAGAAATGCAAAAATTTTCATTTTCGATTTTCGGCCCATTACTATAAGTACCCTACGGGAAGTTAATTAGGTAAGAATCTCGGAATTCGAGATACCCAGCTGTAAGTCTGTAAATATATTGACAACCTAAAGTAGTCTCAAAACCTATATATGGTATTGACACTATGATACATGTAGGTTTTGAGACAACTTTAGGGCGTCAATATCAGACTTACAGACTTACTACTGGGTCTATCTCGAATTCCGAGGTGAACTTACTACAATGACTAGACTAACATGCTTGGAAAGATAAATAATTTGGAATAGAAAGACAGTATAGTAAATATAAAAAGAACATATCTCAGAATTTGCACCATGTTGTTCTTTAAGCTCTGATTTTACATAACTTTGTCTAGTGTTTACTATGATAGTAAACAACCAGACAAAGTCAACAAACAAACAAATAGTCAACAATTATTATTGATTAATTCAAGACGATATGAACATAAATAATATATTGATATCCATAGATAAAATAGTTTTTGTACAAAATTCTGTGGCAATAATTGCTGTTTCCAAACAACTATATTATTCAAATTTGATTCAAATAGCTGATAGTAATGCATTTTAGGGATTCGTTGAATAAACTGTCTTCTCATTTGCACTTCACATTAAGTATAGAATCCAGCAAACCTAGATTGCCAAAACCAAAAAGCCTGATGAACTTTATTGGTTTCTTGATTGTAGATCCAAACTATCTCTCGACAATTAAGTTCTTCAGTATAAAACTATCCCTAAACCCATATGACCCTATGAAATTGAACTTTGAGTATGTACCAATAAGTTCAATATTGTACTAATGCTGAGACAACAATCGAAAATTCTTAGAACCATTGTTGATGCTCCCTGGTATATTTTGAATTGCATAGTTCATAATAGTTTGAATATTCCATTCGTAAAAGGTGAATGGAATCATAATGAACTTCTAAGTTCCCTATCTAATTTTTCACTATGAAAGGCATTGTTGCAATAGGTTGTGAGGAATAAGATCTCTTGAAACCAAAATATTTGGGTCTACAATGAACTTGAAACCAAAATATTTGGGGTAGTGTTGGTGAGCTAAAACCTTATATGCACATTTTTTAGGTTCAAATTTTGAATTGAAATATATTTAAAAATATATTGGCAATCAAAACATTTTTAAAAATCCGGGAGAAAACACCTAAAACCGGGACAAATATTGCTTTTAGAAAAAGTCGGGACACAAGGCGAAAAATTGGTACTATACGTCCCGGATTGGCCGGGATTGGAAAAATATCACTCAACCATGTAAGTTATAATTTAATAATAATAAGAAATACAAGCAATAAATATTAGAAAAGCGCTTGTTTTTACATTTCAGAAAAGATCCAATAATTAATATCTCTTCAAGATATAACTACTACTGTTTGTTGCCAGCTAATACCTAGCGCAAAAATTGAACTCGAACTCTTTTGGATGCAAAGGTCGCGGCTCTTGCTGGAACTTATATGAAATATTCTGTATCACGAAAATCTAAATAATTCATATTTTCCTTATCATTGGTCGTTTACGATTATTGAAATGTCGTGTGCCATAAATCGTGCATGGAGGGACAATATATATGAGTATGAGTACTACTATTCAAACAGGTTCTTTAGGCCAAGGTTGAGTCATGCGGCACGCTTAGCACTTTTGTTAGCATGGCTCGAGAGCGAGAATATTGCACGCACATACCACGACAGTTACCAAGTCCCTTTCATATTATTGACCCAGCGAGAGAATTATCAACAACGATGCTAATTATGGGATATTTGTTCTCGAGATTATTGAAACCAGAATACTGAAAATACTCTAGGTAACAAAACTGGGAACTACATGGTATAGAAGTAGACCAGTACTACTCCAATTCGGTTTTCGATCCACATATTTTCAGACATCTCCGTCCATTTGTAGCCAAACGTAAATCTAAAATTCTAATATGTTACTCGACAAAGTGAACCTAAAATTCTAATATGTTACTGATATTTTTTTGAAAGTGTAACTTCTTCAGGCGCGACTAGGATGTAAATCCGTACAAATGAACGGAAGTGCGTTACGACAGATAAGATAAGAATCGAGAGCCAATGATTCGTCATTCGCTCTTGATGATATCATTTCTATACGGGTAAAAAATACCATCAGTCAATGAATGTATGTTAATTTTAATTACATAAAGTCCTTCAAACACAATTACATGATGAGTGAAGTTGCGAAAACAATATTTGTTTAGGCGTTGTTTAACATAATCCACAGTGTGAACGAATTTTGTAGAAGTTATGATTCAGCAATTACTTCATTTCTCTAATGAAGGTTCAAGTCCTAAATGCTAATTACAATGACAAACCGATCATGATATATTTCAAGTATGACTTTAATTACATTATTGTATTTAAAAGTATTATACATATTTTTAATGCTATTATAAATATATAATTTATAATTTATCATTATTTAATTGTGTATAATGATTGACACTGATAAATGTGTGCATCACGAGTGTTACCATATTATTAATAAACATTATTCAAGTTGTTATATAATGTATTTATCTTTACTTAAAACCATCTTCTACAGTAGCCAGGGAGAGGGGTAATTTTGAATATCACCAAGGTGTTAGAAAGTTCCAAAAATTGATGACGTGATTATTAAACGTCCCGAATTTGGAAAGCTTAGAAGCTCAAAGATTTCTTAGTTAGAATGATCGAGTAACTAAAACATAGGTTAATATTATTATAGGTTTATGTTTTCTTAAATATTTAATTGAAGTTTTGATATTTCACATAATATATCACATAATCAACTTTTAGTTATTAAAATTATTTAAAAATGAAAATTTACTCAAGTTAAGTAACTTAAAGTTAAGATCACTTTAAGTAAAAATTGATTTTCACATATAAAGCCATAAGAATTTTTACACTGCGATTATGTGAGCTTGAGGCTATAGATTGAAAATCGCCTTGAATATTTTTTTTTGAAGAATACAAAATATTTATAATTTAGTATTTCAACAATAAGCATGCTAATTGTTATTTTTATAGTTTTTCATTATATTAAAATATATAGCAAGTGAAAGTGAAAAGTGAAAACTAAAGTCAATATAAGTAAGAGTTAGAGCCATATTTTAACTTGCTTAGACAGACAGTAAAATTACATCTAATTGTATTAATAATTTGTTTCTAATAAACATAAACTCAATATTGAAAAAAACTTGATTTTTATAAATACTTGATTTTGTTAATATTATTATTTTTAGATCTGCATGTGCAAATGTATGTGTGAGTTTATATATGTATTTAAATTATTGTAATATAATATGTGAATGTGTTTATTATTTATTCAAAATAATTGTTAAATAGATTAGAGAATAAACTACTATTAACTACTTGCTAAAAGATTTTCTGTGATCTCTTACATCAGAAAATTTGCCTGACTGATATACAGTGTTTATAAAATTTTAAAAAATTAAAAAAATATGAAATTATAATAATTTATAAATTGTTACTAAATCATTATTAAAACGATATATAATATATAATCGGTAACTATAAATTGGTGAATGGAAGCAATAAAAATTTGTACTATATAAGTGAATGTTATACAAAAAATCAATGCTAAAACTCGTGAATTGTCAACATTTGTGTCCTTGTTTTTTTTTTAAATTTGTAAGTACAACCTTAAACAAAAGTAGATGTAACTTTTTTAACATTTTTAAATTTGACAAGTCATAACGACTTAAACTGTTGAACATAATAAATTTGAAATAAACAAATATGAAATTAAATGAGGAAGTAGAGTTAGTAGTAAGTAGAGAACCATTGTTACTACACAAATATAATTTTGACATGATTTTTTGTCTTTGACTTTGTCTTTGACAAAACTCTTACTTTTAAGAAAAATAGTTGAAATAATTTAACAAATTTTGAACATTGTTAAAAGTTATGAAAACTTATTTATTACAAACACATGTATATATTTCTAATTTCGAATTGCAAAAAAAGCTACAATGAGAAATATAATATACACGTATGTCAAAGAAAAAGATCTATTCAATTGCATAAAACGAATAAAATAATTTTGCAATGTTGACCCTTGAAAAGTTATGAAAATATAAGCACATGTATATACTATTTAGCAAAGAGATTTTAAGAAACCATAATTTATGTCATGTGTAGAATTCTCTTCAAAAGGAAGAAACTTATAGTACAAATATATTATTTTATTTTATTATGTATATAAAAGTCTGATGAATAATATCTTTGTCCCGTTGCAAGAAAGTAACCATGATTTCTCATAACTTTTGATTTCTATAGCAAAACTAACCCGAGTAACCTTAGCCGTTATAAACCAAGAAGAGAAACTTGCAAAATTATGAACAAGAAAAAAATAGAAATTAAAAAGATATAATAAATATAGTTACTGAATGTTATGTATTATTTTATAGTATTGTATTTCAGAATGAGTCAATATTTAAAAAAATACAGTTACATTTTGAAAAAATACAAAGGTTTGGTGTTTCAGTTTTCGAATATTGTAAATTATTTAAGAAAACGTCAACCAAGGTTCAAATTTTGATTTACATGTATATTAAGGTGATTGACCTTAATATGAATATTTTTAAATTTCTTTGCTTCCAGGGGCTCAAATGCTTCCAAATTGATAAAAAACAATTCTCTGAAAGTTTTGGCTCTTAATATTAACTTTTAGATAGTCCGCACTTCAACCAAAGTTTCTATGGAAATAACATGGCTAAAATTACATGTGTTTTTTTAGAATTTTATAACCTAGCGACAAGTGAATCAAAATGTTGAGAATAACATTGTATTTGGTTATTTTGATCATAAATAAGAAAATACAACAAAAATTTGATATATTTTATAAAACAAGTATTTGCTTAAGAAGAAAAACCAAGAAGCTTTGGTTAGAGAGTGGACTATCTTACGGTTAATATTAGGAGCTAAAACTTTCAGAGATTTTTTTTTATCAATTTGGAAGCATTTGAGACCTTGGGGCAAAGAAATTTCAATGAATCCATATTAAGAACCACCCTAATGTATATATACACATATTTTTCCCAATTTTAGTGTCAAACTAATTAGAAAAGTAACTTGTAAGGAATAATGTACAAACCTTGCAAAAACTGTCTGGTGAAAACATAAACATCTCCTTAAGGAAAAAGGTTTTCCAATTGAACTAATTTTAAATTTGTACTTTTAAAATTCGTGAATTGATTGAATCAAAATTGCAATGTTTTCAGCTTTTAACCAACTTTAATCATTTCACCAGAATTTTGAAATTCTATTATATTAGGTACATTGATTAGGATTTCAGACTACTATGTATGAAATAAACATAACTGAAAGATAAAATTGACTATTAGACAAATTAATATTTGATGATGAATTCAATTTCACATGGCTCCAAAATTAGATAAATTGATGAAGTGACATCATTACAATATTAATCTAGTTACCATTTATTAAACCGTTAACTATACCACCAATCGTGCAGGAATAATTTAAAAAACTGACCTTTGATGATGTTATTTGCAAGGAATAAATTACGTAACATCCAATAAATGTTTGAAAAATCCTTGAAAAAAGTAATATATCCGCTCAATAACCATGTATTTATCTATTATTTTTGCTGTAATAGATCGGGTTTTCCATAACTTGTGATTTTCTTATCTGATAAAGTTGTTATATAAGTTATTTTTAATTCATTGCTAACTCGATGATAAATGATACTTGTGATAATGCACTGATGATGTTTAAAAAATACCTAAGAAAATTCTTGATATCTATTTATTTTCAGGAATAATATATTTTACACTTCATATTTTTGAAATCAAATCATATACTAAGTCATTATCACTTCCACACTTTTTTTTTTTGAAAATCTAAATGTTTAATCTAATATAATTCATAGTACAATTATTGATTACAAATTTACTAAGAAAATTGTTCAATATAAATAAGATCATAAAACAAATTTTAACACGTTAATTGCCATGTTAGCCATATGTGTCTGATGCTAAGAAATTCTACATAAACAATGTCATATATATATGAGTAAAACGTTTTAATATAGGACCATATTAGTCATATAAGTAACATAAAAAATAGTGTTTTCTAGAAATTTAAACAAAAATCAAGAAATTTGATATATTAATAGGCTGATTCTGCCGCACAGAAGACCTATGTTATGGCAAGGCCATGCTACGCTCCAACTTCCATATAATATGCTACTGAATCATACTGAATACTGTCAAAATTTCATGTATTAGCTGTGAATTCAGGCGTTTTACACCTGAACTGCAACGTCACTCGTATGTTATGAAGCTGAGTCAGAAAGACTCTGTTATCTAAGATCGTTTTTTTGAGGTTTGTGTGGTTTCTAGGTTAGGTTTCCTATCTGACAACCTGAAAAAACGCCCGACTGCATAGCAACCACATGGCTTTTGTCAATATATAGAACGAATTAGTAGGGAAAGTTCTTCATAAGATAGTCTTGCCATAATATTTGTCTGTTATGCGGCAAAATCGGTCCATAAGTTTCTTTGATTTAACATTTTTAATTAAATTATCTAATAAAGTTACCATGACACATATGAAATTTTTTCTGATATTATCGTGGCATTTAACGTGTTAAACGATATAAAGAAGTTAAATTAGTAACTAGACCATATAATCGTTTCTTGTTCCTGCATTTTGTATGAACTAGATGTTTAATCATTGTTCAGTTTATACTAGCAAAATGCAACAGACTAAATACATGTAATTAGTATTATTAGTATAATGAAATAGTAAAAATATATATTATTTTCCATAGAACACAGATAGTTATATTTAGTACTGCTATAACCAGTTCCGTTTAATTGTTCTGATATTTATTATGATTTGCTTTATGATACACACACGAACAATAAACTCATTAAACCGTATGTGAAATAAATTCTGGGAGCCTAATATAATTAATCATATCAAATTCTAACATAAATCAAGTACAGTTATTTATTATGTTTGGAATCTGAATCATGAGCTTCTCTCACGATTTAGTATTTCACATCCAAAAAATATAAATATTTGTAGCTCACAAAAATAATAATTCATAATGGTATAGGTTATGATTATTATAAAATTAAATAACATCTCTAATTAATTACAAAGTCTCCTCAACAAAAAATTTTAGAGGCTAAAATTTGTTTGTTAAATTGTGAAATTGTATGAAATAAAATTAAAACTATTTACATAATAATTTTAAAATAATTATATAATATTTATGTTATTTATATATGATGTACCTGACTACCTGTCCTCCTGCCTACTTCTCTATATTTATTCACGTTTACCTGTATACCTATCTACCACTATATCAGTCTACCTGTAAACCTGCCTACATGTTTTGTTTCTTTTGTACCTATTTACCTGTCCAACTGTTTACCTGCATACCTGTCTATTTGATTATCAGCCTACCTATTTACTTGTTTATCCGCCTAGCCGTCTATCATTCTATCAGTTTACCTGAATCGTCTTTTACCTTTTCACCTAATTACCTGTCTAATTAATTAGCAGCCTACCTGGCTACCCACCTATGATTACTCGTCTAATTTTCTATTTTTCTACTTTCTACCTGTTTACCTGTATACCTGCCTACCTATCTTATTTTGTTTAAATAGTTACCTATTCATTTTCTTTTACTAAAAGTTAAAGCATTTATGCGATAATAAAATTATGTACAAATTATATGCATGTCAGCTGATAAATGGTATGTACCATTAAAAATTAATTTATTCCCAACACGAGCAATGTACGTAGGTATTGTACTTTACATTTATCGCAATTTACCGATTTGGTCTATTTTCCTTCAATTTCATGTTATCTGCAATTATCTGTGAGCTAATGACTTATAATTTATGTATTGCCATTCATTATATGGACACGAGACTATAATTGAATTGAAGACCTACATTATGTAGAAATAAAATGATATATATGTTGTATAGTTTGTACGTGCATGCAACTTGCTATTGAATTTTTATAGAAAAATTAATCACGAAAGCACAATATAAAAAAATATAGTAGGATTGTTTTACACTTCATTTCTGTTTATATAAAAATATTGAAAATAAGATAAACGAGCCGATTTAAGTCAATGTTTTGTATTTTGCATCATTATATTTTATAGATGTTATAGATCCTTGTACAACAATGTAGAGCACGAACAAAAAATACAAGTTAAAAAAATGATAAATTAACGACCAATGCCTTGAACTGAATTACCTCTTAGTATCAATCAATATCGATTAAATTGAGATTAATTTCACGTGTTTCTTATAAGAATGTTAGACTATATAATTAAATATCATATCATTTGATTTAACGACGTGTTATTAATACAAGTGCCGTAACATAACATTATTTATTAAATAGCTCCGAGGCAAAATCAGTTTTTTCTATCTACTTGTGACATTCACTATAATAAAAAAACTAATTTTTCTTGCATTTTTCCTTAGCATTTTATAGATGCATTTTTTTCTTGCAAATTATAGATGATAAAGAAAATTCTTAGCACCAGATGAATAGTAATTCTAGTACAAAATTAAAAACAAATCCCGAATTTTTTAATTATTATGTGACCTTTTTATTCCAGGAATCTCTAGAATCATAAGGACTAAGCTTCACTATTAAGTGAATAATTTTTTTTTTAGTTTTAGTATTTATGTGAAAACTTGTAAAATCATTTGCAAGTGAAAAAACAGGAATTAAATATATTATAACTAAATTTCAACTAAATTTGAAGGTGCTCTGGATATATTAATCACACGTTCTATTTTAAAATATTGAAGTCATAAAATTATCCACCTTGCACGTCATATGCTTAAATCATCAATTATTCATAAAAACACTTTTCTAAATCATGCAGATGGATAAATTCAATATTAATAACACCTTATTCGCCATTACGCAGTTGTTATGCAAAAATATATCTTGATTTACTGTTACACTAATGTTCGTTTATTTTGAATAATTAAGTACCATAATTTATGATTAGAATATTTTGAATATTAATATTAATTATATAATATAAATATACTTAGTTGATGATAGCAAGTTATGTAAATCGAATAGGAATTCGAAATCTAAACAAAGTTTTGAATTCAGGAGAGCAAGGTTCAGGTGGTAAATATTTAGGAAATGTATTTTGGAATATGTTTTCTGCTTATATATAAATTAAGATTTAAGTGATTTTGCAACTAAGAAGTTCCAAATTTAAAAATCAGATCATTTTTTATGCATTTTGAGCATCTTTTGCTTAAACTACTCGTCAAAACCAAAAAGGATTTACTTCCAATTATATAGGAATTCGATCAGAACAATAAATTAGGATTTTACGAGAATAGTTTATGTGGTAAATATTTAGGAAATGTATTTTGTAAATGTAAATGTTCACTGCTCAAATATAAATTAAAATTTGAGTGACTTACTGATTTTGTAACAATAAAGTTTCAAATTTAAAATATGATCATGTTTTAATGCCAACAATCTTTTGCTCAAACTACTTTTCAAATCCAAAGAAAAATCACTTCAAATTATATAGTAATTCGATCAAGACGATAAAATTGGATTTTACGAGAATAGTTTATTGTAAAGTAGACATAATAGTTAGAACCGTCACATTCCGTTATACTCGTAAATTAATATATATAAATCAATACATCCATTTTAGATGACACAAATGAATTTTTTTAGTATTATCTTCAGAACATTTCAAAGTTTTGTTTTTCATTTTGTATGACAGAAACCGTTAAAGTTTAAAAAAATATTTTATATATGAATTTCGATGTTGTTTTACATTTACTTGCTACTGACAATTTTTTATTAATCTTAAGGGGCGTCCATTAATCTTGTGAAGTTTTTAGGGGGAAGGGGGGATTTGACAAAAAATCTAATTCAATTTACAATTTAAAAAAAAAACGAGTTGATTTATATGTCTTTTGAGCATATCAAGCAGCGATTAGATTATTATATATTTGTTGTCACACATTTTAATCTTATAATTTTCTCAAAAAAGCAACCCAGCGGTTAACCACTCTTTTTTCTTATGTGTTCCTACACTAAATAAATATATTTAGTAGTCTTGAGACTATATTAGATGCCAAAAATCCCAAATAGAAAATTAATATCATACTGCTTGATATCGAGTTGAGCCGAGATTTTGATTAGTATTGGTACTAGAAGATGCTAATCCACGTTTCTAATCATTACCGCGGCTCATTATTTTAAATTTAATCTTATTTAAATATATAGGACGATTTGGAAATGACTTCTGAAAAAAACATGGTATATAGAGAGATGTATAATTTTAAAAAAAATGAAGAGAAAAAACAATTTATTTCTCATATGATGCAAATAATTTTTTTTAAGTTTAAACAGAAAATTAATATGATTATGTTCTATAAATGTAAAAGACTGCAAGAAATGGGTAAAAGAAGAATGCAGATGATTGACGACTTACGTAAGAAGAGTAAATACAGGGAACTGAAAGCCGAACCTCTAAATCAAGAAACATGAAAATTTGGAAAGAACTAGTGTGGTGCATGGCATCGTGCTTTAAGGCAAATTGCTGGAACTTACTGTAAACTAGCTGTAAGTGGAATTCTGTCTTAAGGCAATTAAGGCATCGTGCCTTAAGGCAAATTGCTGGAACTTCCCGTACCAAATATTATTAATTTTTTAAAAACGATTAACGTTTTTGAAAAAAATGTACTTTGAAAAAATAATATTTTTGAGAAACTATATATATGGACCAAAAATTACTTTTTTTTGAAAAAAAAAAATTTAAAAAAAAAAAAAAAAATTAAAAAAAAATAATTTTTTTTTTTTTTGAAAAAAATTTTTTTTTTCTTTATTTTGACATATTGTGAAAGACCTGAACTTTTTTTCAAAGCAATCGTACTGATTTAACTGCATAGGGACAAAATATAAAGCGCGTAAGCGCCGCGTCTCTGTCTAACGCATAAGCATTGGTACGGAACCCATAGGAATGTTAACAAAATGTATACTTATTGTTAAAATCTCTATAAAATATCTGATAATTTGATGTGCATATGTCTAATGATCATTTTTGACCGCCAAATGGCTCATTTTTTTACTTTTTCCTCCATATCTCCGAAACCGCTAGACCTACCTTTATGAAAATTTGATCGATTCTTCATCTTGTCAATACAAGTGAAATGTTTTTCGAATTATTTAAATCGGACGCTCCGTTCTCTTAAAAACTGAGTTACCGTTTTTCGGCACTTTTTGCCCCGTATCTTCGGAACGGCTAGACCTGCCTTCGCCAAAAACTAATCAGCACGTCTCCTTATCAATACAAATCGAATGTTTTTTGAATTATTCAAATCGGTTGATCCGTGTTCCCGAAATCGTCGACGAAAATTTGTATCCGCACATACATACACACACGTACATACATACACACACACATACACACACACATACACACACACATACACACACACACACACACACACACCCACACATACATCCATTTTTTCTAAGGTATGCCAGAATGTTCAGAAACCTTTGAAACGTAAAGATATATAAAAATTTTCATTTTCGATTTTTTTGCGATTACTATAACTTGCCCTACGGGAAGTTAATAAAATTTTGGTACGGAACCCAAAAAAAAAATACACAAAATGTGTACACATTATTAAAATCTCTATAAAATATCTGATAATTTGGATGTCCATATGTCCAAAAAACATTTTTGATTGCCAAATGACATTTTTTTAACTTATTTTTATTGGAAGTTCATAACCGCTGGACCTGCCTTCCCAAAAATTTAGGTTCTTCATATTGTCAATACAAGTAAAATGTTTTTTTAAATTATTAAAATCGGACGCTCCGTTCTCTTAAAAACTGAGTTACCGTTTTTGACTCTTTGTGCCCCGTATCTTCGGACCGGCTAGATCTGCCTTTGCTAAAAACTAATCAGCACGTGTCCTTATAAATACGAATCGAATTTATTTTGAATTATTCAAATCGGTTGATCGGTGTTCCCAAAATCTTCGACGAAATTTTGTATCCGCGCACACACATACACACACACATGCGCCCATTTTTTCTAAGGTATGCCAAAATATTCAGAAACTTTTGTTAACAAAGATATACAAAAATTTTCATTTTCGATTTTTTTGCGATTACTATAACTTACCCTACGGGAAGTTAAAAATACATTAAAAAATGTGTAAAAATGATAAGCGGCGAAATAGTAATAATGGAAATTATGGAAGGTGAAGGGTAACACCATGAACCTGCCTTCGGGCAGACTACAATTTATTATTATGTACCATACATAAAAATGCAAAAAATTGATTTTCCCAATGTTGTAAAACAAGAAACATTCCATTTCCCAAATGTTGAAAATAAGTTTCCTTTAATTAGATTTTATATTCCTATTATTCCTTCTGGCAGATGTTCCTCGTTCGGAATGGTTTTTCGCATATGCGAATACTAACTTTTGCACACATGTTGTTGGGTCTAAAGTCTCAACTCTAACTCTGAGATAGTATTATAGAGGACAAGATCCAAGATAGCTTTGTATTTAAATGACGATTTGATATAATGTGAGCGATTACTCACTTTATCTATCGGATTTAATCTAACTGAACTTGAACACATGCGAACCATTGTAGTTAGGAATTGATATCAAGAATTTGCATTTGCATATTAGTTTCTTCATTAGTACCTATTGTATAACAGTACCAGATTTTTGAGAAAGAATAAAATAAACTCATTTTATTGGATTCGGGAGCGTTATAGCAACTATTATTGTTGACCCACTATTGTTCTAAAATCAGTTCAAACCGATTAGCACCTTTTGACGTACAATTCCTTTGAAAACAAAGTAAGTATTGACCCGGTTAATTTATTTTCATATAGACCTTGAATGGCACTTAACTAATTGCATTTCTGAAATGACGTTAATTATCAGTGACTAATTACTGTTCTTCATTTTAAGTACATAATGATAATGAGGAGATTTTTACAATTAATGAATACAAATTTTAATTACTTGCTTTTGACCTATTGTTTGTACCACCATTATTAATTCATATGAAATAAAATAAATATTTATGCAATATTCATATAAAAGTCTAATTGTATGTTTATCTATTTGTAGTAACAAAGGTAACCCATTGGTTGTCATATTATTTCATTTAATCATTAGAGTCAAATGACTGATTTGCAGAGCTAATATACACGAAGGAAAATATAATAGTAATTACAATTCAAACATAAAACTGAATCGATATATCTCAAAGTTTCCAAAAACTTGACAACTGTCATTTCGCAGAGTTGTTTTTTCAAAATTCATAACTGTCAAAACTAATTGAAGATTTTAAATTTTTAATATTTCTAATATGAACTGAGATTTCTAGCTTTGCCTATAACCTAAGTTGGATATAAATGCTCACGGTGAGCCAATAAAATACACAATCGGTTCAGTAGTTTAGGAGAAAATTCAGGTCTAACACTCGACACTAACTTTATAAGACTATTTGTTAATATATATATATATATATATATATATATATATATATATATATATTTATATATATATATACATATTATCTATATTTATATTTGATTTAAATTTGTTTTTAAAGCAGTTGAAATACTCAAAATAGCAATATATTAGTAATCAAAATGTATGAATTTTTATTTATACATGTCATTACATTCCAAAATTCTTATAAAAACTCGCAAATTATTTTGCAATTTTATTATTACAAATACCGTAAATGTGATTTCAAATAATTTTTGATAAATTGCATTCTGTATTTCATTTATGTGTAATGACAAACTAATGACTCAAACAGTTAATGAACATTTTGACCGAAAAAAATAGTAAATTTGAAATATAATTTATTTGCAATTTAATTGAAATTAATTTTGTTTTTAAGCTGTTTTAATTGAGTTATATTTAGACAATCTGATGATTGTTTTTTCTATTTATTATAAAATATATATATATATATATATATATTGCTATTTATGATTATATTTTCAACTTGTTGCAGCAATATCTCAATAGGCCCCTATATTTTTAATTGAAAACTGATATTACTGCTGCTTCATATTGGATTATCCAAAATGCAAATTGAACTTGGAAACTTGTGGTTACGTAGAAAATGTTTTTATCACTCACAGCAATTCATAAAATATAATTATAATTACAAAAATTACAAATAAAACAATGAAATTAGTATTTTACATCAAATAAATTTTTGTTACAAATCTTATAAACTGTAGTACTGACTTTTTAAACGACGTCTTTTTTTATAGATTGCAACCCAAAATGTTGTCCTATTATATGGGATGAAATCATTATTAAAAATTCAGTAATACTGATGAGCTTTTTAATGGTGGAGAAATACCGAATAAGGGCCATTTTCACCTAGAAGCATAGTACTATCTATATTTCCAAGTAAAAACCAATCTCACTACTGCTTAACATCAGGCTGTCTGAGGCGGATATCGAACCTTGATTACAAGCCCATAGCTCTATCCACTAACCCACAGAAAACTCCTGAACCTATGAGTGCAAATTAAAATAAATTCTATTTTTTATTCTTCATTGAAATTTTCAAACGCCACAATATCTATACCTATGAACAGACAAGATATGTTGAGCAAGCTGTATGTGCGTAGTTTCATAGACAAACCATTTAATTTAACAATATTAAGAAGTGTAAAGTGTTATAATATTTTGTTTAATTTTATTAGATTAAGTGGTATAAATATATGATTTTTTGTTAATATAAAATTGTATGTGGCTGTATTGTTATTGGAGGCAAAATAAAATAAAATGAAAAAAAAATAATCTATTGCCTTATTTTCAATAACATCTCATTCAAATGGAAAATCGTGCAAATTGACATATCTTCTTATCAGTGTCCGATTTTCGTATTCGCCACCGTATTCGTGTACATAATAGATGTTCTTATACAATAATACATAATTATAAAACTCGTTTGTTATGTAACATTTGTACGGAACACAAATTGTAAACTTCTCGACTCATTCTGATGGACAAGACGACGACACATGCGAAAGACTTGCATATACACCATACTGTTAAGATTGTAAAATATTTATATTTATGTCGCTGCTAGCTTACATCTATTGTGAAATAGTGAATTAGAAATTTGTAAAGGCTTTGCAGTGTTTGCTAAACGTTTTTGGAATAAATTTGTAATCAATAGAAAAGACTCACTCCTTGGTAATCTTTTAGAATCTCAAAACTATCGAATGTTTTTTTCTGTAAAAATAGTTTGCAATTTAAAAAAGACAAAAAATTATCAATAGGAATCGTATGTTTTTTGAATCATGCAGATTGGTTGATCTCGAAATAGTTGACAAAAAAATTGTATCCGCACATACCATACATACATTTTTTTCTAAGGTATGCCAAAACGTAAAAAAATATAAAAAATTTCATTTTAATTTTTTTGCGATTACTATAATTAATGGAGAAGATTCTTAAATATGAACAAGAATTCAACAAGTTAACTGTGATTGACAAATATACTCGTCATGAAGTGTTTGCAAAATTTTGCGTATAGCCCAGCATATTTGCCATGCGTATAAAACAGTGATCATTTGCTATTTAAATTGATATTTTTGAGGAAAAAATATTCTAAAGTGTTAAAATGTTTAGAATATTTTGAGGCTATGACAGTATAAAATGAGCAGTTGTAAGTGTCTTTTTACCTCAAGGCAAGTTGCATTAACATCCGGAAATGTGGAAATAATATCCTTATTTAATGAGAATTGAACCTTATTTATTTAACCCCTACCATTAGGCACTGATTTAAAAAAAATATATTAACAGCTGGGTGCCACATTCTGACGAAAACGTACCTGTTGTAAAAATGATATTGTTGTGTATAGTTTTAGGTGAATTTGTTGAAGTACTTAAAATAATATATAAATTTATTTTCTACGGTATGTTACAGTTTAAAGTCTAAATATAATTAATTACCGTCGTTACAGTGCTTTTATATAAGCCCCAGAAAAGTGTAATATATATTCGTTTGTATTTTTCTGTTTTTTAATAAAAATTTTGCTTCACAAATTGCTTAGTGGTTTGACCGTATTTTTTAAAAAACAGATTTAATAATAAAAAGGGGTAAAATACATCGAAATTAATAGTAAATTTTGAAAAGAGAGCACTGTCTTATTATACAACTTTTTATTTCACAGGCCACATTTAATTTCTAAATTATTATGGTTGACCGCATATATCAATCATTTACAAATCTTGATATAGATTATAGACTATTAAACATTATAATATGCAAAGACTAAATTAAGAAAAGGAAATATTTCATAAATTAATGCATTAAAAAAGGATATATTATAACTAATTCATTGATGAAAGAACGTTGGTGAAATAAATAAAATATGAATGCTTGTCATAGAAAAATATTTAAGGAACAGCAATCAGAAATACATACATACATACATACTAATATATATATATATATATATATATATATATATATATATATTCTATGAATAATATAAAATTCTTCAAACAATGACGATAGTCATCTGTTATTCAAAACAAATACTTCTTACAAATTCGTAAGCAAAAATTTTTAATGTTTATTATTTAACATTTTTCGCAGAAAACATAAATAGTGTTTTCAATTTTTGACTATGCAGATGATATTTCAGAAAATTTTTGTTTACAATTTCATAGTGCTCTGAGATTAGAATATTCGCGGAAACATTTTTGTTTATATTTTTAGCATTTTTATATAGTTCCTATAAAAGCAAGAACAATTTCCTTATTTTGCAGTGAATATAATGATTAACTGAGGATGACAAAGCAGTTAATTTCTCAAAGGGTCCTCTTAATATGTTTTAATAATTAATAGAAGTTTTCCTAAACTATTACAATACTTACTTTCGAAAGTCGATTTGATAACCATACCAAAGTGCATTATACAATATATTCTCGAATTAAATTTTTATTCACATCTCATTCGCTTGCAAATGCTAATATTACATAAAATCTCGAAATATCTAATAGAATTTAAATATAAATTGATGCAATCATTAAAGTGTACACGATTCCACATACGATCATCGAACTTTTGATGCGTGACATAATATCAGATGTACTAATTAATATTCTCGTCCGGATTAAATTTCTAAGTCCAAGTCGAAGTCGAAGTATGCGAAGCAGATATATATATATATAATATATATATATATATATATATATATATATATATATATATATATATAATATATATATATATATATATATATATGGTATCCATAACGGTCTGTTGCATCTACTGTGATTAGCATATATTATTATTTATTTTATATTGGCCAATCGGCGAATTACCGGATCATTGCGTCTTTTTGGCACGAAATGTTTGCGAGTCGATGTAATAATTACCTATTAGGTTGTGCAATTTTTAATTTTCTGAAACGGTGCTCATATAGTCATATATTTATATAATTGAAATTATAAATTAATGACTTTTCCTTGTTTTTGATTAACCACTTAACTGTGTCGTCCGAATTGAGATCATGACGATTATATTCGTCAATTACAGAGTGGAAAGATATCAGATGAAAGATATGGGTTATATGGCAAAATTGAAAAAATGTTCTAAATACATTGTACTACATATTATGTAAGTATTAGAGTAAAATTTCATATTATTAGCTAAAAAATTGAAGGCACAATTTATGTTTTATCTTCATAATGAACATCGTAATAAACTATACAAATGAAGTGAAAAGGGAATGTCATTTCCAATAAATACATTCATATTAGTCGCTACAAACAATATACAAATTTATAAAATCGTTATGGATTTTATTACTAAATGCAAAATAAAAATTTAAGTTTCACTTTATTGATATCTGTGTGTATATGTAGGTATGTGTATGTGTATATATAAATATATATGTGCATGTGTGTATGTGTATATATGTATCGATATGTATATAGTTAAGTTTAGATATATATATAGTTAAGTTTAGATATATATATAGTTATAATTAATATTATAAATGTCTGTAATGTGCTAGATAACCATAAGATTGAAGCCAAATAAATAAATAAAAAAAAAAAAAAAAAAAAAAAAATTATGTTTTCTGCGAAAAATTTTAAATAATGAACATAACAAATTTTTGCCGCTTTACAAATAAATATATTTAGAAGAAGTATTTGTTTTAAATAACAGATGACGATCGTCATTGTTCAAAAATTTCGATACTATTTATCGACCAAAACAATTCATAGAAAAAATATATATATTTTTTATATATTTCCGATTCTACGAGAATATCATGTAAATAATTAATCCTTTTTTCTAAGAAATTAGATGCCTTGAATTTTAATTCAATATTCAATTTAAATAAAATTATTAACTCAACATTCAAACAAGTAAGATTTTTATAATATTAACAACAAACAAGTAACATATAAATTATAAATTTTTTTAACAACCTATCGTTTTATCTAATTAGATTCCATTCGATTATATTCAATGAGTTTATGCTGAGATGTGTAAAATAAAAATAGAAAAAAATATAATAAATATTATAAATGATATATAAAATAGTAATAGCAAATAATAATTTCACAACAACAAAGCATTTTTTGAAATTGTGTACATCAGAGTAATTTCCACAAATATTAACTCATTGTCATTGTCAGTATTCCCAAAAAATCGCAATTTTCGTCTAAAGAAGAAGTCTAAAGAAGTCTTTCAGGTTAAAAAATAGTGTATTTTATAAATTTGGTACTCAGAATATTTTATACACTTTCAACAAAATTTATAATGAAAACATATGCTTTCATTATAAATTTTGTTGAAAGTGTCATGTCATGACAATATTGTCATACAATACCCATATTTGGATTTTTTTCTGTTAAATTACATTCAAGTGCATCTGTAAAAATTATACAGAGTGATATGATTGAAACCAATGGATTCAGAACAAAAAGTTGCACAATACTATTAATTAATTTAACATTTTGCAAAAATATCTAGAATTTATGGCAAGATTTATCTCAAACTAGCTCCTACATCAGAACACAGAATTTAAAAAAATAAAACAGGAAAACTAAAATCCCATCATAGAATCAAGTATCCCAAAAACTTTTTGGCCGTTGTAAAAGATTTTTAAACAAATTCACTAGAACTCTGATATATAGAAAAAATTAATTTCGTTCATCAATCTGTTTTTTTTTTTTTTTTGAGAAACATTTGTTCCGAAATAAATTATTTTTTGATTAACTGGTAGCTTCTACACATTGACATCTATATTTTATATTTGTCAGATATCTACTATGGACAGTTAAATAAAAAAAATGTAGTTAAAAAGTTGCAGTTACTCCCGTATGCGTTAAATTAATAAATATTTATTTAATAATATAATTTATTTCTTAGATCTTCATGATACATTACAAGCTAAAAAAATCGTATTTCGTTGATGAAGTTGGAAGAAATAGAATTGGATTTTTTCACGTTTGAATCTGTAAATTCGATTGAATTTTTATCACTTCGAATGTTAGATAAATTCTTCAAACAAAAGATAGATGATAATTTTTTTTTTGACCCAAAAAGTTAAAGTAAAACAATGAAAGGTCACCTAGCGGTTTATCTAAATACACAGTTTATATATAACAAAAACAATCAGAAAAATTAACACCTGTTTCTCAAACACAATAATGCATTTACTATTTACCATTTACCATTTACCACAAGATCTTTTTGTTGTTATTAGCTTCAGATTAGAATGAACACTAATAAGCATAATTAAATGTTTATATGGTTTCTGAACACACGATTTTTCTTCATTAACATAGAAATTCTTATTCCATGATCTTTAGACTCACATAAGTAATTTTAAATTATGCTCATAACCAGTAATTAGCAATTATAATGGAGAAAAAATATTATATTATCAAAACAAGCTGTTGAATATAATGGAAAATAAAATTCAATCATAAAAATAAATTACAGAAAATGATA
Organism: Ctenocephalides felis; assembly: GCF_003426905.1. Lineage (NCBI taxonomy): Eukaryota > Metazoa > Arthropoda > Insecta > Siphonaptera > Pulicidae > Ctenocephalides > Ctenocephalides felis. The sequence goes on from NW_020539726.1 coordinate 28,108,463, forward strand.
TAATATACATGAAACAAAAATCGAAATGGTAAACAACTTGATTATGTATACAACAGGTCGTAACAAATGTTCTTGCAAAAAAAAATTATTCTGAATAAAAATTTCTGTGTTTTTGGTCGTTTCAATAAATTTTGCTCGAATTTATATTCTTGTTTAGTGTATGGAACCTATATATTTTATTATAAAATAATCTATATCGTTTCTTACGAAATATCGTTAATTAATTGCTTGAACTCGCGACACACCGATTTTTTTGCCAAAAATCGTGTTTGATATTATGAATATATTTTCATAATCATTTTTGCAGATCTTGGTTTATATAAAATAAATATTAAATTACAAAACTAATACGGATAATTAAAATACAAAAATAATTTATTATTTGAATAATACAAGCAATTCGAATGCAAGACTTTGAAATTTTTATTAAATAGTAGAATTTTAACACAAATAAAAGAAATAAGTTAGATGTAAGCATTTTGCCTTAAGCCAAGTTGCAAAATTTTTACAAAATATGATCAATTAAAATACTTGACTTAATCATGAAAAAATATCCATAATATCACATAATTTGTAAATTGTGACGATAAAATTTCGGAATTTTGACGAAGCCAAATATTGCAAATTTTGATGAATTTTCATAACTGAACCAATTTTCGCAGGCCTACAATATTTTAGGATGTTTCTCAAGACCGTTATTGAAAATCAAAACCAAGTTTTGAATAAAAATTCAAATTTTCATCATCGCAATTTTAAAAAGTGCTAAATTTATTTTGTATTGATTCAGTCAAATATTTTCATTCATTACAAATCGAGAAATTATTGCATCTTGCCTGAAGGCAAAATGCCACTTTATTTCTATGGTTTGTGTTAAATCCAGCTATGTATTAAAAACAACAAAGCTCAGAATATACATGGGCTCTGTTAAAAAAAACAAATGATTTTATTATGAAATTAATATCCTATTATTCTATTTATATCAAGTTATGTAAAAATTATGATAAAAATATATTTACAGAACATGATTTTTGAAAACAAATCGGTATATCGCGGGTTCAACCAATTAATTAATTAATGATAATTTATAAGAAATGATACAGATTAATTTATAATAAAATATATAGATTGCATATCTAAAAATGCATATGAATTTGAACTAAATTCCTTGAGAAAACCAAATTCCAGAAAATTTTGTTAAGATTTTTTTTCAACCCCGTGTTTTAATGTATACATAAGTCTATTCATCAATATGCGTTTCGTTTCATGTAAATTAAATTATTTTTGCAATTTATTTTTATTATTGAAATGCAACTAATACCAACAATTGATTGTGAATTTGAGTATAAAATGTTTAAAGAGATTTACTTTATATTGGACAAAAATTATGACACAAGGACCTAATATATGTCGATCTTTGAAAAAATAACCAAGAATTACTAAGAGATAAATAGAATAAATCTTATCTATAACAAACTGTACCCTAATAACTTATTGTGGATTTTTTACACATAATTGAAAACGAACGAACACGTTAATTGGGAGTATTTTCTAAAAGAACATTTTCAAAAATCAATGATTTTCATCAACAAGTTTCCGTAGGATTTTAATGGTTTAGTATGCTCATTAAGACCAAGTACTCTATCGTTATACCAAGTGAATCGTAAAAATAGCAAAAACAACTATATATAAAATAAATCAGAAATAATGTCTATTAATATTGATTACGGCTTGCTTATGAATAAATAAATAAATAAAATAAATAAAAATCAATCAATTACCACCCACCTGATAGCTTGACGTAGTTCAGAGATGCCGGAACTCCAGGCTTCCATCTCGGCACCGTGATGAATAACCTATCACCGAACACTTCCAAACCGACAAGGTATATTATTTTCTGGTATGAATTCTTTCGAATCGATCGCAGCTTGTCTATCACTTTCGTTCGAATAATCGAAATCCAGCTGTTTCCATTGATAAGCAACTTGTAAATTGTCCATGCAGGAAGCTGCCACCACAAACAAGATAACGATAATGACGACAGTGACATTTTGACGACCCGGTCAGTGACATTTTGTAAA